>NW_019154132.1:13425982-13606119 GCF_002288905.1 Enhydra lutris kenyoni | reverse complement strand
GGGAGGGGGTGCAGGAGCAGTGTGGGAGGGGGGTGTGGGAGGGGCAGGTCACACTTTTCAAGTAGATGTGTCTTGGAAAGCTCTCCTCTTGTGTCCACCCACCATCATAGATTATTGAGGATTAGAGGAACTGGTTCATCCCTAACCTTCTGCAAAGACCCCTCCTACAGCCTAACACCCCTCCCCGCTGGCGCCTTCCAGCAGGGGTGAGTGAACTCCTGCCCTTTCTACGGGCAGGCTCACAAGAAGCGCTCTGTGAAGGCTTAGCTTATACATGCTTGCATCTTTGCTAACACCTAAGTAGAAATGAGCACTTTCTGTGTCCAGCATAGAGGAAAACCAACGGAGTCAACTTTTTGATGGAAAACAGACCACAAACATTGGGCCAGTGGCTTTGTTAATGTCATGGACACTAATCACTGAGAATATAAAATAAATAAATGATAAATTACCTAACTTCAAAGATGGCAATGTGTGTCAAATTTCTTAGTCTGCATATTAATTAAGAAGAAGGTGCCATACAGTCTAGAAATTCGTGACAAACGCACTGGCAAAAACCATACACCATGAGAATGACAAGGCTTGAAGGGACGAGGCTGACAAAGACGACCCCAAGAGTGACTTTCTTAGACACCAGTAAGTAGATCCCTAAGGGCAAGGAGCTGAAGTAGAGCAAGCCCAGCAGCCAAACCAACACCCGGATAGACGTCTGAAAGAGCAGGGACGTACAGTTCCACACCGTCCAGTTGTGCGACACAGTGGTAACAGAGTCGAAACTCGCAGGCCTATAAAATTCTACCACGGGAGTGGAGCTCAGAGACGGGGAGCTCTCTCTCTGCACCTCCATGATGGTTATGACCAGGCAGTTGGAGGAAGTGTGAGAGGGACTGACCAGGGACGCCAGCCTCTTGGGGGTCAGCAGCAGCTCGGTGGGGTTTTCTGGCAGGCACTTCTTGCCTTTGCCTCCACAAGTCAAGTTTACCAGGATGTTGTTGTCATCGGGCAGGCTACTGACTTCATCATCTGGCAGGCAGGTCTCAAACCTGCAGAAAGGACAGACGATGACACCTTGCGGCGAGTCCCCAAAGTCGATGATCTTGTAGAGGCATTTGGCACAAACCCTGTGACAACACTCCAGCACTTTGGGTTTCCTCTGCTTCAGATTGTACCGATTATAACAGATCTTACACTCAAGCTCGTCAGAGACCTGAGCCTCTGCCGCCTCGTCTGGCGGCTGACTGGCCATCTTGAATCGTGTCTACCACCTCCCGCCAGAGGCAACTCACGGAATAACAACTTCAAGGAAGGTGTCCCTCGGAATATCACATCATCCAAATCAAGCGCTGATGCAAAAAGGCTGGGCAGGTAGTAACAGAAACCAGCAATCTTCCAGGCATTTTCAGTTTCTACATTCACTCTGTCTCAAACACATATTTAAAAAGGCCACATGAAGGGTCTGCAAAGGAAAAAAAGAGATTCTAATATAGTCAACAGTTCACTGAAATGTGCTTCATGGAATTTTCTGAGCTCCAAGTGGTTAGAAGCAATAGGTTTAAAGGTTAGAGCCCCAGGACAGGAAAGTGCTGTCTCCATGCTTAGCTTTCTCAACCCACAAATAGGACAGTAAAGAAGGAATTAAGATTCCTACTGGTGTAAATGCACTCTAGAGCACCAGGAGTATGACTAGATACAGACTGTCTGAGACTGGTAACAAATTCTGGCCTCTTCGGAAAATAAAACGGGTCATCTATCAGAAACAGATACACTTGTGGTCAAATTCCATTCAGTACAGACTGATTAATTCAGATTATCAACAGTATAAATACCAGTTATCTAAATGCCCTCAGTAGTATCTTGGAGTACACAAAAGGGAAATCTGAAGGATAAATTCACGTAAGGAAGAATGAAGCAAAGGACACCTGACAGCCAAGACTAGCTCCCAACCAAGAGAAGTAAACACACCCACCATGTGCACGAAGAACAGCGCGTGCAAGGCTCACTCTCAGTTCCCCTGCTCCAGTTCCTGTCAACTCCCTCTCTGTAGTGAACAGGAAGCATAACAGAGTCAACAGCACTCACTGCTGGCCCTCAGGTGCTGTCACTGGCTTTGGCCCAGACTGAGGGGTGATTCCACAGGCACGGTCAGTCCCCAGTCACCAGTACAAACGAAGAGGGGAGCAGTAGGCAGCTATCGCCACACCATCTGCATTTGCCCTTGATGTATGTGACTTTTTGGATAACAGATTTGTCTTAAGTTGTGTTTTGCTTTGGAAAATATCAAATTGGATTTGAATTTCGGAGCACACCCCCAAGCACGGCAGAGAAGTCTGTCAGGGCAGCGCTGAGAGGTAGAGCAGGTAGAACTGAGAGGTAGAGCAGGTAGAGAGGTAGAACCCCACAGGGATCAACTTTGCTGTGGGTTGTTCTACGTAATGGGGCAGAGGCGGTAGGCAGCTCAACTTGAAATATATGAAATTATGAATAGCTGGCTTGTGAATACATATTGCCTTCCTTTTTGTGACTTCAGCTAATTTTTTAATTGACATCATATAATACAAAAATGCATAATGGGTACCAGTTGCAAGACATTCCTGCTGGGAAAAGGAAGTTAATCAATAAATAGAATCTCTAGTGACAACCAAAACATGTAGATAGGGTTTTTTAAAATATAGTTTATTGGGACACCTGGAGGCTCAGCCAGTTGGGCATCTGCCTTCAGCTGAGGTCATGATCCCAGTACCCTGGGATCAAGCCCCGAATTGGGCTCTCTGCTTAGCAGGGAGCCTGCTTCTCCCTCTCCCTCTACCTATCACTCTGTCTACTTGTGCTCTCCCTCTCTGTGTCAAATAAATAAAATCTTAAAAACAAAACAAAACCAGAGTTCATTATATATGAATGCATGTATTTCAGAACTGTTATCATAAGCCAATTTCTATATATCCACTCCTAGACACATACAAAAAGGATACACAGACACAGACATCAACTCTTCTGTGCCTTTTCCTTTCATGTGCCCTGAATGTTTTCTTCATTCCTGATCCTGTTCATGAAACATGTACCCATATGGTCACAAAATGTGACTGTGTCTTGCCCACAATCTTACAAAGCTGGCTTCTTACTCTCCTGTGGCATGAACATCTATCTCCAGGAGCGGAGTCACAGACCAAGAAGGTGCTCTATCCCTGTAACCGTTCCCAGTCCTCGCCGCCTTCACAGAAGGGGCCCAGGGGCTGCGCAGGTTACTGCAGATCCACTTCCTGGACAGCTCCCACTCATCAGGCCTCCTGGTCGCTAAGTGCAGACCAAAGACCTATCCAAACAGAATGTTCTGTTCTTTTCTCTCTCTACCCACCCACTCAGCCTTAAAGCCTTCTCAAATCCAGGCGTACTGAAACTGATGGCAAGGGTAGAAATCACAGCACCGATCGCCTCTACTACCATCAAAAGTACTGGTGTACATGAAGGTGTGTGAAAAAGGAAAAAGACAGTATATGAACATATACACAGAGACATCCGGAAAAGAGACAGTAAAATACTGAGTGAGGATAAATAAGCAAAGTTATATCAGACCCATAGAAAGCTAGAATATGCATCTAGAAACACCAACAAAAGTCTTATGCGTAGGAGCTCCTTGGTGGCTCAGTCGGTTAATCATCCAACTCTTGATTTCAGCTCCAGTCATGATCTTGGGGTTGTGGGACTGAGCCCTGAGTTGGGCTCCATGATCAGCAGGACGTCTGCTCAAAATTCTTTCCGTCTGCCCCTCCCCCCACATGTGCACACTTGTGCGTACTCTCTCTCCAATAAATACATAAATCTTCAAAAAAAAAAAAGACACTACTTTAATTCTAAGACTAACTCCAGCAAACCCACTCCACCAGCTTGAAATACTTCAAGCCTGCCTGTGAGAGAGGCACTTCTGGGCGGGCAGGACTGGCTGACTACCTTGAGCTCTGGTGCATCCCTAGAAATGCAGCCAACACAAGTATTTCTTCCTGGAATGGCACAAGACATTACGGTGATCATTCCTCTCAGGAAGGCAGGGTACCAACTGCAAGGGTTCTTACAAAATAAATACTTCATTTGTCTCATTGGGACTCTAAAGGTTCCTCAAAGGACTCGATTAATAACCTAAAATCTGTAACTTCACAGGGTCGCCAGAGTCAGTTATCGAAAAGCTGTGCGTTCCCACCCTGCCTTCACTCCTGCAGAAAGCTGTGGACAACATCTGTGATGTAGAGTCAATGAAGCAAGACCCAAAGGAGCACATGCTCCGTAATTCCACTTCCGGAAAGCTGAAAAAGCAGGCAAAACTGAGCCGTGCAAGATGTGAGTTTAGGTGGTGAAACTAAGGTGAAAAGCCAGAAGTAAGTAACAGAAAAGTCGGGATCCCTTCCAACTTTGAGGGAGTGGAGCAAGCATTGCGAGGAGGGCACCCGCTGACAGACTGAAAACGCTCTGCTGCCTGACACAGGTGGGACTCAGGCGTGTTGGGTTTGGAATACACCATGGGGCAATACATTTTTCTGTGTTATCTACCACGGTAAGACATTTTTTATGTGTTATCTATAACTGTACTCAGAAAACTATAAAGTATTCATGAAAGAAATTGAGGAAGATACAATGAAATGGAAAAATGTTCCATGCTCATGGATTGGAAGAACAAATATTGTGAAAATGTCTATGCTACCTAAAGCAATCTACATATTTAATGCAATCCCTATCAAAATACCATCAACTTTTTTCAAAGAAATGGAACAAATAATCCTAAAATTTATATGGAACCAGAAGAAACACTGAGTAGCCAGAGGAATGTTGAAAAAGAAAACCAAAGTTGGCGGCATCACAATTCTAGACTTCAAGCTCTATTACAAAGCTGTCATCATCAAGACAGTAAGGTACTGGCACAAAAACAGACACACAGATCAATGGAACAGAATAGAGAGCCCAGAAATGGACCCTCAACTCTATGATCAACTAATCTTCAACAAAGCAGGAAAGAATGTCCGATGGAAAAAAGACAGTCTCTTCAACAAATGCTGTTGGGAAAATTGGACAGACACATGCAGAAAAATGAAACTGGACCATTTCCTTACACCACACACAAAAATAGACTCAAAATGGATGAAAGATCTCAATGTGAGACAGGAATCCATCAAAATCCTTGAGGAGAACACAGGCAGCAACATCTTCCACCTCAGCCACAGCAACTTCTTCCTAGAGAAATATCGCCAAAGGCAAGGGAAGCAAGGGCAACAATGAACTATTGGGACTTTATCAAGATCAAAAGCTTTTGCACAGCAAAGGAAACAGTCAACAAAACCAAAAGACAACTGACAGAACGGGAGAAGATATTTGCAAATGACATAGCAGATTAAGGCCTAGTGTCCAAAAATCTAGAAAGAACTTAACAAACTCAACACCCAAAGAACAAATAATCCAATCAAGAAATGGGCAGAAGACATGAACAGACATTTCTGTAAAGACAACATCCAAATGGCCAACAGATACACGAAAAAGTGCTCAACATCAGTGGGCATCATGGAAATACAAATCAAAACCACGGTGAGATACCACCTTACACCAGTCAGAATGGCTAAAATTAACAAGTCAGGAAACGACAGGTGTCAGCAAGGATGCGGAGAAAGGGGAACCCTCCTACACTGTTGGTGGGAATGCAAGCTGGTGCAGCCACTCTGGAAAACAGCATGGAGGTTCCTCAAAAAGTTGAAAATAGAGCTACCCTACAACCCAGCAATCACATTACTGGGTATTTATCCTAAAGATACAAATGCAGTGATCTAAAGGGACACGTGCACCCGAATGTTTATAGCAGCAATGTCCACAATAGCCAAACTATGGAAAGAACCTAGATGTCCATCAACCGATGAATGGATAAAGATAATGAGATACGTACACACACACACACACACACACACACACACACACACACGCACACATACACACTGGAATACTATGCAACCATCCAAAACCCAAAATCTTGCCATTTGCAATGACCTGGATGGAACTAGAGGATATTATGCTAAATGAAATAAGTCAGTCAGAGAAAGACAATTATCATATGATCTCTCTGATATGAGGAATCTGAGAGGCAGGGCTGGGGGTAGGGAGGGAAAATATGAAACAAGATGGGATCAGGGAGACAAAGCACAAGAGACTCTTAATTTCAGGAAACAAACTGAGGGTTGCTGGGGGGTGGGTTGGGAGGGACAGGGTGGCTGGGTTATGGACATTGGGGAGGGTATGTGCAATGGTGAGGCTGTGAATTGGGTGAGACTGATGATTCACAGACCTGTACCCCCAAAGCATATAATACACTATATGTTAATTTTAAAAAATCTTTAAAAAAAGTATTATCTATTACAGTAAAAAAAAATAAAGAAATAATACATTTTAAAAAATAAATGAATGAGGGGGCGCCTGGGTGGCTCAGTGGGTTAAAGCCTCTGCCTTCAGCTCAGGTCGTGATCCCAGGGTCCTGGGATCGAGCCCCGCATCGGGCTCTCTGCTCAGCAGGGAGCCTGCTTCCTCCTCTCTCTCTCTCTGCCTGCCTCTCTGCCTACTTGTGATCTCTGTCTGTCAAATAAATTAAAAAAAAAAAATTAAAAAAAAAATAAAAAATAAATAAATGAATGAATGGAAGGGAAGGAGAGGGAAGGATTATGAAGGGGAGGGAAGAAGAGAGGATGGGAGGGGAGGAAATGGAAAAAACATCTCTGGTTAAATACTTTAGGTATTTTTTATAGCCCGAATTTCTGGATCAACTTACCATCTTTTCCTCTCTGGTCTGTAATTCCATTAATTTTTTTTTTTTTAACAAAATAGAACTGTCACTTACTAATCACCTAAATATCCAGGCACTACTGTAAGTCAGTATTAAAATGGATGGAATCTCTAAGGTGAGTGCATCTGGTGCACGCGTTCCTTGACGAGATCAGCGGCTACAAGGGTGTCTCAGCAGGCACAGGGGAAAGAAGCTAACACACTAAAATCACCTCAAAAATAAATACGTGCGATTACCTGCGATGATGAACGTGTTAACTAAGGTTACTGGGGTAAACATTTTACAATATATCTGGGGATCAAATCCCATTGTACACCTTAAACTTACACAATGTTATAAGTCAATTGCATTTCAATAAGTCTGGGGATAAAAAAAAAAAGGTTTTTGTTTTCTGGAAAAATACATGTTCAAATACATGAAGCTGATATTCCTCCCTAGTCACTTAACAGGTATTTTGTGAAACATCTGGGGTAAGACAATACACGTCAATACTTACCCATTATAAGTATTGGGGTTATTGGACAAATGTTTACCTCCCTACCCTAAATACATGGTACCTACTGCTTGATTCAAATGCACTTCCTCTACTACGTAATTCCTTTGATACTAAAGACGCAAACTTGGCTTATACTTGAAACAAAGCCCTCCAGCGGGCACCCGTTGTCCCTGTCTACCCAGGATCTTTTTTCTCTCCTTTACACAGAACTGCTCCCCTTTCTGCCACTATGTCTCTGGGGAAGTGTTCCCCACTCACTCAGTGTGAGTGTGTTTGCACTGTCAACCAAGCACAGTACCCCCTTCTCTCAAGGTGTGACTCTGTGACCCAGACCTGACTCATCACAGTACTCCATCCCTTCCCTGCTCACAGGGATTAGTCAGGGTGGGCAGGTGACTCAGACCAGAGTCAGTGCTCTTCCCTAGGACTTTGTTATGTGAAGCCAGGAGAAGAAGGAACATGCCAGGGAAGGGAGGGAGCACAGACCAGAAGAAGATGTTTCAAGGAACTGTCAGGCCGTCAAGAGGGAGAATAAGAGAGAATGAAGCCAAAAATAAAATGAGAGATACAGGAAAGCAGAAAGCAGAGATACAGGCAGACAGACAGCTGATGATTGCTGCCCTGGACCTGTGAGAAGGCTCCCGGCATCTAATAAATTCCCTTTTTCGCTTCTGCTAAGTTTTTGGTTGGATTTCTACTACTTACTTATAATCCAAGGAGCCCTGGACAGTTACCATGCTGTATCTGATTTGAGAATTAATGTTTTTAGATCGAGGTTCTTCCTTAGTGGTACACAAATTATAAATTATAAAATTGAATAAATGTAATTTTAAAATTTCATTTGTGTGTGGATGTACATATTCAGATTTCATAAATATGCAAACGTCCTCATAAATATCATTATTTATTAGTAGCGTGTGTGTGTTTGTGTGTGTGTGTGTGTGTGCATTTGTCCTTTTTTTATTTGGTTAATGTCTCTTCCTCACTTCCCCCACCCATACCAGCCTCAATGTCACCCTCTTCCCCCAGTAACACACAGTAACTACCTGGTATGTTTCTTCCATATATATTCCCATGTACACATATGTATCCATGTACAAGTAATTATACAGACACACAGAAGCACAATTTTTCCATTGTCTTCTGACTACTAGGTAATACCCAGTATTCTGCAACTTGCCATTCCCACATAATAATGGCTCACGGAAAGCTCTCAATTCAACTAATAAGAGCCTTAAATTCCTTTTTTAATGAACGTATATCCCACCATTTGGATATGATGTAATTATAGCCAACCATTCCTCTCCTGGCAAACATCCATTTATCCACATTTCTCCCCAACACAAACATTACGGAGGAGCACAACCTTGTGACACTCTTATGTATGGGTGTTTTTATTTAAGAGACAAGGAGTGGAATTCCTGAGTCAAACAGATATTACCACTGACCTATGTCGCTAGACCGCTCTCCAACAGGAGTATAACACAGATTTTGACCAGTAGTAATAGGACTCTTATCCTCCAACAGCAATGGATGTTAGCAGACCATAAATTTTTGCCCATCTGAGCGGTGACAGACCATGATATGGGTTGGAGTTCCTTCTCTTGTATCAACCTTCTGAGTTTGCTCCTCTCTGAACTACACCTTCCTATTTTTTGGCTTATTTTTCTATTGGATTTCTGGGCTTTCCTGGTCAACTTGTAAACATTCTTTGTCACAAGACATATTAAACTCTATCCTCCGTATTGCAAACACTTCCTCAAATTTTACCATTTACTGGCCTTACTTAATATCTTTTGAAATGCAGAATATCTTACGCTTTGGACAGCCATATGTTTATCCTCTCTCGTAGCTTCTAGGTCTCCAAACTTAATACTGCTCCTAATATTATACATGCGGTTATTTTCTTGCGAAGTTTGTCTTGCTTTTTGACTTGTTTTCAGCTTTACATACGGTATAAGATACAATCCTAATTTTATTTTCTTCCAAATTTGGACATTTATCTTTGGCAAGGAAATAACCCATTTCTTCAGGTTTTTCAAGTTCGTTGCCATAGCGTTGAATACAGTTATCTCTGCCATCCTTTTTGATTCGTTCCTGCCTCTCTGATTACGTGTTTATTCCCGTTTCTGGTTTCATAAATTTTTGACTCTTTATCTCCTAATCAAACAAGTAAATCTTTGTATCTATTTTGTATTTTCAAGGAACTATTGTCTATACTTGTCCTTTACATTATTTTTTTATTAACTTTGGCTTTTATCTTTACTATTCCCTCATTCTAATTTATGTTAGTTTTGTCATTCTTTTTTCTCACTTCATAATAAGGGTACACTTTTATTCTTAAATAATGAAAACATCTAAAAGCTGAAAAATTTCCACTAGCTACACCTTTCACTGTATTCCATGGCTTTTGCAATAAATTGTGTTCCTTTGATTGATTTCTAGATATCTTGTAAATTGACTTCTGTTTTCTCCTTTGATGCTAGGGTTGTAAAGAATGTTTTTAAGTTTCCAAATGTAAAGGTTCTTTTTACTACCTCCTATTATTTATTTCTAATATTACTGGATTATGATCAGAGAATAAGATCTATAAAAATCCCGTTTCCTTTGAATTTGCTTTGAATTTCCTCTTCTTTGTGGTCAAGCATATGATCAAGTTTTGTATGTGATCAGAAAACGAATATTCTTTTTTTTTTTAATCAACAATCACAATAAAATTTAATGGACTAAACTCGCCAAAGATTCTCAGATGTGAAGGGGGAAAAGATCTAATTATATGTTCTTCATAAGAGACATGCCCAAAATATGATAAAATGCTGCAAAGTTTGATATAAGAGGCTGGAAAAGGATATACCAAGAAAATACTAATACAAAAAAAAGCTAGCGTGATTTTCTTACTATTAGATTGAGCTGACTTTAGTCCATGAACTTGGTCTGCATACAGCCTGAGCTACAGTAACAAACGAGACTCCTAACCCACCTGTTGTATCATATGACAATCCAGAGGCAAAAGATCAGTTAGATCTGGGAAAGTAGAGGCAATGGACCAGAAGGTCATTAAGAGACTCATAGTCCTTCAAACCTCGATGGTCCACCACCACGTGCAGTACTGCTCTCACTTTTTTTTTAAATTAACATATAATGTATTATTAGCCCCTGGGGAACAGGTCTGTGAATCGCCAGGTTTACACACTTCACAGCACTCACCATAGCACATACCTTCCCCAATGTCCATAACCCAACCACCCTCTCCCTACCCTCCTTCCCCTGGCAACCCTCAGTTTGTTTTTGTGAGATTAAGAGTCTCTTATGATTTGTCTCCCTCCCAATCCCATCTTATTTCATTTATTCTTTCCCTACCCCCAAACTCCCAACGTTCCCTCTCAACTTCCTCATATCAGGGAGATCATATGATAATTGTCTTTCTCTGATTGACTTATTTTGCTCAGCGTAATACCCTCTAGTTTCCTCCACGTTGTCGCAAATGGCAAGATTCCATTTCTTTTGATGGCTGCATAGTATTCCATTATATATATATTTCACATCTTCTTTACAGAAAATGAATATTCTGTATTGAAGGGATGTAAATTGTCACATAGCCAATGAATCCATTTTTATTTGTTGTTTATCCATCTTAGAGTTCTATACAAGGTTAATACAGGTTGAGAAAAGCAAGAGATGTTTCTTAAAGTATCTCACCATAACTATTTACATTTCTAATACTCTCACTTTATAGATTTCGTGGCTATGTTATTCCATATACACAGGTCTATTTACCTCCTTCATACACTGTGACTTTTAACAAGTATTATGTAATGTCTCATCCTATTTATGGCTTTATCTTAAATACTACCTGTCTAACCCTTATATTGCTAGTTCTTCTCTTTGTCTTTCCCTGGGACCTTTGTCCATCCTTTTATGTTGGCCTTCTATCACTTTGTTTCATGTGTTTTTTATAAACACCAGATAACTGGGTTTTGCTTATTAACTCAGTCTAACAGTATCAAATGTTTTATGGGGAAAATTCACCTCATTTTCATTTAATATCAAGACTGTTACATTTGAACCTATTCCTTTCCTTCCCACTTGAGTTAACTGATTAATTTAGAAAAATTTCCTCTGCTATTATCTCCCCTCACCTTGCGGTGTTTATGATGAACTTCTGGTTTGGGTGCTTCTTGTTTGATACTCTTTCTTGAGTATTTTGGTTAGAAAATGGGTGAGGGCATCTCTGATTCTAACAGAGAAGCAAATTTCTTTTACCCTAACAGGGACACGGCAGCTTGGGTGTGTCTGTGGCTTTCAGGCGGCTGACTTTTTGTCCCCATGGTCCACAGAAGTTATGCTGCCATCTCTAGTATGCTGTGTCATCCATGAGAAATCTGGGGCTTGTCTGACACTTTTTTTTTTAAGATTTTATTTATTTGACAGAGAGAGATCACAAGTAGGCAGAGAGGCAGGGGGGTGGGGGAAGCAGCTCCCTGCCGAGCAGAGAGCCCAATATGGGGCTTGATCTGAGGACTCCGAGATCATGACCTGAGCCGAAGGCAAAGGCTTAACCCACTAAGCCACGCAGGTGCCCCGGGAGATTCTTTCAATAGAAACTACGCACTCTCTTCTGCAGCACATCTCCTAATTACCAGAAACTATGATAATAAAAATTATAAAAGTTTATATATAGAAAAAGTACAAGAACTATACTTTGACCAAGAATTTTCTAACCCAGACAAAAATTGCCTGAGCTGCAGGGTTAGGCAGCTTCAGAGTATGTAAGAAAGTAAATCTTCTAGGTAGGAGTGATGGCCATGATAAATGAGGAAAATAATTTCTTTGGACAGAGATTGGTTTTGAATTAGGTCAGAAAGGGAAAGTTGTGCATGCCATGTTAGTCATCTATTATTGTAAAGCAAACCACTTCAAAACATAGTGGCTTAATATAACAGCCATTTTACTTGCTCATGATTCTGTGGATCAAAATATTCTGCTGGGTTCAGTAGGGATGATTCCTTGGCTGATCTGTCTTGGGGTCAATCATTCAAATGGCTATAATCCCTCGTAGTTTAACAGAAGCTGACTGCTCGATGATGGTCTCATTCACATGACTGATGTTGGTGCTGGTGCCGGCTTTTGTCTGGGCTTTTCATCTCATCTCATCTCACCATCCCAGGGTTCCAAGAGGGCAGGAGCAGAGGCCACAAGGCAACCCAAGGCCAGGGTTCAGAATTCTCACAAAGTCACTCAACTTCATTTTGTTAGTCAAAGCAAGTCACAAGGCCAGCCTAGATTTCAGTTGTGGGGGGGGGGGAGCAGATGCCTCCACCTGTTGATGGGATGAGGGAAAAGTCACATTGCAAAGGGCTGTGGAGAATTATTATAACCCTATTTGTGTACAAACAGTCTACTACACATGATGGCGGAAGGGCAAAGGATAGTTAGGTACAATGGTCTGCTAATAAATTTAATATTGAAATGGAAGTGCTATGTCATAAAAGCTGGGGAAGAAGACCCAAAATAGCCTAAGACCCAAACAGCAAAGACCACAAACAGTCTTAAATTTTAAAAAATATATATGTATATTTGAAATAGAAAAATATGTACAATTCTTATCTAGTGGCTTTTTGACATAACTGGTGTGTGCTAATACAACTCTGAAATAAAAAGTAGAACTGGGGAGGTATTATTTAGGCAAGATAGCCAAGGAAGAAGTAAAAGGACTGTGATACTCTTGGGTGTCAAGTTTATGTGTTCTTGGGATAAGACAGTTTGCTATGGAAGAAAGAAGATGAAAGAATATGCAGAAGGGAGAGGTTTTTTAAAAACTGAATTTCAAAAATAGTTATGAACTTAGAGATAAATATCAGTTTGATAGTATCTTTACATAGTAGTCACTGAACATGAGGACTGACTGCCATGTTTCCCCCAGTTAAGCTTGTATCACAAATTCCCACATTTCCCAACTGGGTAAGTATTTGAAAAAGAAATCCAGGAATTACAGTTAGTCGAGGAATCTGGGGAGATAGCAAGGTAAAAGGGCTCACTATCCTGCCATTCTCAGTTCTACTCTGCCTCTCCAGACCCAGACCACTCTTGGAGCAAGCTGAGCACCCAGGGCAGGTGAAGCCTTGAGCTGGGTGGAAGTTGAGGGTGAAAGGGAACAGGTGGGGGCTTTCTTCCTGGACTGGGCTGGGCTGGCAATAAAGACGGGCATCTGATGAGTCCTGGGGGAGGATCAGAATGCCTGGGAGATGATAAAGAACTTGATCTACAGAGGTGGAGGGACACCTGGGAGGAAGATTGAAAATCTCTCTCACTCCATTGTTTGCATGTGACTGTGTGTGTGTGTGTGTGTGTGTGTGTGTGTGTGTGTGTGTGTGTCCCAGAAGAGACCAAGGAGAAAGCGAACACTTGGGCCGAGGCCTCCTGTCTGGGAGGCTGGGAGAGTGTGAGGAGACTCTGGGGCATGAGGTCCTCCTGCCTGGTGCCTTGGCAGGGCCCTGGTGCCTGTCTTCTGTCGTAGTGCTACAGGAGTTGCTGTACAGAAATGGAGACCACTGTGCTCCCACAGCTTACAGAAGTGCAGCCACATGTGCCCTCCAGCGATCAGACCTGAGCCCCAGCAATAGGACAAAGAGAAGTAATGGCGCCAGTAATGGCACCACAGCCAACAAGAGGACAGTCCATGAGAACAGGTAGAACACACGGTTAATGCAATAGGGCAGCAGCTGGAGACCGAGGACAACCAGACAAACAGCAGTAAGGGCACAGAAGGAGATTTCAATGTAGCAGAGAAAGACTTCCTAGAGCTGAAATGCATGATTTCTCAATCAGATGTTCCAGTACATGAATTAAAGGAGGTGATGATCATTCCTGAGACTTGATTAGTAGCCTGGTCAGTCAAGAGAAAGAATCTGAAAGCACAGAACAAAAATACAAAAGGATGGAAATCACAAGAGAAAAGGGATCTAGGAAATAGAATAAGTGAGTAACAGGAAAGCCTGAAGGAGGAAAAGAAACGGATGGAGGAAAGGCAGTAATTAAATAAATATAAGAAACAAATTTTCTGAGCTTAAAAATCAGGACTTGAGTCTATAAATTCAAGTGGCTCATCAGGTTCCAGCCAAGATTTATGAAAAAAGACATCTCTGTAGATACTGGAAAGTGCTTTTACTCTTATGAAGAGAAAGCAAAATCTTAAAAGCTTCCAGGCAGAGAACAACTTACCTACCATTAAGAAGTATCAGACTGGGGCGCCTGGGTGGCTCAGTGGGTTAAAGCCTCTGCCTTAGGCTCGGGTCATGATCCCATGGTCCTGGGATGGAGCCCCGCATTCAAAAATTTTAGAAATATGCATAACCTTCCTAACAGTGAAGGGCAATTATAATTCCCATTTAATAGATGTGTAAAGGCCCATAGATGGTGAGCGTTTTCTCCAAGATTCCATAAGTCAGGACAAAGGAAGCTCAAAAGACAAGCCGTCACGGTGATCCTATTTTTTGCCTATCCAGGGCTCTATGCCATGTATCACTCTGTTGTCTGTACAAGTCAATTTTCTGTGTCTCAGGGTGAGTTTAGCTTCTTCAAAGTTTTTCCCCCACAGGTTTCATTTCACGTGAATCGTGCTCCCAGAGTCCATGGAGCATTTTAGTTTGGCACCAACAGGACAGGTTTTATTTTCTCCCCTGTACTGAAACGGCCACAACTGCCAAGTTTCAACTCTCACTTCCTGTGTCCTCCTCCCATCCTGGAAAATAAACATTATTAACATTGCTTTCTACATGATGAGGCAAGATATTTTAAAGGGCTCTCTAACAACAAACAAACAAACAAAAAAAGATACAGACTAAGGTATCATCATTTCCATGATGTATGGTTTCTGTTTTTAGAGTTGGTGCTAACAGTTTGCTTCTGCCTTTAATTTCTTCTTTTGGAAAAGGAGCCTCACTCTTTGAACATTGTTATTTCATGAGCATTGTTTTTTATGACAGCCTAAATTCTTTGACTAATAATTCTATCCCCCAACATATAGGAAAGATTTGGGCACTAGAACACCATTCTTCTTTGTGAATGATCAAGGGAGAACATTGGTTTTGGTATTTATTTACTTTAGAGAGAGAGAGAAAGACCGAGAGACGGAAACAAGCAGATTCCCCAAAGAGTGCAGAGCCTGACACAGGTCTCAATCCCAGGACCCTGAGATCATGACCTGAGCCAAAATCAGGAGTTGGACTAAGTTGGACTAACGGACTGAGCCAGCCAGGCACCCCCAAAACACTGGTTTTTAAGCTCAGCTATTGACAAATGACACACCCTTGCCATCGCTCTACTGCCAAATCTCTCATTCACAAAAACAAATCTTACTGTCTGTGGTACTTGAATCTTAAATTAAGCTAAAACCATACATGTGGCATCTACCCTCAAGAAAGATCAGTTTAGGGGTGCCTGGGTGACTCAGTCAGTTAAGCGTCTGCCTTCAGCTCAGGTCATGATCCCAGGATCCTGGGACTGAATCCCATGTTGGGCTCCCTGCTCAGTGGGGAGTCTGCTTCTCCCTCTCCTGCTCCCCCTGCTTGTGCTCTTTCCCTCTCTCTCAAATAAAAAAATCTTTAAAAAAAAAAAAAGAAAGAAAGAAAGTTTAATTTTTTCATCTAGAGATTTGTAACTTGGCTTCCAGTTAAAGTCTGAAAAACTCTCATTACCATTAGTAAATAGGAATCATCAATATGTTGGTCTCAGCCTGTTATAATTCTCCCTTGGGAAACATTAGCAATATTTGAACTTTCTTATTGTAGCATAATAGTCTCAGAGTTCAGGTTTTTGCCATTATGCCTTTTCATTAAAAACAATCTTTCTTGTTCTAATAAGAGGCTGTAACTTAGAAAACCCTAAGAGAACAGGCTCGACAGATAGCAAGCACTCATTCTTAAAGGATCAACAGCTGACTCTAAATGAATTTAACCAGCAACACCAATAACCCTTAATGGTTGTTTAGCGGCATACCCAGAATTCTAGAAACTTCCCTCAAAGACTAAAACTCTTATTTTACCCCTCCTCCAAGACCAAGCAATTTAATTTGATACAGAATCATAATCTACTAGAACACAGCCAAATTAATGGTATAGAATTCCAGACTATTAATTTTGGATGAGAACCCACCTTGAACACAGTACAAAAAGGTACACAGATTTTCTGTCTCTAGATAGAGCACAATGCAAGTAAAGCATAATCTTTTGAAATTGTGCAATTCATAATATCCTCCACTACCTAATGAATTGATAAAGAAATTCATCTTTTTTTAAATTTATTCTATCTACATGAGGCATTGTACCTTCCTCTTTACTTGGAAGGGGCAAAGATAGGATTTAAGAAGATCAAGGGTTTTTAGGAATACAGGCTGCAAATTACATTATTAAAAGTGACTGAATCCTTCCCCATTAAACAGATCTCTTTGCTATTAATGACTTCCTCCAAAATTTCCATTGCCCAAGCCTTAATAAAACTCTCTAACCATATCAAGAAAGAATAAAATGTCTAAAGAAACTAATATAGGTCCTTTGTACTATTTCTACAATTTCAAACTTAAGTGGAAATAACTTAATCATAGTGACTTCAATTCCAGCAAATGAAACTAATATTACACACACACACGCACACACACACACACAATTTACGCAAATGTCCCCTCTTCTTCCAAACCAATGTAACTACCTTTCTTCAGGTATCTACTTGTCAAAAAAATAATATAGTTATACTCCTGAAACCATTCTGAGTATCAAAGACTTTTGTTATGTTTTTATCAGTGTATTAGTACTTGATAGAAAAGCTGTACCAACTGCTGTGGAAACGCACTCAAAGGAGTGACAGTTGGATGTAATTTTTGACAGACTCGTGATCCAGCTCTCTTTTGTCACTATCTCTTTCATTTAATCATTCAACAAGAATTCGCCTAATGCCTATTTTGTGTCAGGCTAGATGCCAGAGGTTGGGGATGCAAAGACAAGTAAGATGAGATTTCTGAAAGCAGAAGCTGATTATAAAGGTAAATGGATCCTTCTCTGCCCTCACCTGGTTTCACCTCTCAAGAGCTGTCTACCCAAAGACCACCCCTTTCCTCCTGGAACCCTCTCTTCTCATTGCTTCAGGGATGCAGCACTGTTCCAGCTCCCTTCCTGACCGCTCTTTCTCAATGTTCTCTGCCAGTTCCTCTTCCGTCAAATCTGGAAATGCTGGAGCATCCTAGCACTTGGCCTTGAGCCACTGTTCCTCTCTGTTTGCAATCTTTCCCTTGGCTCGTCTCATCTACTCCAACACCTTTAAATACCATCTGACAACGCCCCCAGTTTTACATCCGCAGCTCATACCTTTCTTCTGAGTTCCAGACTGCCTGCTGAAAACCACCACTTGTATTCTTATAAATATTTCAAATTTGGGGCACTTGGCGAGCATAGTCAGTTAAGCATTGGACAATTGATTTCAGGCCAGGTCTCCTGATCTCAGGGTCATTAGGTCGAGCCCCACGTGGGGCTCCACATTCAGCATGGAGTCTGCTGGACTTTCTCTCTCTTGCTCTGCCCACCCCCCACTTTCGCACTCTTTCTCTCCCTCTAAAATAAATATATCTTTAAAAAATATATTTCAAATGTAACCTAAGTCTAAGACCAGTCTTAGTTTTCATCTCTAACTCTCACCCAACACAGTTTTCCCATCATAACAAACGGCACCACCATTCTCTCAGTTTTTCAGCCAAAAATAACTCCAACTAGGAGTCATCTTTGATTCTACGCTGTGTCTCATCCTCACATCCAGTCCATTAGCAAGTCAGTTCTGCTTCCAATGTGTGCCTCTAATCTCCCACCTCCATCTGACCTTGTCCACTATAAAACTGCCTCCTAATTAATCTTCCCACTTCGGAGCTCTAAACCACTACAAATGGTTTTCCTTGCAATAGCCAAAAGTGAGCTTCTAAAAATATAAATTAGATTGGGCACCTGGGTGGCTCAGTCGGTTAGGCGGCTGCCTTAGGGTCAGGTCATGATCCCAGGGTCCTGGGATCACGCTCCGCACTGGGCTCCTTGTTCTACAGGGAACCTGCTTCTCCTCTCCCTCTGCCTGCTGCTCAGCCTGTTTGTATTCTGTCTATCAAATAAATAAATATAATCTTAAAAAAATCAATATAAATTGGATTATACCTATTTCCTATTCAATAGGTTTACACTAAATATAGATTAAAATCCAAACTCAATACAGCAAGGCACTACAGTGTGACCCCTGCCTTCTGTCCAGTCCCACCTTGAACCACTGTCCCCGCTGCACTCCTGTCACATAGGCCTTGGTTAAGTACCTTGAATAGTCCAAGCTCTTTTCTGCTTGGGGCTATGTCCTTGATGTGAATTGTCCTTGCTGAGCTCATCCTCTCTTACAGATCTCAACTTCGGTATAAAGTCTTCAAGGAGCTCCTCCCTAATAACCTCATTTTTAAAATTCCTTACCATTTATTTTCTATTATAGCGCCTTTTTCTTTCTTCAACAACCTTCCACAAGCCCAATTTAACTAATTAGTTTGTTTGTCTGCCCTCAATCTCCACTACTGGAATGTAATTTCTAAGAATACGAGAGCCTTTGATCCGTTGTTTACCACTACAGTACAAGCAGCTATGGGAAGCCAGCGCAGAGTAACTACTTGCCAAATAAATAAATATATTGAAAGATCTCCAAGATGCCTCCACCCTCCATCCATCTGTGATAGTGCACCACACCCTGGGAGGGTGTGCCAAAGTCAGCACTGTTCTTGACATTCTTGAACACTATACATTTTTAATCTAGATTTCTAAATTATAAATCTAATACTCCATCATGTCCATAAAGAAATACTGAATCTGATCAGCTGAACTTCCAAAAAAATCTTTAACTATAAAAGATGTATGTCAAAATAGTCATAAATCATAGGATCTGGGAAGCCTTTAATATATGTTGAGCGAATGAATGAATTCCTTTATTTTCATCACTGAAAATTCATAATTATCATACATATTTGTCCAGTCAGTTGCAGGTGCAGGCTCAAAGATATGCACGAATACAATTTACAGAATGCAATTCCTTTAGGATTATTTCTCTGTAAATGTCCAGACATCAACCTGAGAAGGTATATGTTGTCTTTAAGACTTTATAATCTTGGGGCACCTGGGTGGCTCAGTGGGTTGAAGCTTCTGCCCTCGGCTCAGGTCATGATCTCGGGGTCCTGGGATCGAGCCCTGCATCGGGCTCCCTGCTCAGCGGGGAGCCTGCTTCCTCCTCTCTCTCTGCCTGCCTCTCTGCCTACTTGTGATCTCTCTCTGTCAAATAAATAAATAAAATCTTTTTTTAAAAAAAGACTTTATAATCTTCTCTAAATGTATGCTTATATACTTAGCAAAACAGTCATCACTACTGTATCTAAATATAGCTTTCTCAAAATTATTATAGACACAAAAAAAGCTAGAAAGATGTTATTTCTACTTTACACTACTCTAAAATAAAAAGTGACAAAATATTTCTCCTTTCCGTCTCTCCCCAAAGTGTTTTGCTCACTTCCCATCATTCTAAAGAATATATCATCTCTTCCCCAGCTTTAATAAAGATGTTTAAAATACCTCCTGAAAGGGAATATATTTACAGTCACCAAAGTCCAACTGTGCTCTGACTCAGCAAAATGAGAACAATCCAATTAATGAAATGCTTCAATTAACAATGGGCAAAAAGGTTTATAAGGGGGGAAAATCATTTTCTAAATCCTACCACATTTACTTTATGTCTTAATTCAAGACTGGCAAGGAGAAACGGAACTGTAGTTAGATTTTATTGCATATATTCAACCTAAATGGCATTTCTCAATAGGCCTTTCAGACTCAATCTTAATGAACATGTCACTCCACTACACGGCTACATAACGCATTACTGATTGACATACACTTGATGGTGAAGATTAGGATACAGTGAAAAGCTGCAATATTTTTTTTGATGAGACAAAAGTGCTAGTTATACAGGAAAAGAAGCACACTGTTAGGGAAGACAGCTTTATATTTATTACACATTAAGGTTAAGAGACTGTGTTGTGTGACAGCCATATTAAACACTCATGCTCTCAAAAGGCAAACCCAGAAGAGCACCACTCCTTTCTTATCAGCCCAGAAAATAATTGGCTTATGGAAGATTTTAAGTCATGAAAAAAAAAAATTCTTCTTAATTTTATGGTCGAGAGAAAAATATAACTCAGCTGCTGGTGTCCCTGAGGGTGGTCACAATGAGTCTGGAAAATCTTCGTGGAAAGGAAGGAAGCATGTAGTGGGACAAGATATGTTAAATACAGAAGTAATGTCATAGAGGAAAGCAAAGGACAGCCAGCAGATATTGGGCCAAAGCAGACAGGATGTAGTGGAAGATTAAAATAAAGAGCTATTAACAACAAGAGTACAGTGTGAAGGGGCGCCTGGGTGGGTCAGTCATTAAGCATCTGCCTTCGGCTCAGGTCATGATCCCAGGGTGCTGGGATGGAGCCCCTCATCGGGCTCTCTGCTCAGCAGGGAGCCTGCTTCTCCTTCTCCCTCTGCCTGCTTATGGGTGCTCTTTCTCTCAAATAAATAAAATCTTTAAAAAAAAAAAAAAATAGGACCACCCTACAATCCAGCAATTGCACTACTAGGTACTTACCCAAAGAATACAAAAATATTAATTCTAAGGAATACATACATCCCAATGTTTACAGCAGCGTTATCAACTACAGCCAAACTATGGAGAAAGCCCAAATGTCCATCAACTGATGAATGATAAATAAGATGTCTCACACACACACACACACACACACACACACACACACACTGGAATATTACTCAGCCATCAAAAAGAATGAAATCTTGCCATTTGCATTGATGTGGGTGGAGTTAGAGTGTATTTCGTTAAGTGAAATAAGCCAATCAGAGAAAGACAAATACCAGAGGATCTCACTCATATGTGGAATCTAAGGGAAACAGATGAATATATGGGAAGGGGTGGGGGGGAGAAGAAAGGGCAATAAACCACCAGAGACTCTTAACAATAGAGAATAAACTGAGGGTTGATGAAGGGATGTGGGTGGGGGCTGGGCTAGCCGGGTGATGGGGATTAAAGCGGGCACTTATTAGATGAGCACTGGGTGTTGTATGCAAGTGATGAATCACTGAATTCTACTCCAGAAACCAATATTGCACTGCATGTTAACTAACTAAAGTATAAATGAAAAAACAATATTAAAATAAACCCATCTTCAAAATCTTTTCACTGAGAACCAGCAGCCAGGGGCTCTGTGAGTGACACACATACACTTAAAAGATGTCTCGAGAACTTAATGTGCTCTCTTCCCTTGGATCTTATTTTTATTTGTTAGGAAAAGTCAAAGTTGAAACATCTTATACTCCACAATAAATACAGAAATAGAAACATGAGAGCTCAGAACGAGACCCAGAGTTCTAAAAGTCATCTGCACGTGGGGAGTAACTGAAATCATGACAATAAGACTGACAAACCATGAGCTTCCCAAGGAAGTCTGAGTAATTTAGAGAGAAATGCTGAGGATTTGGAACAAGATCTAGGATATCGTTAACAGATTAGGAAAAGAAAAGAGAGAAAAAGAATCATAAAGAAGATGAGAGGGAAAAACCGTCGTATGTAAATCCAAGGAAAGAAAGGGGTGAAGGGAAGTGTCCAAGCAGCAAGGCTGCCAGTGGGACAAACGCTGAGAGGAGACCACACATAACCACAAACTTCGAAGAAGAAGACAGACAACGATGGGTGTGGGGTGAAAGTCTGGCCAGGGTAGAGAGGAAACTCAGACGAGGAATGTGAAGAGTAAAGTAATGGAGAAAAGAAGCAAGGAAGAACTTCTCAGGGCTAACTGAGCTAAGTGAAATATGGATAAGTCAGGAGAGAGTTTCTCGGTATGTGCCAAAACTTGAGCTCTTCAGATATGTCCGTTTTTTCCCCACTTGGCACTAATGAGAAAAGATATGGTATTAAATCAAATTTCACATTATAGAATAATGAAGTAATGTTGCATTCTGAACTTTTAAATGTCGATCTGGCCCCACAACCGTGACCGCACCCTGCTAAAGACAAGTGTATTAACCTAGATCAAAATATGTCAAACTGCACAAAAGAATGTCATTTCTGAGTTTAAAAAAACATTCAACATTTTCCTTACCTAATAAAACTGAAAACTGTAGCACCCTAGACTTGCCACTGCCTTGTGGGACAATAAGCACCAGTGAGGCAGGTCCCCCCCGCCGCCCTCTGCAGCCCGCAGGCGCACACAGACAAGACCCATGCCCAGTGCGTTGCTGAAGCAAGTGTGCCCCACCCACTACACTCCCCCGCTCTGCCTACTTGTGGCGTTTGCTCTCTCAAATAAATAAAATCTTAAAAAAAAAAAAAAATAGGACCACCCTACAATCCAGCAATTGCACTACTAGGTACTTACCCAAAGAATACAAAAATATTAATTCTAAGGGATACATACATCCCAATGTTTACAACAGCATTATTAACTAGAGCCAAACTATGGAGAGAGCCCAAATGTCCAACAACTGAAGAATGAATAAATAAGATATGGGGTGTGTGTGTGTGTGTGTGTGTGTGTGTGTAATATACACAATGGAACATTACTCAGCCATCAAAAAGAATGAAATCTTGCTATTTGCATTGATGTGGATGGAGCTAGAGTGTATTTCGCTAAGTGAAATAAGCCAGTCAGAGAAAGACAAATTCCATAGGATCTCACTCATATGTGGAATCTAAAAAGGAAAACATAACCCGGGAGACCCCATCTTTGCTCAGCCCTTTGGCCTTGCTCAGTTACGATCATGGCGCCACAGAACTGTGTGTACTTGATATTGAAGAGCTGCTGCCTGAGGGTCTGGCTTCCAGTCAGCCTGAAACTAGGTGTCAAACAAGATTCCGCCCCTTGATCCCTGGTAGGTCTTGGCACATCCACCTCAATGAAGCCAACCAGGCCATTTAGGCAGTCACAAAGGTTTAAAAGACAACACGGAACTAGAGGGGTTGGAACAAGAAGGATCATCACCAGCAGAAGTGCACTCCTTCCAGACTGGGAGAGGAAGCTGTTACATCTAATACAGAGAAACTAACACAAGAGAGTCAAGCACCATGAAGATATAGAGAAACACGTTCCAAACTAAAGAATAAGACAAAACCTTAGAAAAAGACCTTAATGATAAGAAATCTACCTGATAGGGGTGCCTGGGTGGCTCAGTGGGTTAAGCCTCTGCCTTCGGCTCAGGTCATGATCTCAGGGTTCTGGGATCAAGCCCCACATCGGGCTCTCTGCTCAGCAGGGGGCCTGCTCCCCCCCCCCCCGCCTCTCTGCCTATTTGTGATCTCTCTCTCTGTGTTGAATAAGTAAATAAAATCTTTAAAAAAAAAAAAGAAAGGAAAAAGAAATCTACCTGATAATTCAAAATGGTGGTCATAAAGATGCTCGCTGAACTTGGGAGAAGAATGGATGAACACAATGAGAACTTCAACAAAAAAGACAGAAAACCTAAGAAAGTACCAAACAGAGGTCACAGAGCTGAAGAATATAGTAACTGAACTGAAAAATATACTAGAGCTGAATGAAGCCGAAAGATGGATGAGGGTGGTGGAGGATAAAGCAATGGATCTCAGCCAGATAGAACAACAAAAAGAAAAAAGAATTTTTAAAAATGAAGATAACTTAAGGGATCTCTGCAATGACATCAACTGGAACAAGGGTCACATATTGGGGTCCCAGGAAAAAAAAAAGAAAAAGAGGCAGAAAACTTATTTCTCACTGGAAAAGGCAATTATGTAGTAAAGGTAGTATCTTAATCATGTATAAAGTTACTATACAGGTTAAAAGACAAAAGTAGTATAATTAACTAAAACTACAATAATTAGTTAAGGGTTCCATAAAGTGAAAAGATGTGAAAAATGACATTAAAAGCATAAAATATGGTGAGGGGAGTAAAATGTAGAGTTTGGGGGTATTTAAATTTCAGCTGCACTCAAAGCAGACTGTTATATTCCTAGGAAGTTATAAGTGAACTCTACTGTAAACCACAAAGCAAAAACTTATAGTAAATACACAAAAGAAAAAATGGGAAAGAAATCGAAATGTAATAATAAAGGAAGTCCTCAAACCAAAAGGGAAGAGAGAAGAAAGGAACAGAGAGGTGCTACAGAAACAGCCAGAAAACAATTAACAAACTGGCAATAAGTATATACATGTCAATAATTATTTTAAATGAAAATGGACTGAATTCTCCAATCAAAAAACATGGAATGTCTCGGGGCGCCTGGGTGGTTCAGTGGGTTAAGCCTCTGCCTTCTGCTCAGGTCATGATCTCAGGGTCCTAGAATCGAGCCCCACATCAGGCTCTCTGCTTAGCAGGGAACCTGCTTCCCCGCCCCCGGCCCCCCCCCCCACCGCCTTCCTCTCTGCCTACTTGTGATCTCTTTCTCTGTCAAATAAATAAATAAAAACTCTAAAAAAAAAAAAATGGAATGGCTAAATGAATAATAAAACTAGATCCATCTATATTCTGCCTATAAGAGACTCACTTCAGAAGTAAGGACACACAAAGACTGAAAGTGAAGGCATAAAAAGAAAATACCCCATGCAAATGGAAATGAAATGAACTCTAGTATAGGTACACTCATATCAGACAAAATGAACTTTAAAACAAAGACTGTAACAAAAGAAAAAGAAGGATACTACATACTGTTAAAGGGCTCAATCCAGCAAGAAGAGATAACATTTATAAATATATATGCACCCAACACAGAAGCACCTAATATATAAAATATATAAAGAAATATTAAAAGGTAACATGGTAGTATTGGGAAATTTTAACACCATTCTTACATCAATGGGTAAATCATCTAGACATACAATCAATAAGGAAACTATGGCTTTGAATGACATATTAGACCAGATGGACTTAACAGATACATACAGAACATTCCTCCAAAAGCAGAAGAATGCACATTCTTCTCAAGTGCACATGGAACATTCTCCAGGATAGATCACATGTTAGACCACAATACAAGTCTCAGTAAATTCAAGAATTTTGAAATCAGATCAAGCATCTTTTCTCATCACAATGGTTTGAACCTAGAAATCAATTACAAGAAGAAAACTGGAAAAACTACAAATATGAGGACATTAAACAGCATTTTAAAGAACAATGACTAGGTCATAGAAGAAATCAAAGGAGAAATAAAAAAATACTTAGAGACAAATGAAAAAGAAATACAACATACCAAAATTGATGGGATACTTCAAAAGTGGTTCTCAGGGGGAAGTTCATAGCAATACAAGCCTGCCTCCAGAGATAACAAAAATCTCAATGAAAAATTTACCTATACCTAAAAAATTACTTAAAAAATAAGAAAGATAATGCTCAAAGTTAGTAAGAAGGAGGAAGAAAGAAAGATCAAAACAAATAAATAGAGACTGAAAAAAAAATAGAAAAGATCACTGAAGCTAAGAACTGGTTCTCTGAAAAGATTAACAAAATTAACAAACCTTTAGCTACAGTCACCAAGAAAAAAAGAGTATTCAAATAAATAAAATGAGAAATGAAACAGATGTTACGACTCATACCACAGAAATATGAAGGATTATAAGAGACCTGTGAACAAAAAATTACATGCCATCCAATTGAACAGCCTAGAAGATATAGATAAATTCCTAGAAATTTACAATCTTCCAAGACTAATTCATGAAGAAATAGAAAATCTAAATAGACCAATTACTAGTAAGGAGATTGAATCAGTAATCAAAAAACCTCAAAAACTAAAGTCCAAGGTCAGATGGCTTCAATAATGAATTCTACTAAATATTCAAAGAGTTCATACCTATCCTTCTCAAAATCTTCCAAAAAACTGATGAGGAGGGCAAGTTTCCAAGCTCATTTTATGAGGTCAGCATACCAAAACCAGACACGGGCACCCCCTCAACACACACACACATACATACACACACAAAAAACTTACAGGCCAATATCCCTAATGAACACATATGCAAAAATTCTCAACAAAATACTAGCAAACTGAATACAACAATACTTTAATAGGATCATATGCCATAATCAAGTGGGATTTACTCCAGCAATGCAAGGATGGTTCAATACCCGCAAATCAATGTGATATGCCACATTAACAAAAAATTAAACATCACATAATCATCTCAGTAGATACCGAAAAAATACTTGACAAAATTCAACACTGGTATACAATAAAAACACTCAACAGAGTGGGTATAGAAGGAACAGGCCTAAGGCCATATATGATAAAACCAAAGCTAGTGTCACAATACTGAAAAGTTTAAAGACTTTCCTCTAAGATTATGAACAAAACAAGGTTACCCACTATCCCCACTATTATTCACCATGGTGTTCAAAGTCCTTGCTGCAACAATTAGGCAAGAAAAAGAAATAAAAGGCATACAAATTGTAAAGGAAGAAGTAAAACTGTCACTATTTGTAGTGATGACATCGCACTATAGATAGGAAACTCTATAGACTCCATCAAAAAAACTGTTAGAATAGGGTGCCTGGGTGGTTCAGTTGGTTAAGCAACTGCCTTCAGCTCAGGTCATGATCCTGGAGTCTTGGGATTGAGTCCAGCATGGGGCTCCCTGCTCAGTAGGTAGCATGCTTCTCCCTTTCCTCCCTGCTCCTGCTGTCTGTCTGTCTGTCTCTCTCTCTCTCCCTCTCCAATAAATAAATAAATAAATATTTTTTTTTTAAAGTGTTAGAATAAATGAATTCAGTAAGGTTGCAGGACATGAAATTAATATGCAAATATGCATTGCATGTCTATACACAAATAATGAACTATCAGAAAAAAATATCAAGAAAACAATCCCAATTACGAACACATCAAAAAGAATAGAGAGCCCATAAATAAACCCCTGCTTACATGGACAATTAATTTATGACAAAGAAGGCAAGACTAATATGTAAAGGACAGTGTCTTCAACAAATGATGTTAGGAAAACCAGACCACTACATGCAACAGAATGAAACTGGGCCACTTTGTTATACCATACATACAAAAATCAACTCAAAATAGATTAAAGACAGGAATGTAAGACCTGAAACTGTAAATTCTTAGAATAAAACCTAAGCAGCAGGCTCCTTGACAGTGGTCTTATGATGTTTTCTTGAAGATCTGACTCCAAAGGCAAGAAAAAGGCAAAAGCAAACCTAAATGTGACTACACCAGACTAAAAAAATTCTGCACGGTGAAGGAAACCATCCAACAAAATGAAAAGGCAACCTACTGAATGAAAGAAGATAATTGCTAAAGGTTAATATCCAAAATATATTTTAAAAATTCATATGACCTAAAAACAAAAACAAAATATAAAAGCCCAAAGAATCCAATTTCATAGGCAGAAAATCTGAATAGACAGTTTTACAAAGAAGACATACAGATGAGTAACAGACACACGAAAAGATGCTCAATATCAGCAATCATCAGGGAAATGCAAATCAAAACCACAACGAGAGATCACCTCATACCTGTCAGAATGGCCAGTATCATCAAGACAAGAATTTCCAAGTGCTGGCAAGGATGCGGAGAGAATGGAATCCTTGTGCACTGTTGGTGGAGATGTAAACTGGTGCAGCCATTACGGAAAACAGTATGGAAGGTCTTCAGAAAATTAAAAAGAGAGCTACCATACGACCCAGCAATTCCACTGCAGGATATCTAGCTGAAAGAAAATGAAAACACTAACTCAAAAAGATACATGCACTCCTATGTTCACTGTAACACTATTTACAATAGCCAAGATATGGAAACAATCTATGTGCCTATCCATGGATGAATGAATAAAGATGTGATACACACACACACACACACACACACACACACACACACACACACACAGTGGAATAGTACTCAGCCATTAAAAAAGAAGAAGAAATATTACCATCTGTGACAACAGGGATGGACCTTGAGGGAATCTGCTGAGTGAAAAACAACAGACAAATACCACATGATTTTGCTTATATTGGAATCTAAAACATAAAACAAAACCCAGACTCAGAGAGATAGATGGCTGTCAGAGGGGAAAGGTGTTAAGGATAGGGTGAAATGGGTGAAGGGGGGTAAGAAGTACAAACTTTCAGTTATGGAATAAATAAGTCATGGGGATGTACTGGGCAGCACAGGGAATGTAGTCAATAACACTGTATTAACTTGTAAGGTGACAGACAATAACAAGACTCGTAGTGAAAATTTTTGCAATGGACACAAATGTCAAATCACTTCATTGTACACCCGAAACTAATATAACATTGTATGTTAATTATGCTGCAATTAAAAAAAAAAAATCCTACAACAGAGACATTCCACCACAGAGCTAACAGCACTTCCAAAGTGCCACATGACGGCAGCGTGACTGCCAACTGACACCAGCGATAGGGTTCTGCTGGGTGTCTACAGGGCCTAAGTCTAGGAAGCCTGAAATATCAAATACCTTTAATATTCATAATTTCATGATGATACTTAAACCAGATACTTCCAGATCACCTCTGGAAGATGCTGAGAAACCAACTCCTTATTGTGAAAATAGATAACGAACAAAGGGAAAGACTCGAGCATTTATCCTGTCTTTCCTTTACAAACAGTTGCTTAGAGTAATCAATAATAGATGAGGTGAAATTCTTCTTTACAGAAGCACTTCAATTAATAAACAAAGAATGATAGAATTATTATATTATTTTGCAACCCCTAATGAAATAATTGGTATAGGTCAGGAGTTGGCAAATAATGGCTAGCGGGCCAAATCTAAGATAGTAAATAAAGTTTTGCAGGAACATGGCCATATCCATCATTTTCATTTGCCAAAAGCTACTGGCCCACTGCAATGACAGAGACCACATGGTCTACAAGTCTGGAAATAGTCACTATCTAGCCCTTTACAGGAAAAAGTCTGCTAATGCCTGATCTTGACAGTAATTATTAGGGGTTGCTAAAACCATTAGGAAGACGCAGAAGAAAACATTCATAATGGAGGGATCAGTGACAACATCTGTGCTCACCGGTCAAACTTCACCTTACAAAAGTGGAGGACGAGGTATCATGTGCCCATGATGCCATGCATTAGAAAGCACCCACCCCACCTCTGAAGTCTTCTTGCCAAAAAATTTAAAAATCTGATCAAACCTCTGGTTCTCATTACCAGTTTACAGGAAATATAATGAATAGAAAAACAAATTACACCGTGGGGATACAATTAGTAAAAATTCGGGAAATCTTACAGGCAAAGGATCTGGCTTCCTCAATAAATAAATTACAAGGAAGAGTAAAAGGTGAACCTACAGATTAAGAAATCCTGAGAGATTTGAACCCACAACTATATGGTCAATTAATCTTTGACAAAGCAGGAAAGGATATCCAAAGGAAAAAAGACAGTCTCTTCAACAAATGGTGTTGGGAAAACCGGACAACAACACACAGAGGAATGAAACTGGACCACTTTCTTACAACCATACACAAAAATAGATTCAAAATGGATTAAGGACCCTAAATGTGAGACATGAAACCATAGAAATCCTAGAAAAAAAACCACAGGCAGTAACCTCTTTGACATCTGCCATAGCAACTTTTTTCTAGATACGTGTCCGGAGGCAAGGGAAACAAAAGCAAAAATAAACTACTGGGACTTCATCAAAATAAAAACCTGATGCACAGTGAAGGAAACAGTCAACAAAACTAAAAAGCAACCTTTGGAATGGGAGAAGGTATTTGCAAATGACATTTCTGATAAAGTGTTAGTATCCAAAACATATAAAGATCTTAATAAAAACCCCAAGGAACAAATAATTCAATTAAAAAATGAGAAGTCAGGAATGGACATTTTCCCAAAGAAGACATACAGGTAGCCAACAGACACATGAAAAGATGTTCCACGTCACTCAGCATCAGGGAAATACAAATCAAAAACACAATGAGATATCACCTCACACCTGTCAGAACGGCGAAAATCAACAATGCAAGAAACAACAGGGGTTGGAGAGGATGCGGAGAAAGGGGAACCCTCTTACACTGTTGGTGGGAGTGCAAGCTGGTCAGCCACTCTGGAAAACAGTGTATGGAGGCTCCTCAAAAAGTTGAAAATACAGCTACTCTATGATCCAGTGATTGCACTGCTAGGAATTTATCCAAAGAATACAAAAATACTAATTCAAAGGGATACGTCTCCTGATGTTTACAGCAGCTCATCTGCAATAGCCAAACTATGGAAACAGCCCAAGTGTCCATCGCCTGAAGAATGGACAAAGAAGAGGTGGTATCTACATATAATGGAATATTACTCAGCCATAAAAAAGAATGAAATCTTGCCATTTGCAACAGCATGGGTGGAGCTAGAGAGTATCATGCTAAGTGAAATAAGTCAGTATTATTGACTGACAGCAGTCAGTATCACGCTAAGTGAAAGACAAATACCAGAGGATTTCACTCATAGGTGGAATCAAAGAAACAAAAAACACCCAAAGGGAAAAAAGAGAGACGCAAACCAAGAAACAGACTCTTAGCTACAGAGAACAAACTGAGGGTCACCAGAGGGGGGTGGGTGGTTAAACAGGTGATGGAGATGAAGGAGGGCACTTGTGATTCGCATCAGGTGCTCTGTGAAAGTGCTGAATCACCATATTGTACAACTAAAACTGATACCACACTATATGTTAACTAACTGGAATTTAAATAAAAACTTCAAAGAGGAGCACCTGGGTAGCTCAGTCAGGTAAGCACCTGCCTTTGGCTCCAGGACATGATCCCGGGGTCCTAGGATCAAATCCTTCATCAGGCTCCCTGCTCAGTGGGGAGTCTGCTTCTCCCTCTGCCTCTGGTCCTCCCTGCATCTTGTTTTCTCTTTCTCTCTCCGTCTCTCCCTCCCTCCTTTTCCAATAAATAAAATCTTTAAAAAAAAAAAAAAAGAAGGAAAGAAACTTAAAAGAAAAAAGAGTCCTAAGACATTTATCAACTAAATCATGTACAGTCCTTATTTGGATTCTGCTTCTACCATACTGCCTGAACAAAAAATTCACAAGACAATGGAAAATCTGAATATTAATCCAATATTTGACAGCAGCAAGAACAATCACGCTGCTTCCTGGTGTGTGAACACTGCTGTGATTAGACTTTTTAAAAAGACAAGGCTCTTTACTGTTTTAAAGACATATACTGATGTATTCACAGATGAAATAACATGACATCTGGGCTTTCTCTAAAACAATCCACTGGGGAGGTGGCAGATAAATGAAGCAAGATTGGCCATATGTTGATCGTTGTTAAGGCTGAGTAATTAGTAAAAAGGGATTCATTCTGCCATTTTTTCCTACTTTTGAATATGTTTCAACTTCTGCATAATAAAAAGATAAATTAATACAATTAACAAAGCTTTGTCTTTACTTCCAACACATGTGTTCATGGATGTTTTGTTTCTCTCCTGTCCAGCCACCATGTAGATCTGTCCAGACCAAATATTTATTAAATACTCACTATATCATGGCCCCTGTGCCAGGAGCTGGCAAAGGTCTTGCCTTCAAGGGATCCACGATGCAGAGGAAGAACTCAGTAAGAAAAGCAGCTGTTATACTACGGAGGATAAAGTCTGCAAGAGAAGGACCCAAAGTATGCTGAGGGACCAAGGCCAAGGAGGAATTACCCATTTCCGGGTTTCTCATTCCTACCCCTCACTACTATCTAGTAACAGTTAGTCTATCCTGATTTTCTATTTTCCTAGAATAGGCAGTCTTTCTCTGAGTGGCCCTGACTTACCCCATCCTACAATCCAGAGGTTTTGAATCCTTATTCCATGACTCAGTGAAAGCAGAAGACTGGATTCTATTTCTACCTCATTCCCTTTAACATGCATGCGGATGGACTCTCACAACCCCAAGCTCCTATCTCTGCTCACTGCTGTCCTAGCTCAGTCATGCTCGCTGGTCACTAACAACCACACACACATGCGCACACCCCATGCAGTGCGAAACCCTCCTTCCACAACTTCTCTAATAACTCACCTGTGCACCGTGTGACTGAAGGGTAACAAGAGTCCCCCAGGGGTTCTGCATCCAGGGATCCACTAGTATCACCAGCACGAAGGGGACACCAAAAGGGAAGAGGAAAAAGTGGGACTACATCAAACTGAGGAGTTTCCACACAGGAAAGGAAACAAGAGTGAAAGGCAACCTACAGAATGGGAGACAATGTTGGCCAACCATGTATCTGATAAGGAGTTAGTCCTACGACTCAACAGCAAAAAATTAATAACCTGACTGAGAAATAAGCTAAGGATCTGAACAGACACATTCCCAAGGAAGCTGACAGGTATGTGAAAAAATGTTCAATGTTACTAATCAAGGAAAAGCAAATCAAAACCGCAATGAGCTATCACTTCACACCTGACAGGTTAGCTAGAATCAAGAATCAGAAAACATCAAGTGTTGACAAGGACGTGAAGAAATTAGAATCCTTGCACACTGCTGGAAGGAATGCAAAATGGCGCAGCCGCTATGGAAAACATTACGGAGGCTCCGCAGAAGATTAAAAACGGAACTATGTGGGTGGCCCTGTTGGTTAAGCATCTGACTCAGGTTTTAGCCCAGATCATGATCTTGGGGTTGTGAGATCGAGCCCCCCATGGGGCTCCACGCTCACTGCAGAGTCGGCTTGGGATTCCCTTTCTCCCTCTCCCTCTGCCCCTCCTGCTCATGCGCTCCCATGTGCTCTCTCTTTCTAAATTAAATAAATAAACCTAAAAAAAAAAAAAAAAAAACAGAACTACTGTATTATCCAGCAATCCCACTTCCAGGAATTCATCCAGAATTAAAATCAAGATCTTGAAGAGACATTAGCACCCTATGATCACTGCAGTGCTATTCATGGTAGCCCAGATATGGAAACAACCCAAATGTGTTTCAACACATGAATGGATAAAGAAGTGGCGGGGGGGCGGGGGGGCACGCGGGGAATACTATTCAGCCACCAATAAAAAGGAAACTTCTACCATTTTCAACAACATGGACGAACCTTCAGGACCTTGTATGAGGTGAAATAAACCACATTATAGTAAGTGAAATAAACCAATCATAGAAAGGCAAATTCTGCATGATTCCACCTACATTGTCTCTAATAGTCAAACTCATAAAATCAGAGAAGAGTAGGGAGAGGGAAATGAGGAATTCCCAATGAACAGGCACATGTTAGATAAGCAAGTAAGTTCTCGAGATCTGAACAACACTGAACCTAGAGTCAACAATATGGCGCTGCATACTGAAAGAGTTGTAAAGAGCGTAGAACTCGTCATAAGTGTTTTTACTACAATTTTTCTAAAGGGTTATTCTAGCACAAAAAAAAAAAAAACGCAGAAGAAAATTGTCAAGATGAAATTCAGGCATAGCAATGAGAGAAGGAAAACAATAAGGGGAAAAAAATAAAAATAAAAAAACAAGGTACTGTTTAATATCCCAAACAGCATAAATTAATGTTTTGACGGAAGTAAGAGAAGTGTTATTATTTCACTCTTTGAAATTTATAAAACACTGTAATGGACATACTTGGGCAAAAAGTTGGTAAAGGCTTGGTTTTTTACATCTGTGTTATTTTGTTATCATGGTCCTACTGCTGTTACTTTATTTTTGTCGAAATTGTAGTTGGGGGCACTCAAAAGAGACTTAGCAGATTCTGATACAGAGAAGTAAGTCACCTGATGGGGCTGCGGGGACACTGCTGAGCCACTGTCCCCTCCACCTGCAGGTCATTTTGCCTCCTGAGGTGATGCTCTGGGAGAATGTTGGATAAATACATTCTGTGATAATGGCATCTTAGGGTAAATCCCCAACTTGGGCCACAGTAATTTTTTTTTTTAAAGATTTTATTTATTTATTTGACAGACAGAGATCACAAGGAGGCAGAGAGGCAGGCGGAGAGAGAGGGGGAAGCAGGCTCTCCGCTGAGCAGAGAGCCCAATTTGGGGCTCGATCCCAGGACCCTGAGATCATGACCCGAGCCGAAGGCAGAGGCTTAACCCACTGAGCCACCCAGGCGCCCCCACAGTAATTTTTGATTAAGCCTATCCCAGCTTTCTCTAATGAGCAAACTCTGGGATCTTGAGGAAATCACTTGGAGAAATCACTTAACCTTTTCTGGGTCATGACTTTTTCATGGAATCAAGTCTCTGGGCCGGATGGCTCTAGAGACCCTCCTTCCTATTCCAGCACGACTGGGATCTGTGATGAGGAGCAGCTTTTCCGTAAGTATTGGGGTGTTAGCGGTAATTCCAATGACTACTGAGACCATTATGTCCCCCCAAAGCAAGCACTAATAACCTTCTTACTTTCTCACTCACTGTTTCTCAAGCCTTGCTAACTTTTCTTCTTAGGATCTGGTACACAGTGAACAGCCTATCAGTGCTAACTGTTATTAATGTAAGTCATTCCTAAGAAAAGCAAACTGCTGTACAATATTAAAACACATGTTGATAAGCATGTATTACAAGGTACTGGCACCCTGAAGTCTAATGAGTCTGAACACCTGCTCCAGCAGTCACTAACTAGATGACCTTGATCGTGCTACTTAAAATGTGTGAGCCTCTGTCTCATGATTTAATGTGGAGATAGTACTGATCTCATAGGGTTATTAGAAGGATTAAGTAAAAATAACAGATATCATGTGCCTTTTAGTTCCTTCTCCCCTCGCTAGTAGTGCACATTAAATTCTAGATATCCCTGATTTCTACCTCATTTTTGGTTTCATCTTGCATTTCCATTCATAAAACACCCTTGTTGCCTTGTGTTATTGACAAAGACTCTGTCTTTGACCAAGCTCTGTTCAGGGCCCTCTGAGCCCTCTCCTCAATCAGGCCTCAACCTTGGTCTATGAAAACTGCAACCTGCAGCACGAATGATTTCCCCCCCGCCCCTCCCTAAGAGACTTAATCACTAGCATAGTTTCTATCAGCCCGAGGCTGTGTTCCTAGAATGAGGAACTCGTGTCCCTAAACCACCTGCCTGAAGAAGCTCACTGACGCCGGAAGAATTTACTGTTTCTTCTGGCCAAAGCCTGAGGATAGGCCACTGACCTCCCTTTTCTGAGAGCCCTTACTTTTAAAAGCTCACAACTGTAAATCCCTGTACTGCCCCCTTTGAGATGTTAATCTTTTACCACCGAGAAATTCTCCTTAAGGACCTAGATGCCACCTCTTTGAATTGCAAACATCCAGGGACATAGCTGTCCCCCAGGTTCTGTGGGAAGAGAACAGCCGCCCTGGGATGGGCACCTTGCTTCAATCTGCAAAACTGCATCCCGTCCGAAAGAGACAAGACTGCTTGTTCCTCCTCCAGATAAGTGCCAGGGAACAAGTCCAGATGGCCTAACCTTACAGACCAACCCCTCTTAAAGACTTTTTGGTACCTTTCCTTTTGCACATACCAGGATAGAAAAGGCCTCTCCCCTTTTGTACACCGAAGTCTCTCTCCCCTACTGCAGTAGAACTAAAATCTGTCCCTGCCATTTTTAACAGGTGCCTGGTACAAAGTTTTTCTTGAACATGATTTACTTAGCCAGTGTTTATGGAAGACCTCCCAAGTGCCCAGTATCATAGGTCTAACAACGAACACGATGCTGTCCCCTTCCTCCTAGGGCTCCCAATCTAAAATGGCATAGAGAGAAGTATAAACAAGACACAGCAGCTTCGAGGCAGTGAGAGAAGTGAGAGCAGTGCACCCTTCTCCTGCCATCTCCGTGTTCATTGATCTCATAGTGTAACTTAGTGTCTGTAAATCGTTCCATTTCTGTGTCTCCATCAAAGAACCATGGACTTGTTTTTTGGAGAATTAGAATTAATTGTAAGGATTTCAGAAAAAGAGAACAAGGGAGGTGCCTGGGTGGCTCAGTGGGTTAAGCCTCTGCCTTTGGCTCAGGTCATGGTCTCAGGGTCCTGGGACTGAGTCCCACATCTGGCTCCCTGGGGAGCCTGCTTCTCCCTCTTCCTCTGTCTGCCATTCTCCCTGCTTGTCCTCTCTCTCTGTCAAAGAAATAAAATCTTTAATAAAAAAAAAAAGTCATTATCAAATTTCTGTAAAATTGCTTTATATATTTAATTAACTTTCCTATAAGAAATAATAAAGAATTGGTTCAAGAGAAATTATTCAAAAGACCAATATTATAACAACACTGCAAGTCAGTTGATCCTTTTATGCAAAAATTTAGTCTCTTAGCTATTAATCAATATTGAAGAGAAGTTCCCTAGTTCAAATGTTACAAGACTTTTTAACTTTTCTGTCTACTCCTTGTATCTTGAAGAGACACTCTTTGATGATTCTAAGGAAAGACCCTAATCTAGAGGAAAAAATTGCAATGATATCTCTTTGTCAACTTAGGTCAAATAAAGAAATGAGGCTAAAGAATGCTTTTGAAGATCCACTGTCATAGAGAAAGTTGCAGCAGACCAATCCTCCGTGAAGAAACGCTGAATAAAATTTACAAAAGCAAAAAGCTTTCCAAGTTTTCTGACAGCAACCGAAGCAACCAGGACTTGACAAAGTGAGACCCTGGACAGAAGAGAAATGCACCGAGCTGAGCCTGAACTTCTCTGCCACTGTCGATCATCAAGGCATTTGCCAATTTCTTTGCACACTCAGGGGCCAGGAGGCCAGGAAGAAAGCTGCACCTCAAAAATTCTGGCTTCCTGAGCTCAGAAAGAGAAGTCCAGCTTTACCAAAGCAGGTGGGACTGGAGGAGCCAAGATCCCCCAAAAAAGGGAAGAGCAAAGAACCAAGACGAACATTCTAACATTTCCCTTCAAGTGTCCAAAACTGTGTAACACGAGAAGCCAGAACACCACAGACAAAGAGGCACACGTGAAGTTAAAACACTAAGCAGAGTTTCTGGTAGATTTGTGGGGTCCAGGAAAAGGAAAGTGGAGCTCAGGGTCGACAAAGAGGAAGGCCGCAGTAAACACCTCAGGTTTGCAGTTGGAATCTCTAAAAGTCTGTGCCCTCGGAATGAAGGAAAGCCAAGAATAAAATATCCCTCAAAGGGAATAAACCTCTGAATGAGATTTTTTTCAATTCCTGACTAAATAAAAACAGGCTACTCCTACCCTGTCTTCCAAAAGAAAAAGAACACCATCCAGGGTTTCCACCATGCTTTCAAATACACTGTCCGATGTTCTATCCCGAATTATCACGCGTGTTAGAGGTCAAGACCAAATGCCTAAAACCCGGGATGGGAGGGAACAAGAGAGCAATGTGACCCACCGGTGATTTAAATCCTGAAGTCCTCAGGGATGTGAAAAGAACTATGATGAATATGTCCAAGAAAACAGATGACACACAAAGAATTTCACCAGAGAACTGTGATCTGTTTTAAATGGGAGAAAGAAAGTAAGAATCAAATAAAGACTAAATCTCAGAGACACAAGAACTAGAACAGACTCACTTGGGCATAATTTAAAAATCAACAGACAAAACAATCGACTAAAAAGTAGTTAATGAAAAAGGAAGTCAAGGAGGAAGAGAGATACGAAATAGGAGATATATAGAACACCAATAGCAGAATGGCAGACACGAAACCATATTAATAACAACATTAAATATAAATGGGCTAAACATTTCACTCAAAAAGTAGAGACTGTCTGACTAAATGGAAAAGCGTAACTGAATTAGATGCTATCTACAAGAGACACACCTAACATACAAATAGATTGGAAATCAAAGTAGAGAAAGAGTATGCCTGGGTGGTTCAGTCAGTTCCGTATCTGCCTTTGCCTCAGGTCAGGATCTCAGGGTCCAGGGATCTAGTCCCTACATCAGGCTAATTGCTTAGAGGGGAGCCTGCTTCTCCCTCTGCCTGCTGCTCCCCGCTACTTGTGCTCTCTTTCTCCTTCCCTGACAAAATAAACAAATAAAATCTTAAAAAAAAAAAAGAAAGAAAAGTAGAGAAAGATATCATGTTTACAACAAATGTAAGTGAAATGAAATGGCTATAATATCAAGTAAGACGGACTTAATGCAAGAAATACTGCTAGAGTCAAAGAGAGACATTTCATAATAATAAACTTAATATATCAGGAAGATATAATAATTATAAATGTACATATAACTAATAATAAAACTCCTAAACTCAGAATGCACAACCTGAGAGTCATGAGAGGAAAAATAGGCAATTCGACAATAACTACTGGAGATTTCAAAAACATACTGTCACTAATTGATAGAATATCTAGACCTAAAATCAGCAATGATAGCCAAAACATAAATAAAACTATCAACTAACTTAACCTAATTGATATTAGTAGAAAATTCTATTCAGTGACTACAGAATACACATCCTTTTCAAACACACATGGAACATTCTCCAGGATAAAACACAGACTGCGCCACAAAACAAACCTCAAGAAATTAAAAATTAAAATCAAGAATGGATATGCCCCGATCACAATGGAACTGTATTTGAGATCCACAACAAAAATAAATAAGGGAAAATCCCAAATATTTGCAAATTAAACAACTATACCTGGATCAAAGAAATCAAAAGAGAACTACAAAAATATTTTGAGCTAAATGAAAATGAAAGCACAACATATCAAACGGGATGGAACATACTAAAATCAAAGCTTAGATTTACAGTTACAAATGTCTATATCAGAGGGAAAGAAAGGTCTTTTTTTTTTTTAAGATTTTATTTATTCATTTGTCAGAGGAAGAGAGGGAACACAAGCAGGGGAGCAGCAGGCAGAGGGAGAAGCAGGCCTCCCTCTAAGCGGGGAGCCCAATGCGGGACTCGAACCCAGGACCCTGGAATCATGACTTGAGCTAAAAGCAGATGCTTAACCTACTGAGCCACCCAGGCACTCCAGAAGAAAGGTCTTAATAACCTAAGCTTCCACCTCACGAAACTAGATAAAAATAAACCACCCAGGGGCGTCTGGGTGGCTCAGCAGGTTGAGTCTCTGCCTTCGGCTCGGGTCATGATCTCAGGGTCCTGGGAGGGTGCCCCAGGTCGGGCGCTCTGCTCAGCGGGGAGCCTGTTTCCCCTCCCCCCCACCCTCTGCCTGCGGCTCTGCCTACCTGTGATCTCTGTGTGTCTCAAATAAAAAAAAATAATAAAAATCTTAAAAAAAATAAAAATAAAACACCCAAAGCAAATGAAAAGAAGGTAGTAACAAAGATTAGAAAGAAAATCAATAAACCAGAAAATAGAAATTAATAGTAAAAACCACTGAAACTAAATGTTGGGTTGTTTCTTGTGGTTGTTGTTGTTGTTTTTAAAGATTTTATTTTATTTATTTGACAGGGAGAGACACACAGCAAGAGAGGGAACACAGGCTGGGGGAGTGGGAGAGGAAGAAGCAGGCCGAGCAGGGAGATGGATGCGGGGCTCAATTCCAGGACGCCGGGATCATGACCTGAGCTGAAGGCAGACGCCTAACGACTGAGCCACCCAGGCGCCCCCTAAATGTTGTTTTGTAAAGAAGAAATAAACATAATTGAAAAGCCAACTAAGTTAAACTTACTTAAAACAGAAGACATAAATTATCAAATTATCAAAATAAATAGAAGAAATCACTCCTGACCCTATATAAATTAAAAGGCTTATAAGGAATATTACAAAAAACTACATGTTCATAGACTAATACAAGGGGAAAAAATTGAATTGGTAAATAAAATCCTCCCAAAAAGAATAGCTCCAGCCCAGACGGCTTCACGAGTGAACCCTACCAAAAATTTAAAGATGCAACAAAGTCCACTCCTCACAAATTCATTCAGAAAATAAAGGGGAGAACACTTTCCAACTCATCCTATGAGGCCAGTACTGTTCCAAGGCCAGATAAGGTTATCACAAGAAAACTATAGTGCAGGGCACCTAAGTGGCTCAGTCAGTTAAGCAGCTGCCTTTGGCTCAGGTCACAATTCGGGAGTCCTGGGATCAAGCCCCACATCAGGCCTCCTGCTCAGTACAGAGCCTGCTTCTCCCTCTGCCTGCTGCTCCCCCTGCTTCTGCTCTCTCACTCTCATTCCATCTCAAATAAATAAATAAAATCCTTTTAAAAAAAGGAAAACTATAGCACAATACACCTTAGTAACATAGACACAAAAATCCACTTACAAGGTACTAGCAGGCTGAATTCAACAATACATAAAAAGACAGCAAAGACAAGTGAAATTTAACCCTGAAAGCAAAGTTCATTTAAAATTCAAAAAATAATTAGTGCAGTAAGTTATATTTGTAAACACAATATTAATAAGAGGTAAATTAATAAATATATACAAAGGGGGAAAAACACATGATCATCTCCATACATGCAGAAAAATATTTAACAACATCAAACACTCATTTATAATTGTTCAAATTCTCTTAAGTATAGAAAGGGTTTTTCTTTTTCTTTTTTTTTTTTAAAGATTTTTATTTATTTATTTGACAGAGAGAGATCACAAGTAGGCAGAGAGGCAGGCAGAGAGAGAGGAAGGGAAGCAGACTCCCTGCTGAGCAGAGAGCCCGATGCGGGGCTCGATCCCAGGACCCCGGGATCATGACCTGAGCCGAAGGCAGAGGCTTAACCCACTGAGACACCCAGGCGCCCCTAGAAAGGGTTTTTCTTAACCTAACAAAGGGCATCTATTAAAAAAAAAAAAAAAAAAGCTACAGTTAACACCTTACATAGTACTGTAAGACTGAATGATTTCATCCCTAAGTTCAAGAACAAAGCAAGGATGTCTGCTTTTGCCACTAAATAAGATAAGGTTGTCCCCTTTTGCTACAATATTATAGTAGAAATTCTGGGTGCTATAATAAGAAGAAAGGAAGTAGAAAAGCAAGAAGGAAAGAGAAATAAAAAAAGGAGGAAAGAAAAGCATTCCTATTTGAAGGGAAAAAAAAACAGAACTTTTTAATTTGCAGATTATGTGGTCCTATATATAGAATATAATATAGAATCCACGAACAATTCCTGGAACTAATAAGTGAATTTGGCAAGATTGCAATACACAAGAACAAACACAAGAATCAATTATATTTCTTCTTATCAGCTATAAACCAGCTAATATGCTACATACTAGCAACAAACAATCTAAAAATGAAATTAAAAAAACAACTTCATTCATAATAGCATCAAAGAGAATAAACTACTTAGGAATAATTTTAACAAAAAGAGTGCAAGACATACACACTGAAAACTACACAACATTACTAAAGGACATTGAAGAAATAAGTAAATGGAGACATTCCATATTCATGAATTGAAAGACTTCTTGTTAAGACGGAAATTCTCCCCAAACTGAGCTATAGATTCAAAACAATCTCTAACAAAATCCCAGTAGGTGGGGGGAGGGGTTTTTTTTTGTTTTAGAAATTGGCAAACTTAAAATGTGTATAGGAATGCATAGGGCTTCAAATAACCAAAACAATTAAAAAAAAAAGTTGGAAGATGACTTATACTATTTGATTTCAAAATTTGATATAAGTCCACAGTGTGATACAGAGTAAGGACAGATGAAAGACAGATGATATATAGCACAGAAGTAAAAGTTCAGAAATAAACCCTTACATTTACTATCAGTTGACCTTTGACAAGAATGCTGATTCAATGAGGAAATTATAGTCTTTTCAGCCAATGGTGCTGGTAAAAGATTAGACATCTATAAGCAAAAAGATAAATAAACACCTTTACCTCACACCAAATGCAAAAAATTAATTCAAAATGGATCATAAACCTTAACTGTAATAAAACTATAATCCTCTGGAAAAAATTATAGAAAATCACTGTATCTCAAAAAAATCTAGAAAAGCTCAGATTGGGGAAAAAGTCATTAGGTACAACAAGAGCATGTCATAGAAGACAACATTATTAAACTGGACACCATCAAAATTAAAATCTTTTTGCACTTCAAATGAAATCACCATTAAGAAAATGACAATGCTAGTCACAGATCTGGGGAAAATATTTGCAAAGTATATATCTGATTAAAAGCCTATATCTAGAATATATAAAGTACTCTTACAAATCAATAGAAGACAACCCAATTTTTAAACTGGGCAAGAGAACTGAACAGGCATTTCACCAAACAAAACTTACAATAATAATAAGCCCATAAAAAGGTGCTCAACATTATTAATCATTAGGAAAATGCAAGTTAAATCACAAATTAAACTCAACACATCCATTATAATGACTATAATCAATAATTACCAACAATGATATGAAGAAAATGACTATCATACACTGTGGGAATTAAAATGTTACAGCCACTTGGAAAACAGTTCATTAGTTTCCTAAACAATTAAACATACATACACCATATAATCCAGAAATTCTACTCTACTTCTCTTACCCAAGAGAAATGAAAGCACAGGTTTACACAGAGACTTACACAAATTGTCATGGCAGCATTATTCAGAGCAGCCAATAACTGGAGACAACCCAAGTTTGCATTAACTGGTGAATGAATAAACAGACCAAAGTATATCCATACAGAATAAATCTACCCAGCAATAAAAAGGAATAAAATACCAATCAATGCATGTTACAAAATGGACAATATTTATAAGTTTCAAAAACATTATGCTAAATGAAAGAAGCCAGATACAAAGACTATGTTTGTATAATTCAATTTATATTAAATGCATAGAAAAGGCAAATTTATAAAAACAGTGGTTGCCACATAGCAAAGGAAACATTCAACAAAACTAAAAGGCAGCCTATGGAATGGGAGAAGATATTTGCAATGACATATCTGATAAAGGGTTAGTATCCAGTATCGACAAAACACTTCCCAAACCCAACACCAAAAAACAAATAACCAGGTTAAGAAATGGGCAGAAGACATGAACAGACGATTTTCCAAAAAAGATACTCAGATGGTCAACAGACACATGAAACAATGCTTCACATCAATCATCGTCAAGGAAATAAGAATCAAAACCACGATGAGATACCACCTCACACCTGTCAGGATGGCTAAAATTAACAACACAAGAAACAACAGGTGTTGGCTAGGCTTGCAAGGAAGGGGAACCCTCTTGCACTGTTGGTAGGAAAGGAAACTGGTGCAGCCACTCTGGAGAGCAGCTGGAGTTTCCGCAAAATGTTAAAAACAGAACTACCCTACAATCCAGCAACTGCACTACTAGGATACCAACATACAGATTCAAAGGGGAACCTGCACACCAATGTTTATAGCAGCATTATCAACTAGAGCCAAACTATGGAAGGAGCCCTAATGTCCACCAACTGATGAATGGATAAAGAAGATGTGATGTGTGTGTGATGGAATATTAATCAGCCATCAAAAAAAGGAATGAAACCTGGCCACGCAATGATGTGCGTGGAGCTAGACTTTATCATGCTGAGTGAAATAAGTCAGTCAGATAAAGACAAATACCACATGATCTCACTCATGTATGGCATTTAAGAAAGAAAACAGAGGAACACATGGGGGGGGGGAAGAAAAAAAAGAGAGGGAAACAAACCAAGAGACTCTTAACTATAGAGAACAAACTGAGGGTTGATGGAAGGACGTGGGTGGGGAGAGGCTAGCTGGAGGATGGGGATTAAGGTGGGCACTTATTCTGATGAGCACCAGGTGTTGTATGTAAGTGATGAATCACCAAATTCTACTCCAGAAACCAATACTGCACTGCATGTTAACTACCTAAAATTTAAATTAAAAAAAAAAATAAAAATAAAAGAAAACCCTATTAAGTAAATTTAATTAAAAGCATGTACAAAATTCCATCATTGTTTTTGAACTAAATGTAAAATTAAATATTAAAAAAGAAAAACAGTGGTTGCTTGGAGTTAGAGCGGGGAATAGAGATTGCAAATGGGCTCAAGAGAATATTGGGGGTGGAAAAAAATATTCTAAAACTCAATCTGGTAATGGTTGAAGAACTCTATAAATTTAACTTATATCACTGAACTGTACATTTACAAAGAGTGAATTTTATGGCACATAAATTATACCTCAATAAAGCTATAACAATAAAAACTCAATAGATGTTTTTAAGAGCAGATTAAGCATTAAGAAACCATTAGTGTATTGGAAAATAAATCAATAGAAAATTTCCAAATTATGGGGCACCTATATGCCTCAGTCATTAAGCATCTGCCTTTGGCTCAGGTCATGATTCCAGGGTCCTGGGATTGAGCCCCACATTGGGCTCCCTGCTCAGCGGGAAGCCTGCTTCTCCCTCTCACACTCCCCCTGCTTGTGTTCCCTCTCTTAGTGTGTCTCACTCTGTCAAATAATAAAAAAATGAAATAAAATAAAAGTAAAGAAAAAGAAAATTTCCAAATTAAAGCAAAGAGGGAAAAATCGACAATGGAAAATACAGAAAATAGTTTGATTCAAATCAGACATAGTGAGGAGGTCTACTATACATAAAACTGCACTTTCAGGAAAAGAGGAGAGAGACTGGACCAGAAGAAGTAATATCTAAAGCGGTAATAGTCAAAAATATTCTAAAACTGATTTAAGAGGCTCTATGATCTTCAGGCAGAATAACTAGTAAGAAAAACGTGCCTAAGCACATTATAATAGAACTCCTGAATATCAAAGAAATAGAAAACAAAATTTAAAACAGAAAAAAAAGCACATCATCTTCAAAGGACAACAAGGAGACTGACAGCTGATATCTTAAACAAAAATAATAGAAGACAGAGGATGATGAATTTATATCTTTAAAGGACTGAGAGAAAAAAAGACAACCTAGAACTCTACATGCAACAAAAATACACTTCGAGAATTAAGACAGAATTTTAGAAGTTTCAAACAAAAATACAAAGAAATTCTAAAGAAAGGTCTTCCAGCAGAAGAAAAATAATCCCAGAGGGAAACAGACTTATTTGCATGGAGGAATAAAAAGAAACAGTAAACACGAATAGATCCTAACTGCCCAAAATATCAATAACAGGGGTTTTTACCGAGTTAAAGTATGGTGAGTGAATCAGTTAAGTGCTAAGAGAGTAAATTCCTAAGTGAGGATGGATGATTCTACAGATAAACTATTAAGACTAAGAAGTCAATGTAGCAAAATCCTTGGAATCCAAGTCAATATACCAAAATCTATTGTATTTTATATACACAGACAACATAAAATTAAGAGGTGAAACTTTAAAGATGTCATTTGCAACAACAAGAAGAATCAACTTCATGAAAGATGTGCAAGAATGCTACAGAGAGAACTTGAAACATTACTTTGAGGAATTAAAGACAACCTAATTAGAGAGAGAGCTATTCTAATATTGATTAGAAGACTCAATATTGTTAAGCAACTCTCCCAAACTGATCTGCATATTCAATGCAATTCCAGTCAAAATCCCAGCCAGTGTCTTTGTGAAAACTGATGAGGTGATTCAAGAATTCATATGTAACTGCTAAACACCAAGAAAAGACCAAAATGAAATCAAGAAAAAAAAAAAATTGAAAGACTTACACTACCTGGAATTAGGACTACAATTATTTAAAGTATTTTGTTAGACAAAGAGCCCAATAGGACAGAATACTGAGAGTCTAGAAAAAGATTCACAAACACAATTACTTGATTTAGGATAAGTGCGCCACTGTAACTCAGTGGGGAAAGGATGATCTTTATAATAAGTAATGCTGGGACAACAAGATAATTACACAGATCAAAATCCTCTTGACCCCTACCTCACACCACACACAAAATACAATTCCAAGAGGGTTATAGATCTAAATGTGAAAAGTAACACAGTAAGACTTCTTGAAAGGCCAGGTGAATATCTTCATGACCTTAAGCCAAGCAAAAATTTCTTAGGACAAAAAAGCATAAACCTAAAGGAAAGATTTATAAATTGGAATTCATTCAAATTAAAATTTTCTGGGGCACCTGGATGGCTCAGTGGGTTAAAGCCTCTGCCTTCGGCTTGGGTCATGATCCCGGGGTCCTGGGATCGAGCCCTCTGCTCAGCCAGGAGCCTGGTTCCCTTCCTCTCTCTCTGCCTGCCTCTCTCTCTGCCTGTGATCTCTGTCAAATAAATGAATAAAATCTTTAAAAATTTAAATTTAAATTTAAATTTAAAAAAATTAAAATTTTCTGTTCATCAAAGGCACGACATTACAAGATTTAAAAGCAAGCCCCACAGTGTAGGAGAACATCACTTACTGGGAAAGTACAAATGAAAAGCACAATGAGGTATCACTTTTTACCCACCACTAGGACTTCGGATAGCAACGTGAGCAAGAATGGAACTTTCATACACTGATGTTGGGAATGTGTGCTACAACCACTTCAGGCAAATGTTTGGCGGTACCAGCAGTAACTCATACACATAACCTCTGAGCCATCCCAACCCTAGGTATGCACTCCACAGAAATGCCCGCATACACACATACGAGACCACTCATGGCAGCACTGTTTGTAATGGCGAAAAACCAGAAATGACCTAAAATGGCTACGTACAGTGAATCGATGAAAACAAAGGTGGAATATACAATAATAAAACACCAAAGCATGGGAGAAGAAAAACCAAGTATCCCTACATCCAGCAGCATGGGTGAACGTCACAAAGAGATGCTTAGTGACCAAGAAAAGTACACACTGAATGATTCCCTTTGTTGTAAATGATTCCATTTGTTTTAAAATAGGCAAAACCAATCAGTAGTGATAGAGCTCAGACTAGTGGTCACCTTGCCGGTGCAGGTAATGACTGAAAACAGGCAACGAACAGATTCTAGGAGAATGATAATATTTCACGTTTTGATGTTTGAGTAGTGGTTACAAAGGTGGCTTACTTTTAGAGAATGCAAAAAGCTATAATCTTATGACCTGTGCACTCTTTCTGTGCACACATGTTCATCTTCAATGACGAAGTTGTTTTTTTTTTAAGATTTTTTTTTTATTTATTTGACAGATCACAAGTAGGCAGAGAGGCAGGCAGAGAGAGAGAGAGGAGGAGGAGGCAGGCTCCCTGCTGAGCAGAGAGCCCAATGCGGGACTCGATCCCAGGACCCTGAGATCATGACCTGAGCCGAAGGCAGAAGCTTAACGCACTGAGCCACCCAGGCGCCCCTTCAATGACGAAGTTTACTTAAAAATAAAAATGAGGGGACGCCTGGGTGGCTCAGTTGGTTAAGCGGCTGCCTTTGGCTCAGGTCATGATCCCAGTGTCCTGGGATCGAGTCCCACATCGGGCTCCTTGTTCTGTGGGGAGCCTGCTTCTCCCTCTGCCTCTGCCTGCCACTCTGTCTGCCTGTGCTCGCTCTCTCTCTCTCTCTCTCTCTGACAAATAAATAAATAAAATCTTAAAAAAAAAAAAAAAATGATGCTGGGGTGCCTGGGTGGCTCAGTAGGTTAAAGCATCCAATTCCTGATATCGCCTCAAGTCTCAATCTCAGGGTCGTGATTTCAAACCTCACATTGGGCTTCCAGCATGAAGCCTACTTACTTACTAAATAAATAAACAAACAAAAAATGATGCTTCCTTTTATCTTTACAGGATATATATATAACACAAGACAGGTAAAAGAATGCTGTGATTTTGAGAAGTCTACACTCATTCCCAGAGAGATTTTTCTAGAACTCAAATCTGATCATTTACTTCCCTGCTGAAAAGAGTTTAAGGTCTTCCTAATCTGGCCTTGCTGGGACCATCCTTCATTGTCAGTTGCAACAAGGTGTTCACTTTGGGGTCACGAGTGCCCAGCACAGAGCCTTATACATGGTGGGTATTCAATATGTATTTACTGAAAAAATGTAGTAAAGTCAGCAGAATCTTTAATGCATTTACCAAAGAAATTCCTCTTTTCTACAACACGAGAGTTTACATGGGCTGTCTAAATTTTCTCCTCTTTTAAGCTGACTATGGCAGAAAAATCCATCATTTATAGATCAATCAACCATGACCTAGAGGTTAATAATCAAACCATTTAAATTTACTGCAGAGCAACGAATAATTGAATCTCCGTCCAGATATAAATTAGAGCTCTAAAACGCTTTAAGCTCTTCCTAATTATGTGTCCCACTGTCTGAGTAAAATTGTTTAAAGCTTTCAAACTCTTCCATCATTGTCTATAAAGACAGGAGAAGAGAAAACACTTAATCTGTTATGTTGCTAGCTCCATACCAACACTGCATAAATTCGTATCCTGGTTCATTTCCAATGCCCCATTACAGTAAGTGATGTTGGTCTTAAATCAATCACAGTCCTGTGTCTGATTTTTTCTAATTAAATGTTTTAAAATATCTTTGGTGAAACACTCAGTGTAAGATACTCAGAGTGACTTCTGTACACATAAATTACCACAATGAAGAGATTGTAACAACCTCAGTAGTTTCAGTGATATCATATGGTTATAACTCACGTTATCATTTTTGACTACCAAATGTTCTCACAGATTCCTTGTGAAAATACCTTCCACTCACTAACATGTGGCTTGTCACAGTTTCACTATCAGAGTAAGAGTCAAGGGCTGACAACACTAACTTGAATATCTGAATAAAGACCTTGATATTATGACCTCACGTACTTTTTTCCTGCTAGCCGTAACAATTTCCTTGGCCATGGTGCGTACCTCAATCTTCCATGCGTAATATCGGAAAAACACTGAATCATTCCGTCAACATATATGGACTACATCTTATTCATTTCTCATAATCCTTATCTAGTTACTCAAGTACTAGGTCACTGAGTGCCCATATGCTACCAGGCTCTGGCTAAACACTGGAAATACAACTAAAAAAAAAAAAAATTGTCTCTTTCCTCACGGAGCTTACAGTCTAGGAAGGGCAATATCAACCAAATAAGCACAAAAAATAATTGTAAAATTACAATTGTAATAAGTACACCACATCTCACCTGGGCTCCTAATCATCCTGCCTGCTACCAGTCTTTCTCACCCATGATCCAACACCTATGTGCACAAATATTTCTAAATGTAAACCAGATTTTTCCCATTTCCCTAACTGCTACCTTGGAAAAAGTCCTACAGTTGTTTCCCAGGGCACACAGAATAAAACCCAGTCCTTGGCACGAATTACAAAACCTTGAGCAATATGGCCACTCCATTCCTCTCTGACATCATCTCATACCATTCTCCTGCCTTCTCTCTACCTCAGGGCCTTTGCACTTGTTCCTTCTGTCTGAAATTGCTCTCCTCCTGATAAAGGCTCCCCTTGTCACTCAGATCACAGCTTAAATGTTATCTTGCCTCCTAATCTAAGGTAGCATTCACTCACTTGCCTTAGGTCAGCTCAGGCCACGATCCTGGGGTCCTGGGATCAAGCCCCACATCCGGGTTCCTATTCAGCAGGGAGTCTGCTTCTCTCTCTCCCTCTGCCCCTTCCCCTGCCTGTGCACTCACTCACTCTCTCTCTCTCTCAAATAAATAAATAAAATCTTTTTTTAAAAATCACTAAAAAATTATTTCATAATAATCAAATGAAATAAAGTATAAGAAAAGGTATTCAATTAGTAACAGTTCTATTTTCTTAAAGGTTTTATTTATTTATTTGAGAGAGAGCGAGGAGCACAAGCAGGCAGAGCTGTAGGCAGAGGGAAAGGGAGCAGCAGGCTCCCGGCTGAGCAGGGAGCCTGATATGGGGGCTCGATCCCAGGACCCTGGGATCATGAACTGAGCTGAAGGTAGACACTTAACTGACTGAACCACCCATGGGCCCCAATTAGTAATAATTTTAGAAAAGGAGCTACTATAACATATTTAACCTAAATCCCACAATTTAATCATATCCATTCTTATTTTTCTATCCTGATTTCAATAGATTGTTCCATCTTTAAAAAAAAAAAACCTGCTACATGAAAAATGTTTTATAATGCACATCAACTGATGAAAATTTTTTGTAGATTTAGTTTAATAAGAAATCCTTATTCTATTCATTAAAATATTACTGACACTATAGTATGTCTGACATCTTAAGATGTTGCACGAGTAAATGGTTGTTTTTTGTTTCTTTTTTTAAAGATCTTACTTTTCTTATTTATCAGAGAGAGAGAGAGAGAGAGCTCAAGCAGGGAGAGCAGCAGGCAGAGGGAGAAGCAGTCTCCCTAGTGAGCAGGGATGCAGGGCTCGATCCCAGGACCCTGAGATCACGACCTGAGCCGAAGGCAGAGGCTTAACCCACTGAGCCACCCAGGTGCCCCTGGGCTGCCTTTATTAAGTGTTTTTTATCTGTCATCCGTGTGCTGCACCTGCATCCATCCATCCATCACATGTCCTTACAACAACCCTGCAAGGAGATGGCACCACACCCCCTCGCAGTTCAGGTCCCCTAGCTCCTGGGCTCTCGCTGGTACGTGTGCCATCTATTTTACCCGGGTAAAGGTACTGTGCAAATGGATACATTCTCTTATAAAACCCAAAGCTCATGGGCTAAGCACAGAGTTGACAGTTTCAGAACTAGGCGAACCAGAGTCTGAACAGAAAGAGTTGTTTACTGTGCTCCTTAAATTTAATTTCATACCATCACCATCTGTCTGTTGGAAGAACTTCCTACCTTATCCCAACAAATGTATCTGTTCCCCACATTCTCCAAATTAGTCAATCTCAGCCCTGGCTTTGGAGGTAGAGTTAAATCTCGTTATTTTTCGACCCAGAGACCTGTACCCCTCGCAAGACTCAAAGGGCAAAGCCAGTGTTCCAGTTCAGATCTGACTACCAGGAAGCCCGGGTTCTTGGCGTCCCTGCCGGGAAGGTACTGTGCAGGTGCACGTCAGACCAAGCACCCGAGATTTCATTTCCAACTTTGGGCTCCTGAGAGCTGACTTAATGATCTTCACTAAATCTATTCGCCTTCTCAGAAGCATGGATACAAGCTCAAAAAGAAAACGTTCATAAGTGACAAAGATGCATCAGATACAACAAACGGCAAAACGTCTTAAATCCCAGGGAATGGGGAACTGTTCTGTAGTTTCTACAGTCCTGCCCATTTCTCACTGATTGAGACAATGAAAACCTTTGCTAAAGCACAACTTGGCAATGCCTCCCCCCAAAAATACACTTCAGTTTAAAAAAAAAAAAAACAAAAAAAAAAACAGATAAATCAGAAAACTGTTAGACTGACTTGATTTTGTACCCTCCAGCTCTTGGGAAGCCCTGTCTTTTAAAATGCTTATTATTACCATTAGTATTTGAATATCTACAAGCAAACTGCTAATTCAAGCTTATGGAGCAGTGGGCTTACCATTTACCTTTTATTTCTTAGACCTAAAATTGTACATAAGAAATTCTAATTCAGGGGCACCTGGGTGCCTCAGTCGTCAAGTGTCTGCCTTCAGCTGGGGTCATGATCCCAAAGTCCTGAGATCAAGCCCCACATGGGACTCCTAGCTCAGTGGAAAGCCTGCCTCTCCCTCTCCCACCATCCCCCACCCCACCCTCCTGTATTTTCTCTCTCGCTGTCTCTGTCAAATAAATAAACAAAATCCTTTAAAAAAAAGAAATTCCAATTCATATTAACATTAGCAAGGGTTCAAAAATTATCTCCAAATAGTTTATATTCATTTTTTACAAAGCCTTTGAAAAAAGAAGGGAACTACACAGTACATTTTTTTAAGACTTCAACAAAACAATGAAAATATAAAGGTATTATTAAAAAGCTCTCCACCGATTTGAGAAAGTCTCTGCCATGGAAATATTCTTGTCTTAATGATTATAGAGGTCTCAAGTTTCACCAAATCAATAATTTGGATCAGTTTACTAGACTAGAAGACGGTATTTTCTGTGCTTTTCTCTGGGATTACTTAATAAGTTAGAGAGACAATCATTTGACCACATCAAGCAGACAGAGGCTTAACTATGGAAATCTAAAACTCCCCTATAATATTCCAGAGTTTTGCTAAAACTGGTCCCTTCTGCTGGAAACAGGCAACATACAAAATTATCTTATTCATTCAAGAAGTGTTTATTGAGCACTTACTAAGTTCCAGACATCATTCTAGAGGCTAAGAAGAAGGTAGCAAAAAATTTAAAATCTTCAAAAATTTAAAAAAAAAAAAGAAGAAGAGCAAGGGTCTTTATGGAATTTTACACAATGGAAGAGTAAGACAGATCTATACTTTTTGTTAATTTACATGACGTGCCAGGCGGTAACAGAGCTGTGGGAAAGAACAGAGAATGGAGAGAGCAGAGAGAGCCCGTACTGGAGATAAATGTTACAATTTTGCACAGCATGCTTAGGGAGGGCCACTCTGGTAACATCAGAGCACAGACCTGAAAGAAACAGGGAGTAAGGCACACAACTCTTTGGAGAAAGAGCAGTCTCAGCAAAGCAAACAGTGCTAAGGTCTGGCAAACAGAGCAGGTTCGGTGAGTTCAAAGATCAAGGCTTCTAACTTCATCCAGACCCCCAGCATCCTAGGACAAGGACCTCTCCCTATGGGACAAAGACCGTGTGGCTCTGACCCCCGAGGCATCCACCCTTGAGTATACGATATGTACGGAGTGATTTTTTCATTTCATAAAATAAAATAAATTCAGGGGATAGAAGATAACTCCATTTAATTTTGGTTTTAATTCTAAAAACAGATGGAGAGAAAGAACTCACCCCACCTGGTGTCTGCAAGGCAAGCACAAGCAAGGGTGTAATGTTCTTGGTTTTCCCCTGAGGACCCCCGTCTTCCTCTAATGGACCACACTCACCATCCAGAGCCTGCCCAGCCTGCAGTCCTCAATGGCCTCTCTTCCCAAAGCACCCTCCAGGGAAAAGCATCTTCGAGGCACCAGGAAACAGTCTTTGCCCATAATCAGCAAATTAATTCTGGTCAACTTCAAATTGTGATTTATTCACATGAATCGTGTTTTTATTTTTTTTTAAAGATTTTATTTATTTATTTGTCAGAGAGAGAGAGGGAGAGAGAGCGAGCACAGGCAGACAGAATGGCAGGCAGAGGCAGAGGGAGAAGCAGGCTCCCTGACGAGCAAGGAGCCCGATGTGGGACTCGATCCCAGGACGCCGGGATCATGACCTGAGCCGAAGGCAGCTGCTTAACCAACTGAGCCACCCAGGCGTCCCGAATCATGTTTTTAAATTCACCAACTCTACTGATAGACTACTGGGCACCAAGTCAGTGCACAATAAATGGGAGCTACTATAATATTCATTCAAAGAACCTACAGAACTCTGCTTCAGTCCTTGCTTTTATGGACACCTGTCCCTTACTCTTACTTTTCATGTTGTTTAAATAAGAAAAGACCACTGAGGGGTGCCTAGGTGGTTCAGTGGGGTAAAAAGCTGCCTTCAGCTCAGGTCATGATCCCAGGGTCCTGGGATTGATCCTCCCTCCCAACCCCTTTTTTGGGCTCCTTGCTCTGCAGGGAGTCTCCGGTCCCTCTCCCTCTGCTCCTGCACTCACTCTTGCCCACACATGCGTGCTCTCTCTCTCAAATAAATAAATAAAATCTCAAAAAAAAAAAAAAAACCCCACTGAAGTTAAAATGCTTAATCAGTTTTAATCACTTTAAATGGAGTGGGGAGGGGCAATAGGAGGCAAAACACTCAAATTATTATAAGAACAAACGTAAATGATATTTGAAGATCCATTTTTTGCTCTTTGACTAGAATAATCAAAAGTTTATTCATAATTGCTAGAATAAAATTAAGTTAGCTACTATTTTTTAAGTTTTATTTCAATTCCAGTTAGTTAATGTACAGTATAATGTTAGTTTCCAGCGTACAATGTAGTGATTCAACACTTACATATAACACCCTGTACTTCTACAACAAGCTAGGTACTATTTTTTATGCTTTTTATATATAACTTTTGAGACATGAATATCAGGAATTCAAGTTGAAACAGAACTGTGATGTGATTTCTAACGTTGTGTTTCCAATAACTAAAATCTCAAATTAATTTTATAGTGCCCTAATGATACATTAAACTTGAGAGTCAGTTTCTTAAGCCCCTAAAATTGATTTTTTTAAGCCCTCACTACTGACTTTGCAACTAGAGTAAAATGTAGTGATTTTATATCACATAAAAAATCTTTTAAGTATTCAATTAAGAAAAGCATACTTGTACCTACCTTATATTTTCAAATGAGTAAGACGTGGTTCTTGTTCTTCCGAAGCTTACAGTCTAGCACAAAGAAACAGATACAAGTATTTTTCAACACAACATATCAACTCATTTTGGTTTTTTTAAAAGGTATACACAGAAATCTAATCCTTAGGGCAAGAAGTTAGCTAAGGAAAAAACAGGTAAGACCAGACTGAGGCGAGCCCACAAAAGACAATGCAAAAGAGACAACCATTTAAAGACATACTTAACGTATACAACAAATTAACACCATAGGAAATACGGATTCTGTTAATATTGAATACAAATAATAAGTGAAAGGACAGCTATCTTCAGAAAGCATCATTTTTGGAAATCAATCTATTCTAGTTTCTTTTTTTTTTAAGATATTATTTTTAAGTAATTTCTCCACCCAGTGTGGGGCTGAAACTCACAACCCCAAGATCAAGAGTCATGTGCTCACCGACTGAGCCAGCCCAGAGCCCCTACTATAGATTCTGTATACAGAAAAGAATACTGGAACATGTCACAATATGCTACGAAGAAATCCTTCTTGTTTTAAGATTTTAGGCTTTGTTTCTCATCATTAAAATGAGAAAAAATGTCCAAATGCCATAACAATGAGCATCATTATTTCTATACTATTACACAAACATATACACACATACATATCAGTGACCTGATTAAAAAAGCTCCCTGCATTCCTTCACATAAAACAAACAAACAAAACAAACAAACAAAAAAAACCACCACACACACTGGGATTCTGGTATGTTTTGTGTACCTTTAGGTTAATACAATAAAAATGATCACATCCGTTTTCTCCGTCTTAAACTGGAGATCACAAAAGTACTTCCCTCCTTGGGTTCTTGTGAGCATTATATAAGCCAGTAGTTGTGCAGTTCAAAGGAAAGGGCCTGGCTCATAGGAAGCTCTCGTGAAGGTTTTGATTGATTGACAGAAAAAAGACGCAACCGCAGTCACACTAAACAAGGTCTGCAGAAGCCATATGTAACGAGAGGAAATGCCAGATAAGACCACACAGAAACCTTTTAGTGTAGATTTACAATTCAAGACTTTGAGTAAGCATCTGTTCTTCAACATAATTATGTCTGACATGTCACAGAGTGATAAAATTGTGGAAAATGCCATGTCTCCGTTGGACGACTATGGTTATCAGAAAGGGAAGAAGGTTCATAATGGACTGATCCTTAGAAACACAATTTCTCAAGTAAACACATCAAATATGTTGGGCAAACACATAGTTTTATAGTTCCGTTACCATCTTGGCTATCTAACTCGTCTACCTGACCAATTAGATTACATAACACCCCACGAAGAAAACCTTCACTCTCGTACCTTAATCTGTGGTTTATACTATTCAAAGTGCACTTAGCCACAGTTCAAGGGAGTCACTTTTAGGTCAGTGGGGAGAAAAGGTGGGGCTAAGAGACCAAGACTGTCATCTCTAATGTAGGAGGGGCCAACCTCTGAAAACCAAAGAAAACAGCCCTCACATAATCTCTTCAGGAGTTTGGACCATAAAGTGATAAAGAGATTATTAATGCCATCAGAGTTCTTTTTTTTTTTTTCCCTCCTGTTCCCTGGAGCATCAAACCCCTGCAGACTTTCAGGATGTATTAAACTCCCTAACATCTGTTAACTCACTGAAAACTCCACTTCACGGTCCTTTGGTTTTCATTTCAGCTGATTATAAGGTAAAGAAGCAGGGATCTAATGGAAGACACTTAGGGAATTACACAATTCCTCACCCTCCAGAACCCCAAATTTTCCTATTCATCATACATCTAGGTAAATGTCCAAAATGTGAGACTGTAACATGTGTTGCATTTTTTTATTAATGCACACTATTATAAACTAAGTTTCCAGTATTCTTCTGGTTGAATAACAAGCTAACCAAATCATATTTTTTCAACACTCTGGGGATATAAAATTATTTAAGAAGATTAAGGAATTAACTTTTCCCCATAAGAAAAAAGAAGGCTGAAAACTAGGCCAAAGGAGAATATTTGGATTTTGTTCATCACGACTTATAGATAAAATACTTATATTTATATATATAGATTTATAGATATAGATCACGACTTATAGATAAAATAAAAATATAGATAAAATAATCACAATAGTTGGAAAAATGTAATTCCTCACCCCTAGAGCTCAGATAACTTCGATCAAGCAATACAGAATATACAGAAGGAAACACCAGATAAACATTCATTGACTGATGATTAATACTGCACTATATAATTGCTACCAAAAACTGACAGGTAAGGAAATCAATTATTGACCTTGAACTGTACTTATAAATGCTCCCATCAAGTGCCAGACAGTATAAATGTATATATCCCCCTCCCCAAGTATTTGTGCTGTACCAAATGGTTAAGACATCTTACTTCATGTTAATTGGGAGCACAAAAAATAAAACATATGCCCAGCAAACATTCCTCAATCTCCATCGTTCACTATTAATAATCCATGTCACAAAACACCCCTTCCCGTCACCACTGCCATGTGCCTCCCATGCCTCATCTCAGCGCTACCATTATGATCAATACCGCCCTGCACAACAGGTCAGTTAACCTTATATTTATAGCATTTTTCCTCCAGGTCTCAGGGGCATATTCCTCTCCCCAGCCACAAATCCACGCCTAAGGCTTTGGTAATGAAGAAATCATTAAAAAAAAAAACTATCATCCTTCACAAATAGACTTTTATAAAGGCCACAGCACATGGTACTCGATGCCAAGGTACCAACCAGTCAGCATGTTAGCACAGGGCAACTAGAAACTGCCAAAGAACGCTGACCCAGAAACAGCCAATAAAGTTTTCGGTGGCCTTCTGCTGCCCCTGCCAGCTTGCTCACGCGGTTACAGAACAACAGACTTTCAACGGCACGGGTATAATGTGAATCCTAACTTGACCGAGAATGTTTCTGGGCTCGTTTTCCATCTGTGGACAGGCTTGATAAGTAAAGTTACAGGATGCTTCGGGTAGAATAATGGCTGTGATTACAATTATCAGACCATATTTTATAACTTATCCCAAAAACGAGGACCAGATTCACTTCATAGAATTAAAAGAGTCTTGAGCCTAGGAATTCTGGAGAAGAGTCCCGCTACTTTGAAAAAGCCAGGGAGACAACTAGTTTTCACACCTGAGGATGGCTGTGCTATTCCTTATTTCCACCAGGTGGCTAATCTAAATCAAGGCCATAAAGCAAACTTTTCCTTTGCGTTTCCTAGGGAGCTACTGAGGAGATGACAAGTACTTTTTTTCTTTCATTTTGGGGTATGCACATGCCCCAGAATTCTAGCAACATATATGAACATGCCAAATTATCGTTCTTTAATGCACTGATGAAAGCTCCATTTCATGCTTCAGAACTTGCATAATAAACTACAAAGCGGTGCCTGTAGTCCTGATGTTTACTGACTTTACTTTTTGGGAAGAGAGACATCTTTAAAAATGCCAAACTCTTAAAAAAATAATAATAAATGAATGAATGAATGAATGAATGAATGAATAAAAATGCCAAACTCTATTGAATTTTGTGCCTTGAGTAGCAAAGGTGACACATGAGTCTTTATTGTGCTGAATTAACCTTGGATACCTCCCTCCTTCGGAATACAAACTAAGGACCACAACGTAAATGTAGAGGCTGGAACCCAGAGCGAGGGTTCCATCCGGCTGCAAAGAGGGTCCAGAGTCTTCGCACCTGAATGCTGGATTTGCTGACAAATACGTGAACAAAGCTGTATTCTTGGTACCTCCAAGCACAAAATCATTATTTTTCCTACAAGACATGAAACTACATTCTGCGCCTATAACAAGCCTAGGCTTCAATACTCCGATTGCCTTCATGCTTGAATGAGAAAATACTTATTTTCTCTCCTGGTTACCTTCTCAAAACAGATCTACTTCGTTTTAATCAATGTACCATTTCATTATCGTCATCAAAGACTATTTAGCGGAGCTTCTGTGACTCACTGTACAGGTAAAATCAGTTTAAAAACAAACCCCATTGTGAAATAATCTGGAAACTGTTGTTGCAACTTCATTCTTTCGTTTTCAATACAATCTTCTTATGAATTGGCATTACTTAAAATTGCCAGCAAATACAAACTGACTTAGAAACCTAGTAATCAGCAGGCTAACAGGTGTTGAAATCCCAAAAGAAAGAAGAGGAATATTAGATAATCACTTTATGCCTGACACCTCAAGTAGCTTTAATAACCATAATTCTAATCAACTTAACTGCAATTCAAAATGATCCGTGCCACTGGTTTCTTTTCACGAACTACCTTTAGGCAAAAACCTTCTTTCTCGCATTCCATAGAACGTTCTCTGACTGGCCTATTCCAACTTATGTATTATTTTATTCAATTGGGAATACAATTTAATTAGTTGAATCATTTTCCAGTTACCAACCCACATCTCTCGCCAATTAAAACAAATAGTACTAATATATTATTTCCTTCTGAACTGATGCGCTCTGTTTCTGAAAATGAATACTGCTGTCTTCCACATTATCACACATGTTATCTAAAGAGGTACAAAATGGTCTTTACAATGGTATTCATTCTTTGTGCCTGCAACAAACTAAGTATCATGAAATGATGGCAAGGCTTGGGGCCGTTCAGAAGGGACGGAGGCACCAAGAACTTGAGCAATTCCCCAGCCAGCACCCAAACGCCCTTGGCAACAGCATCTTAACCCTCTCCCTGCCCTCAAAACACAGGTGCAAACACCGCCCAGCTACCTGCCTCCCGAGGTGCTCTGGACTGCTGCTTCCTTCCACAGAAAAAGGCAAGGCATTTTGCAGCTCCTTAAAGCATGAACACAATACCCTCCAGAAACAATAACAATGACACCGGGGCCACGCACCTAACCCCCAAAGTACTGGTCCTCCTGTTAACTCTGGTGTTGCTGGATGGGAAGCCCGGGCTACCCTTCCCATTCCGTTACAGGTGTGACTACACCTTCCAAAGAGAAAGGTGACTGTGTTCAAAATGCACACGAACTTCAGAAGCACCAGAACGCTTGGGTCCCAGGCACCTAAGTACGGGCTCACTTTCCGGAGACTGAAAAACGTCTCGCTTTCTCCCCCTGCGAGCCTCCCCATCCCGTCCTCCAAGAGGATCAACTAGGAAACAGGCGAGTCCAAAGGGAAATCCCGCCCCCCTCCCAAAGCCAGCCGAACGCGCCAAACTAAACCAAAGGAGAGCCCCGCGGTGGGCGCCGCCGGCCCCCCGCGCACCGCCGCTCGGGGCAGCCCAGCGTAGGGCAGCCCGTCGAAGCCCCCGCCGAGCGCCCGCCTGCGGAGGCTCTGCCCGCCCCGCCGGCCGCAGCGCGCCGGTTCCCCGGCGGCGCCGTCCGGGGCGGCAGGCGGCCGGGCGCGGGGCGCCTGCGGGGCAGGGCCCCCGCGTGGCGGCGGCGTCGCGGGCGCAGCCGGCCGGAGCCCGGCGGGGACGCCCCCCTCGGGTACCCGGGAGCGACCCGGCCCGGCGCCCGCTCCCCGCGGCGGGCGGCCCCCCCACCCCCGAGCGCCCCTCCCGAGTCCTCCCCGGCCGCGGGCGCCCTCGCCTTACCTGGCCCGCGGCGGCGGTGGCAGCGGGCGCGGGGCCGGGAGCCGCTCCAGCAGCGGCGGCAGCAGTGGCGGCGGCGGGGCCTGGGAGGGGAGGGAGTCGCCGGCGGAGGAGGAGCTCGCGCGAGGAGCGGGCGGGCGGCTTTGTTTCCACTGCGCCGCGCCGCCGACCCTGCGTCACCATGGCAACCGCCGGGGGCCCGGGGCCCAGTAGGGGAACCCCCACCCCGCCACCCAGGGTCCGGGCCGCGCCGGGCCGCAGCCGCGACCCCCGCCCTCCTGCTCGGCAGTCTGGGTGCTCCGAGGGGACAAGGGACCCCCCCCAACCAGGAGCCGCCGCCACCACAAGCACACCCCTCTCCCGGCCTCCCGCACCGAACGGTCGGTCCCGCCCCTGCGAGAGGGGCAGGGGACAGAGACGAGCAAGCCCGGGGCAGGTCTTATTCCCACCCGGGTCGGCACCCCACACCCCTTGATTTCCCGCCCTGGACACTCCAAGGCCCCGCCCACCGCACCTCTCGGCTGTGGAGCTGTACCCTCAAAATGGAAATTCCCTGAAGAGAGAAGAGCGAGCAGGGCAAACTGATAAAGTGTTGAGCAACTGGTACTCGACGCTCCTGTTGCCACTGCCGCAGCGTGCGCGGAGCTGCCAAGGGAAACCATGCCGCCGCCGCCGCCTCCTCCTCCTTCTCCTCCTCCTCCTCCTCCTCCTCCTGCTCCTCCTCCTCCTGCTCCTCCTCTTTCACCAGCATCGCCCCACCTGGGTCTGCTTTCCTCTCTATCCAAACCGCGCCTCGGTCCTGCGGAGGGCTCCGGGAGGAGAGATGGGGGCGGGGGGAGGGTAGTGGGCTTCGGTTTTTCACTATAAACAACAGGATGCACTTGTAACCTCCCAAGCAGAAACTCAACTTTCAGGCTGCCCTGTGGATCGCAGCGGCTGCGGCTGCTCTGTTCCAGGCTGTGCGGGCTCATCCCGTGCCAGCGACCTGCAGCGCACTACGGACCGTGGCAGGGCCCTCCCCAGAAGAGAGTGGCGAGGCTGACCTTGGCACCTGCGAGGAGTCCCTTCTTAAGGAAATTCTTGGAGAGGGAGGAAAAGTACTAGCAGACCCACGGTAATGCTTCCTCTAAAGGACAGAGCTAGAGGACAGCTACCCTGGGTGAGTGAGTCATCACCCCATACTATGTTTTCTTGAAATATCAGTTCCTGAATCCCAAACCCGTGGTGAGCATGGCATTTAGGCCCCAGGGAGCATGGCATTTATTTTCTGGCATTTGTGAATCACCAAAGGAATGTCAATAACTTAAATTAAAAAAAAAAAAAATCCAGGGTACCTGATGTTCTCTGGGTTTGCTACCTATCTGAAAAGCTATAAAGCAGAACAATGTCATTACCAATTGAAGCCATACGTATTAATCGATGAAAATATAAGATCCGTTTTATGGTGGAGAATAGAAACAGCTTGTTCTTCTGGAAGGCTGGCCAGTTTCCTGTAACAGGAACATTCATCCAGATGAAGTCAAGACACAAGGTCTTTCCGTCAGGCTGTTAAGCAGTTTGGCAGTATTTGTCAAAATTTAAGATGAGCAGGGGCACCTGGGTGGCTCAGTGGGTTGAACACCGGGCTCTTGGTTTCTGCTCAGGTCTTGATCTCAGGGTGGTGATCTCGGGGTGGTGAAATGGAACCCCAAGATGGACTCTGCACTCAAGGTACAGTCTGCTTGTCCCTCTCCCCCAACCGCCCCTCCTCATGCACACACACTCTAAGTAAGTAAATAAATAAGTAAAATCCTTTAAAAAAAAAAATTTAAGATAGACATGACTTTCACCCTGCTATCTCAGTTCTTAGAAATCTGTCAGGCATAAATGTACAAGTGTGCAATTACAGATGGGCAAGCACGCACCTTGCAGCAGTCTGTGGTAGCAGAAATTTGAAACAACTTGTATATCCATCAATAGCCTATGTACTGGGGCGCCTGGGTGCCTCAGTGTGTTAAAGCCTCTGCCTTCGGCTCAGGTCATGGTCCTGGGGTCCTGGGATCGAGCCCTGCATTGAGCTCTCTGCTCTGCGGGGAGCCTCCTTTCTCCTCTCTCTCTCTGCCTGCCTCTCTGCCTACTTGTGATCTCTGCCTGTCAAATAAATAAATAAAATCTTTAAAAAAAAAAAAAGCCTATGTACTATGTAGCCATTACAGATATATATATATATATACAAGATACACAGGAAGATATTGATTTCTTATTCTAAAAAAAGAGAGGGGCTCCAGAACATGTGTGGGGTGATCCATTTCTGTGCAAGAGAATTTCTAGATAGATAGCAGACAGACACACACATAGACATAGTCATATAGATAAAGATCTGGAAGAATACAAACCTAATTGTTAACAATGGTTATCTCTGAAACTAAGGTAAAAACTGAAGGAATTGTCACTTGTTACTACATACAGCTCAGAATCATTGAATGTATTAGTTGCTGTTTTTCGATGAGCAGGTATTAGCAATTTTTCAATAAATAATTTTAAAAAGGTCCTTACTAAATGTTTGTTGACAGATACATTACCGCCTGGCTCAGAACAGAATACAGAGCAGTGTAGACCTAAATGGGCCAGCCCTGCCCTCAGATGCTACAAGCTTGGAGAAGTCCACAGTGGCCCACACTTAGCGAATTCCTTAGTGACCTAGTTCTGTCTTATTCTGTGAGGTATCCTTGAAGACATTCACTTTTCTCAAGGAGATTTAGCTTCATCTGAAGGTCTGCTCCATTCTAACTTTTAGACAAAATGACAAAATTGTAAGGAAACTACTCTTTGAAAATGTGTCACCGTACCGGCCAGGGGACATCATTTGAACAGGTTATGTGGCAGCCATTAATCCAATTTAGTTATGCCGGAAATAGAGCTACTGACACTGAGAAATTTTTGTGTGGACGTGCGAATAGCCTTTCTTATTCTCAACATTTTTGAAATATGTAAAGTGCTAAACTGACTTGGCTAAAAAGATTTTGCAGAAGCGCACAGTCAAATTCAGTGGCCACTGCAAGCCACACGAGGCTGCTGAGCACTTGAATTGGGGTTGGTCCAAACTGATATGCTCAGTAAGTCTAAAATACACACCAGATATCATGGACTTGAAATAATCACCCCCAAAATATCTCATTAAAAATATTTACATTGATTATGTGTTGAAATGTCTTTAATATGCTGGGTTCAATAAAATCTAATTTTAAAATTATTATGTTTGGGGGTGCCTGTGTGGCTCAGTGGGTTAAGCCTCTGACTTCAGCTCAGGTCATGATCTCAGGTCCTGGGATCGAGCCCTGCATCGGTCTCTGCTCTGCGGGGAGCCTGCTTCCCCCTCTCTCTCTCTGCCTGCCTCTCTGCCTGTTTGTGATCTCTGTCTCTTTCAAGTAACTAAATAAAATCTTTAAAAAAATAAAATTATTACATTTGTTTCTTTTCTCTATAATGTGGTTACTACAATGTTAAAGATTATATGGCATGTTGGCTAGCTCTGTTTTAGAATGAGTGTTTCTGCTAAAATATCATCAAGAAGCCCATGGGATGCCTGGGTGGCTCAGTTGGTTGAGCAGCTGCCTTTGGCTCAGGTCATGATCCCAGTGTCCTGGGATCGAGTCCCACATCGGGCTCCTTGCTCAGTGGGGAGCCTGCTTCTCCCTCTGCCTCTGCCTGCCACTCTGTCTGCCTGTGCTCGCTCTCTCTGACAAATAAATAAATAAAATCTTTTAAAAAAATAAAAATAAAATAAAATAAAATATCATCAAGAAACCCAAAGTTAGCTCTTCTCCTTACTTTTTAGTTAAAACAAAATATTAGGGGTACCTGGGTGGCTCAGTGGGTTAAAGCCTCTGCTTTTGGCTCAGGTCATGATCCCAGGGTCCTGGGTTCGAACTCCGCATCGGGCTCTCTGCTCAGCGGGGAGCCTGCTTCCTCCTCTCTCTCTGCCTGCCTCTCTGCCTACTTGTGATCTTTGTCAAATAAATAAATAAAATCTTTAAAATATATATATATATAATTATCTCATGAATGCTTCCCAATTCATAGAGGTGTCATAATAGAGCAATTTGTGTTAAATAGTGTCAACTTATTAGAAAAAAAATGTTATATACAAACATTAGCTCATTTGCTTATATTTTAGAAAGACTTTACCACAGACACTAAAGCTAGATGACCCCAGCCTGAATCCTAGCTACATGACATGGGCAAGATGTTTAATACATCTGGTCATCAGCTTCCACATCTGTAAAATGGAGGTAATAATGGTACCTACCTCACTGTGTTGTTGTAAGAATGAAAAAAATAAGCGCATGAAAATTCTACTTATAATGCCTGACCATAGAAATGCTGAATAAATTTTAGTGTGGTTTTTTTTCTCTTATACTTTGTCTCTATACTTTTTGCTTATACCATAACTCTGTAACCTGGTATATTAACCTTCAATTCAGGTTAGTCTATATTTATAATAAATCTTTCATCTACCTTTAAGTAAGGTGATTGGAACCGTGGCAGAGCCATGAAAATTTAATTCTCCTCAACCCTGAACTGGTTATAAAATTATTATCAAAATCAAAGGGATATTTTGATCTATTTTAAGTTAGCAAAATAAAAAGTTTCAATTACCAGATCAGCATTCATGATAATCTTGATAAATATTAAAATTTCCAGGTTTAACCAAATGTAACAAATATCCTCAAGTGGTTTATATTCTGTTTATTCTCATCAAAGCCCTGATGTGTAAAATAAATAAGACATCGCTCACAAAACACTTGTATAAAAGTGTTCCTGTTGTAAATAAATAAATAAATAAATAAATAAATTCCTATCGTAATAATTTGGAATCTGTCTTCCCAAATCCTTATTTTTTTCTCAATTATAAATCATAGTAAGAGCTGATATTCAGGAACACCTGGGTGGCTCAGTGGGTTAAAGCCTCTGCCTTCAGCTCAGGTCATGATCCCAGGGTCCTGGGATTGAGCCCCACATCTGGGCTCTCTGCTCAGCGGGGAGCCTGCTTCCTCCTCTCTCTCTCTCTCTCTCTGCCTGCCTCTCTGTCTACTTGTAATCTCTGCCAAATAAATAAATAAATAAATCTTTAAAAAAAAAAAAGGAGCTGATATTCATTCCACAGTGGGTACAAGGTCATGCAGGTGTTTAGAAGCAGAATTACTAGCCTCTTAAGCACACTAGGAAATATCTTTAAGTTATTTGAGAGCTTGAGCTCAAATATACTTTATTCCATTAAGCCATGAGTTCTGGAATAGGCAGGGAAAAAAAAAAGCAAACTTCAATGTGTCCTCATTACAACCTCATTAAGCAGCTCCTCCTCCTGGACCCTTTCTTCTGGGCCTCTTTGGATAGTGTTTAATGAGGGGATAGGAATGCATTCAAAACACAGGGAAAAAAAATACCTCTATTGCCTATGTCTTAAAATTAGTCTTCTTCCTGGATAGTTCTAAAATTTGATTGGTTCCAGCCATTCAGAAGGCTTGAAAAAGAAAAACAAACATCCTGCCGAGTGTACAGAAGCTAAAAATCCAGAACTCACAAATTCCTCTCCTCCCATAACCCCGCCAGGACACCAGACAGATCTGCCTAAAAGGCAAATATTGACCGTCCTATCCATGCAAGGAGAGAAAAATGCACTTCCTTACACACTGCTCCTAAGCAGTATGAGCATCCCGGGGGCCTTGAAATAAAAACCAACCTGTGGCCATACAGGACCGTTTAGGTGATGTTTATTTCAAAGACTCTGAGAGATGCCCAATTTACATTCTCAATTCCTTCATCATCGTGAATCTCTTCAAGAAAGAAAAGATCCAGGGTGCCTGGGTGGCTCAGTGGGTTAAGCCTCTGCCTTCGGCTCAGGTCATGATCTCAGGGTCCTGGGATCAAGCCCCGCATCGAGCTCTCTGCTCAGTGGAGAGCCTGCTTCCTCCTCTCTCTCTCTCTGCCTGCCTCTCTGCCTGCTTGTGATCTCTGTCAAATAAAGAAATAAAATCTTTAAAAAAATTAAAAAATTAAAAAAGAAAAGATCCAGCCAAATCACAGGGCATTTCACCTAACTTGAAATGAGGTCCCTGGACAAGTGTTGGTTGACAAAAAACTACAGACTCCCCTAATGGCTTTTGCAAGGAAAGAAAAGAAAAAGACATCCAGCTTTCTTATCAGCGCAGTTCCAGTTCCGTAACTACTTAGGGAACGGAAGGAGACTAACTTCTCCCCGCAATCCATTCCACAAAGATAAGATGAATTTTGAAATTACATTGCTACTTAACCATGTCTGGTGAAAAATATTGTCGGTCTTTGGTAGTGGAAATATATTGAACCACTGGGCTCAATTTCAGTATGAGAAAGGTTGCTGCTAATTAGCAGAATGTAACCTCTAAGAATCCTGAAGAACACAGCCAAAAGTACGCAGGATGGAGAAGCATTGCCTTAGACACATTTATTATCTCCTTGTGTTTCTTATGCAGCCAATTCAAAAATATATATATATTATTTGCCAATGGGGAAAATGGTAGGTAAACAGAGAATAGAGACAAATATAACACAGTTCTTTGCCAAGAGCTCCCTATGGAGAGATTCAACATAATATGTCCGCCAAAAGTATAATTTGATATTGATCAAATCACATTAAAGTAAACTTTTGCTGTGCTTTAATCTGGTTTAAATAAATTTTGTGTGAAATAAATTAACTTTCGGCTTTGTTCAAAAATGTCGTATTCAAGGAGTTGACGTCAAGGTGCTGTCTCCTTTGCTTGAGTCATGAAGTAGAGGCTCACATCTCTTTTCAGGGGTCCCCGGCATCAGACCTCCCTCACACTCACAGCTCATCTCGTTTCAGTGGCAAAAATGTGTCAACATATCAACCAGATCCGATATTATCTGTTTGAAATTCATAGTTCATTTACTTATTGATCCCTGACACAGCTGCAAATTAGCTCTTAGCAGAATGGAAATGATTTGTTTCTAGTTTCCTCATCTATAAAATGAGGGTATTGAAGCTTGCCCTTTGCCCGGTAATGGATTTCGTAAGTTTGAATTAGATCACTTAGTAAAGCTCATTGATCAAAGGTTCTATGTGACTCTAGTGCCATAATACGATTGCAGGGAGCGCCTAGAAGAGGTATCAAAGGGAAGTTATGTGCTGTGCACATCATTCCAATAGTAAAATTATTTTAAAGGCCCTCTTGGTGACTAGATCTTTGGAGCATTATAAATGAAGAATTCAACCCCATCAAAGGCAAGCCAAGGGTGTTATGACCAGACAGGCTCTTCGTGGCTGAGGTACGCAACATTGTCAAAGGAAGGATGCCTGGTGCCATTTCCACTGACGCCTCACCATCACTCTGAGAGCCACGCCTTGCTTTGCTGGATAGGCAGCGATCACGGAAAACAACCAGATGCAGGCTTGACTGTAGCCAGATGTGGCAGCCTAGGCAGTACTAGAGAGATCTGGAACAAGCTCTGCTTAGTGCCGTGGGGAGGACTCTAGACAAAGGGCAGGTTAGAATGGCCAGATCAAATACAGATGTGCAGTATTTGGGACATATGGATTCTAAGTGGTGTATTCTTGGTGTGTTGAAATTCAAATTTAATTAAACATCCTCTGTTTTTATTTGCTAAATCTGACAACCATAGGCAGAGCCCAGGGAGGATTTCAACAGGGGCAGAAGGAGCTCCTGGGAAGAACCTATTCTAGTAGGCAGAACAAGGGCCCTACTCTACATGACCATGGTCATGGCTGATAATGGCAATGAGCTAAGTGGTTGGCCAAGAAAATGGGGACAGACGTGGGGAGGATGGGGAGAGGAAGAGCACAGTTATTAGAACTGGGCACAAGATCAAGACCATACTCAGAGGAAGCTGGCTCTGAGTCCCAAATCACTGGGCTACAGGAGTGGTTCTCAGAGCTCCTGCCTCAAGACCATTCACAAAACCAAACCCTCCAATCCGGCATTTTTTCCTTCAGATTTCCCAGAAGTATCCGATTGCCCAACAGAGAGATAAGTCTGAAAAACCTACCCCAAAGCCTCGAACATGCACCACCACCATGAATGAGCAAATAGCAATCAGCAATTTTTGGAATATGACTGTAGGTGAGGGAGAACGGATTTGCCATGGGCAAGATTTGCCATGAGCAAGATGAACACAGGGAGGCCCACGATGCACTAGGGCAGTAGATGAGGCAAGAGACAATTACGGGCTGGAGTAGACAGCGGGTGGCCGTGGAGATGGAGCAGAGGAGAAGTCTCACAAGAAGGAAGAACAGAGAAGTGGTTTCCTCCAGAGCATGAGGAAGAGGACAGAGCCAAGAATGCATCTTGGGTGTCTGGCCTGCCATGAAGGATTCTGTGTTGAAGGAGAAGACCCCGGCCAATTCAATGATCTCTTCTGGCATTAAAGAAAAAAGGAGAGAAGCAGAGACAAGAGTTCTGTGGCCCCCAAGAGGACTACAGGGTATCTCACGAGCTCTCTTTCTGTTCTTTGAACCCATCGAGTACACTCCCATGGGAGTCCCCTGCCCTGCTTGTCCCCTGACTTGGAGTGCTCTTCCCCCAGATCTACTTCCCTTGTGTCTTACGTCTGCTCACTCAACGACAACCAAAGAGAACTTTCCTGACCACCCAATTTGAAACAGCACCCAGTTCCTCGTGATCACATGGCCCTCTTTTATTGTTTTCCAAACACCATCTTCTGACATTGTCACTGGTTGATGTATCTACTGGCCACCACCCCACCCTCTGCTGACTCCCCAGCTTCTAGAATAGCACCTGGCATGGTGGGAACCCAGTAATCACCGGGTGGAGAGTCTCTCTGCAGATAGCTCCCCAGTTTCAGGTTCTAGTTCACAGGGAGCCGACCGTAGTTTGTTTCCTAGTCAGGTCCTTACAGTCATCTTTTCTTTTCCTTCAGCTTCTTCAACCGGCTTCTGCTCCTCACCAACCAAAGGGCTGTACCAGGATACACATAGAAATCTCAGTCCGCCAAGGGGACTGGAGGAAGGCCAGGGAATGAGCCAAATATGTCAACCTCTAATAAGGAGAAAAGCGAAAGATTTTTAAAAGATTAGAACAGATATGTCAAGAGAAGAATAACCCACTAAGATATGAACTTCCTACCTGTTGATGAACATGAGTCAATTCGAAGATCGCATTCTTTGAGAGCCCTAGACGTAGAGAAGGGGCAGCCTCGTCACGAGAGAAGGAGGGCTGTAGAAGGCAGAGAAGGGGCGAGAGTCCGTGGCAACGGAGTGGGTAAGTATTCTGTGGCAATCCAGAGATCATGCCACCCAGGAGGTAATTTTCCCACTGGCTCTGGAAACAACAAAGGAAAGGGAGGTCATTCCAGGTAGAGGGAACAATGGATGCACCAGCATATCAAGTTCTGAGACCTTGATTTGGTGTGGCCAGAATTCAGGGTGTTTATGGGCTCACGGCAGGAAACGATATTGGGACAGTAGCAAAGAGTAGATTGTATGGAACTGCATAAGGAAAAGTCATTTTCTTTAGTAAAATTAAAACCCAGAGTGGTAAAATCTATAGCTCTGGAAAAATTCTTTCCCAGTGAACAAGACCTCACAGAGCCTAACTCTGTCCCTTCCTGGATTTTCCTGCCCCACGCAATGTTAACTCTCAAGATGAACAGTCCCAGGAGACCATTGTCCTTCCATCTGAGGACCTGGGACTTCACCCCCTCAGTGCCCACATTCACACACACACACACACACACCCTTCCTTAAATGCTCCCTGACATCCTCTATGAGACCACCTTCAAAGGACCTCCGCAAGTATTACAGCTGACCGTGATTAATAATGAAGTGTATTGGAAGTTCAGAGGCCTGCTGGTCCCAGGCCAGGTTCCCACGGATGGATATCCAGTGTCGCCAAGACCAGCACCATTGTTAGCCTCACCAATAACAGCTTGCCCGGGAAAGGCAGGGAGCCAGGAATCTTGCGAGGCTGCCTGTTGTGTAGGCTGATGGAGACTGTGGCATCACAGGGGGCTTCAGTTAACTCATCTAACAGGAAACGCATTCATTAGAATAGTTTGACTTCAATAAAAACAAAACCTGCAGGCTAGGAGGGTACTCCGTTCTTTCAGAAACTCACTTTATAGAGGGAAGGCCGGGTGAACTTTCTTCTCTGCCCTTTGTACTGGCCATTTGCCACATTCTATAAATTCAATCTTCAAAATATTTGAATTTCGAGCCCACCCTCCTCCTCACTTTCATTTCCATAAGCCTAGTAAGGTTTTTACTACATTGTATCTGAAGTGTCACAAGAGCTTCTTAACTAGTCATGTGACCTCAGTCTCCCCCACCTTTAGTCATTCCCCATTGTTGCTGGCTTGACCCTCCTAATGTACTGCCATGATCTACTCCTGAACACTCTGTAACTCCCTATGGCCTATAGAATGACAGCTTTTCTCCATTCCTTTGTTCTCCATAAGCTGGCACTAACTTATTTTTCCCATGGCAATGCCTACTACATTGTCTTTATGCCACAGCTAAACTAAAATACAGTGTCTTTCTGGAGTGATGGGTTTATGCGGCTTGGAGTGCCCTTTTCTCTGACTCTTCCCAGGTTCAAATATTACTCACACTTCAAAGCTCACTTGAAAAGCTCCCCAACTACATGAAGCAATCTTCCATCCATTAAAAAAAAAAAGATGTATTTTTTTTTATTTGAGAGAGAAAGAAAGAGAGCAAGAGGGAGAACACAGGAGTGAGGAGAGGGTGAGAGAGAGAGTCTTCAAGCAGACTCACCACTGAGCACAGAGCCCTGACATGGGGCTCGATCCCAGGACCCTGAGATCAATACCTGAGCCAAAACCAAGAATTGGATGCTTCACTGACTGAGCCATCCAGACACCCCAATCTCCCATCCTCTTGGTGAGATAGAATCTCTCCCATCTGGTACTTCCCATAGCACATGACCTTGTATCTCTCTTGTAGAACTTGCCCCCTTGCATTTTGTGCTAGAGTGGTATTTGCACGTCAGGAATAAAAAACCCCAACCCACAAAGTTGGATGTCTTACCTTTGAATCCCACGTATCCCCTCTCACAGCATCTTCCCTCCTGACATGGTGTCCTGCCCTCCAATGGGAGCTCTTCGTTGAATTAATTAGTTAAGTACTTCACCCAGGGTAGAACTCCCGGTCCAGGTGTAACCTGCATGGGGGTCATTGCTGTGGATTTCTGCTTAGCCTTCAAACGGCCATACACATGAAGGCTTTCTTTTGTCATCCTGCTCTGTATGGGAGGTGGTGCTTGGTTGTTCAGGGTTTTGGGTGAAGGCAAACTGAAGAGCTGCCAATTTGTAAAATGGAGCCTGGAAATTAACTCATCCTGTTGCTCTAACAGCGCTCTTACTGGCAAAAAAAGCAGAGCTTCGGAGTTGCAATCTGGGCTTCCTTTCCTGGGTCCCTAATTACTCATGTGGGCTTCTTTTGTTGGAGGTTTTTTTCCTTTCTTGGACTTTTGCCCTGTTTAACAGCCCCGAACGCTCTAGTGCTCGGAACACATTTGTTCCATCAGCTTTTACTCCAAAAGGATTTTATGGGATCAATTTGTTTAAGCAAACTTTTAATTTGGTTTTGTTTTCTCTTCAGGGACTTTATTTGTAAAACTGGGATGTGTGTGCACAAAATCAGATGATTAAAGTGATTGAAATGCCAGGGAGCAGAAAGATAGCTCAGCCTCGGGGGACAACAGAACAAACTAATGGAATATACCCCAGATGGTTGTCTTGACTGTTTTCACAATTGTGGCAGCGGAACGTAAAATTATTCAAGTACCTGTGTCTTTGTCCGTTTGGGCTGCTCTAACAAAAACACCTTATCCTGGATGGCTCAGACACCAAATATTCCTTCCTCATAGTTCTAGAAGCTGGGGAGTCCAAGATGGAGGCGCTGGCAAATGTGTCTTGGTGAAGGACCTATTTCCTGGTGCATAGACTGCGGTCTTTTTGCTACAACCTCAGATGGCAGAAGGGGAAGGGATCTCTGCGGGGTCTCTTTTATAAGAGCACTAATCTCATTCATGAAGGTTCCACTGTCATAACCTCAGCGCCTCCCAAAATCTTCGCCTCTTAATACCACCATACTGGGGATTAGGTTTTAAAATATGAATTTTAGGGGACGCCTGGGTGGCTCAGTTGGTTAAGCAGCTGCCTTCGGCTCAGGTCATGATCCCAGCGTCCTGGGATCGAGTCCCACATCGGGATCCTTGCTCGTCAGGGAGCCTGCTTCTCCCTCTGCCTCTGCCTGCCATTCTGTCTGCCTGTGCTCGCTTTCTCTCCCTCTCTCTCTCTGACAAATAAATAAATAAAATCTTTAAAAATAAATAAATAAAAATAAATAAAATATGAATTTTAGGGGCGCCTGGGTGGCTCAGTGGGTTGAGCCTCTGCCTTCGGCTCAGGTCATGGTCTTAGGGTCCTGGGATCGAGTCCCACATCGGGCTCTCTGCTCAGCGGGGAGCCTGCTTCCTCCTCTCTCTCTGCCTGCTCTGCCTACTTGTGATCTCTCTCTGTGTCAAATAAATAAACAAAATCTTAAATAAATAAATAAAAATTAAAATAATTTTTTAAATAAATAAATATGAATTTTAGGGGGACCCATTCAGACCACAGCACCTTGGATCAGGTAGGATGCTTTCCACTGCAAAGAAGGAAATGACTGACTAAAAGGAGCCCAAATAACAGGTGTTTATTTCACAAAACAAGACATCTAGAGGAAGACAATTCTGCAAGAAGACAAACCTCCTACTACTAACCAAGGGTGAGCTCTTGCCATCTTTCTGCTCTCCTTTCCCAGTAAGCAGGCAGTGGGCCCTCATAGTCACAAAATGGCTGCCACGGCTGTAAACGTCACATCCTCACTCAACTACCTCCACACAGGAAGAAGTGGGATGGGACAAAAGGCCTTCCTCATTACACTACTCTCTTTGATCCCGGGAAAATATCTTTCCCAGAATTCCTCAGCAACTTAAGTCTTTGCGGACTGAATTGGGTCACGTGCTCATACCCCGGGTCAATCCCAGCTGAAGGGAAATTCTAAAGCCATGATTGGTGTAGGCAAAAGACACCATGTCCCAGAGGGGAGCACAATGCCAGGTGAGAAAAGCAAGGGAGTCATTGGGCAAGGAAGCTGCTGCACCCGCCCAGGGCTGAGGTCTGCTCCCTGTCTGGTTCAATACCCATAAGGTACTGTATAGGCAGGAAATCGGTAGTGATAGGAGTGAATGAAGGACTTTCCATAAAGATTAACCCAGACCCAATCAAATGATGGTCATAACTGATATTGCTATTATTTTCATCATCATCATCAGAAAGAGGATGAAGAACAGCTGAATCTATACAAGCAAAACAAGTCTACCTGATTCATTTAAGCTGTGGCTTTACTGTCTCGGCTATTTTCAGGCACTGTTATTGAAAACATTTCTCTTCTGTTTACTTCAATTAAGCTGAAAGGCTATCACTATTTCTTCTCACGTGGATTGCTAAGTAAACGGTGGCTTATCGATAACGACGGGGCCAAGAGGCTTATTCTGCTTTGTGGGAAAATTCCTCTGTCTACTACCGGGAGCTTTTGCTCAAACCGAGTCACCCAACCTTTGTCACTTCCTGCCCGCCCGTGGACAGGTGTCATTTATCTTTCATCACTGCATCCACAGGACGCTTCTTTGTATCCTCTCTTGTCGTTGCTGTTCTTTCTTCCCTCGGATTTACTTTATGTACCTTTTCAGGGATTTCGCTCTTCGCCTGGCATCCGGCATTCCCACGGTCACTGCCATGTTCTTTCCAACACGTTGCAATCTCGCATGGCCCTCACATCTCTACCTTCCCCTGAGGGAAAGCTGCAAGGTTGCAGATCCAATGTGAGACTACAAACAGCAGAGGGCTTTTTGAAGCCTGGGCTCCATTCAAGAGACCTCGGTGGGAATGAGCAGAGCAATTGATCCATTTAAGAAGGAATGACTGAAGGGACGGAAGCAAGAGGAAGATAGTTGAGGCTCAAAGAAAACGCAGAAGACCATGGGCCAGACTGGCTGCCAGCATGGTAAAGAGACAGGGGGAACACAGAAGCTGTCTGAGGTCTGTTCTAGAAGGCTGACTTAGCTAAACAAGGGGATGCTTGCCTGCAAGATAGCTCTGAGGATGGGGCGCCTGGGTGGCTCAGTGGGTTAAGCCTCTGCCTTCAGCTCAGGTCCTGATCCCAGGGTCCTGGGATCGAGCCCCACATCGGGCTCTCTGCTCAGCAGGGAGCCTGCTTCATCCTTCTCTCTGCCTGCCTCTCTGCCTACTTGTGATCTCTGTCTGTCAAATAAATAAATAAAAAATCTTAAAAAAAAAAAAAGATAGCTCTGAGGAGGAACATTGATGGGAAGTTTGATCATCTGCTAATACAGAGGGCTTTTTTTTTTTTAAGATTTCATTTATTTATTTGACAGAGATCATAAGTAGGCAGAGAGGCAGGCAGAGAGAATGAGGGGGAAGCAGGCTCCCAGCTGAGCAGAGAGCCCAACTGCAGGGCTCGACCCCAGGACCCTGGGACCATGACCTGAGCCTAAGGCAGAGGCTTTAACCCACTGAGCCACCCAGGCGCCCCAGAGGGCTTTCTTTAATACGCTATGACGTTAAGTTACTTTACTAGAATGTCAGAGTTGGTTTCTGGTGTCTCATGCCTGCCACAGCCCACCGACCGACCGCCCCGCTAGCTTGAACAGTCGAGCAGAAATGGAATATGGAATACCTAATCGTTTCTCATATAAGAATCACTTAACTTCAGGCGAGATCTTTCTGCAGATTTAGTCCCCTTGAAATCTTCTTGTAATACATAATGAAAAAATGAAACAGGCACTATTTTGTGGGCACGCTTGCGTATTATTTCACTTTACATCTCACAGATTCCCAAATCCCCAACCAATTTCACTGCCTGCGCCTTCATTTTCTTCTTTGTAACACTCCTCCACCACCGTCTGGGTTTTCTGACCTACCTCTCCTTCCAGATTCAAAAATAATACAATTAAGGGAAAAAACTTTGTTCCTGGGTACCGCAGTAGCAGGGATTCTGCCCCAGTCAACCCTTTTGCACCTGGATGACAGGATGGAATGGTGAGTCCCAGACAGGGAGCGGTAGACAGAGCTTCTGTGTCAGTGCCACGGTAAGTGTGCCCCTTTTTGCCCATATATAAAATGAGGAAAGGATCCACCAGGTGATCACACACAAAGATTTCCTCTCCCAAGGGTAGAATTCCTAGGACTCAGAGCACAGATCTGGGACCCTCTTAGTTCTACCCAAGAGGGTCTAATGCGGCCTCTCACAAGCTAGGCGACCTTGGCTGAGATCCTTCATCCCCTTTGTCTACAGTGCGGTCCCCCCACCTGCAAAATAAGGAAGATTAAAGAATTCACGAGATTGTTGTGAAGATTATGAGAATTAACATATGCAAAGTGCTTACCAAAAAGTACCTAGTTAATAAGTTCTACATAATTTGATGTGGCAGACTATGGATTCTTTTTTTTTTTTAAGATTTTTTTTTTATTTAGGGGCGCCTGGGTGGCTCAGTGAGTTGGGCGGCTGCCTTCAGCTCCGGTCATGATTCTGGGGTCCTGGGGTCGAGCCCTCCTCGGGCTCCCTGCTCAGAGGGAAACCTGCTTCTACCTCTCCCACTGCCCCTCCCCGTCCACCCCCCCACCCCGCTTATGCTCTCACTCATGCTTTCTCTCTCTCTCGAATAAATAAATAAAATATTTCTTAAAAGATTTTATTTATTTATTCATAAAAAGATTTTATTTATTTATTCATTTGAGAGATTGAGCATGAGCGAGAGCACAAGGGGCAGAGGGAGAAGGAGAAGCAGGTTCCCCGCTGAGCAGGGAAACCCAGGGTGGGGCTCAAACCCAGGACCCTGAGATCATGACTTGAGCCAAAGGCTGACGTCTACCTGACTGAGCCACCGAGGTGCCCCTGAATTCTTTTTTTAACAGATTTATTGAGATATAATTCATATACATCCAATTCACCCATTTCAACTGTATAATTCCATATATTTACAGAGTAGTGCAACCTTCACTAGAATAAATTTTAGAATGTTTTTATCACCTCCAGAAGAAATCCCATACTCTTTGGCTATTACCTCCCATCCCCCCACATTCCACCCCCAGCCCTAGGCAACCCCTAATCTACTTTCTGTGTCTATAGATTTGCCTATTACACACATCTCATATAAATGGAATCATACAACATGTGGATCTTTGGGACTAGCTTCTTTCACTTGTGGTGTTCCTGAGTGTTACCTATGTTGTGACATGTCTTGATACCTCATTCCTTATTATTGCTGAACACTAGTCCACGGTATAGATATACATATTCATCAGTTGATGGGCATTTGCGTTGTTTCCACACAAGGGCCAATTTTTTTAATTTTTTTGTTTTTAATTTGACGGAGACATAGCAAGAGAGAAACACAAGCAGGGGCAGAGGGAAAGGGAGCAGCAGGCTTCCCGCCAAGCAGGGAGCCCAACATGGGACTCAATCCCAGGGCCCCGGGATCATGACCTGAACAGAAGGCAGACGCTTAACAACTGAGCCACCCAGGTAGCCCCTCTGCATTAGGGCTATTATGCACAATGCTGCTGTAAACATCCATGTACAAGTTGTTGTGTGAACAAATATAGTCATTGCCCTTGAGTATAAATCTAAGAGTAGAAATGCTAGGACCTATGGTGACTCTAGGTGTAATTATTCAAGAAACCACTAGACTGTTTTCCAAAGCAGCTGCACATTTTTCCTTGCCATGGGCAGTAGGGCATTTCTCCACATCTTCACCAATATTTGTGGTTTTCTGACTTTTTGATTCCAGCCATCCTTGTGGGGGTGAAGTGGTATCTCATTGTGGCTTTGATTTGTATCCTCCTAATAACTAATGATGTCGAACATCTTTGTGTGAGTGTAGTGGCCATCCGTAAGATGTGGATTCTTATTAAGTACCTCGTGTCGACCCTTTGGGAGAACTTACACCACCGGAGATACTCTGAGAGCAGCTCTAGATCCTAGGTTCCCATGAGAGTTTGAGAAGGTCTGCTTCATACAACTTGGCCCTTGCAAGGTGAACATGACCGTGTTCTTAATGTTAAACCAATGAAGGAAAACCAGAAAAATAGGATAGTACATCTTAAGTTCACCAGGCTTCTGTTTAGCTGCTACTTTTCTGCCCAGGCCTCTTTCATTGCTATGAAAATTCTTTTATTCCAGTGTCTTCCAAAGACCCAAATTTCCATAATTCTAAACGCTACTACCTTGATGTCTTTTTACTGTGTGTGAGCCTTCCCATTATAAAGTCTTCAAGGGTTTGGAACACTTATATCTTTCATAATGCACACAGAAGTAATCTATACATACTGAGAAGGAAAGTCTTGCAACTTCTTAAGAAGGAGCCTTCCTTAAACTAGCCAGAGCAGTTTAAACCAGATTTGTAAACTTGAACAAGTTCATTCACTTCTGTTTCTTCATTAGCCAAATAAGATTCATAATCTCTAATTTATGGAGCACTTTTAAGTATTAAATGAGATGTATATAAAGTGTTTGTGCTAGACAAATAATAAGCACAAAATAAAAGAAAAAACAGGTATAGCCCTATCAATCAGTTTATGCTTATTTAAATTATTGTCTAAAAATACCTGCAGGTTGACCCTCCAACCTCGTGGGGGCGCTGGTGTACACAGGACTTGGGGGGCCCCCCCCAAAATAACAATTTGCTGGGAGGCTGGGAAATAAGAGAGAGACTCCAGACCCATAGAGACCAAATGGGTAAGACTGAGTTTCCAGAACTTTCATTTCAGCACACTTGAGTTGAAGGAGTTGAGTGGAATGAATTGAGTGATTGAGACTGCAGAAGGCACCAGAGCCACCCAGGGAAGCCCCAGGCCACACACCCTCCCTGCCTGGCCTTGACTGTTCCTTCAGTGTTGCTGGGATTCTTCTCTCAAATCTCGTAATAAAAATCAAAACAGAACAAAGTCGGGCGCCTGGGCGGCTCAGTTGGTTAAACGTCTGCCTTCGGCTCAGGTCATGATCCCAGGGTCCTGGGATCGAGCCCAGCATTGGGCTTCCTCTCCCACTCCCCCTGCTTCTCTTCTCTCTCTCACTGTGTCTCTGTCAAATACATACATAAAATCTTTAAAAAAAAAAAAAAAAAAAAAAAGTTCTCCAGCTCTGAAAAGAAGAACCGCATCTCAGACAACTAAATAAAGCATCCTCCAGACACGTGACCTGCTGTCTTCAGCATTCCTCCCTTTATCACGGTTTTATCGGCCCTGGGCCTGCCGGAGACTGGCTGGGTCTGGAGGGTTAGCAGAGTGAGCGCTTGCTGCCATCTATGGGTAGTACGTTAAAAGTGACCAAAAGGAAAATGAAAATTTCTCCTGTTTGTTCTCGTTTAAACATAATTCTATGGAGAGTACCAAAGAAGGTCTTTTTGCTTATGCACTGATTTTTCCTAAATGCAGAAATATAAGAAAAAAAATATTTGGGATTTCTAGCGACCCTACAACAAATATCTTCAAATCTGCCTGAGAACAGTGATGCACAGAATATGCCACTGGTTTGAAAAACGAATTGATTCTGATTTGTCTGGCCCACCAGAGCCTTTAACTGGGAGCAAGTTAAAAAACAGAGACCAAGTTAGGTTAAGGGATTTTTTTAATAACAAAAACTGTCTTTCCTTGTTCTAACTAAAAATAAGCCCGTCAAAACCTATTATAACAAAGGTCTATTTGTCACGGTTACCATGGAATTAGGAACTTTGCAATTATTTTAAAATAGTAGTTTCTCTCCACAGCTAGAAACTTATGCATACAGAGACAGGAGAACGGGTTTTAATGAGAAAAACTCAATTGTGTCCTGAAATATTTATACCAGCTTTGCAATTAAGTATAAAACATTTACCAGTTCTGCCTCCAAATACATCCTTGAAAAAGATAGAAACTGTTCTTTCTGATTCACCAAAAAGCAGAAACAAAGAAACTTGTTTGACTTACCTGGTCTGCTAATTTTTAGGCAAATTAAAAAGTCCAGGGTAGGGATGCCTGGGTGGCTCAGTCAGTTAAGTGTCTGCCTTCAGCCCAGGTCATGATCCCAGGGTCCTTGGATCAAGCCCCGCATCGGGCTCCTTGAGTCTGAGGTAGGTAAATAGAACAGCAAAATAGGAAATGACAACTTCATTTGGCGAGATTGAGGCAGACGTACAGTGCCCTCAATTATTAAAGCATTCATCATATTTCTGGTTATATTCCTATCTCCTAACTAGATGTAAGATCTTTGAAAGCAGGAACAGTATTTTATTTGTCCTTGTATTTTCCAAAGCTGTTCCTAGTGCCTGAAGTTTAAACAATAAATATTTGTGAATATTTATAGTCAACAAAAATTTACTTTCTAGATACTTGTTCCAGGTACTATCACAGGTAAAATGAAAGAAGGATGAATGGATTTTAGTGTGTGTTAAAAATTGGGTGTTAGGGGCGCCTGGATGGCTCAGTGGGTTAAAGCCTCTGCCTTCGGCTCAGGTCATGATCCCAGGGTCCTGCGGGCTCTCTGCTCAGCAAGGAGCCTACTTCCCTTTCTCTCTCCGCCTGCCTCTCTGCCTACTTGTGATCTCTGTCTGTCAAAAAAATAAATAAGATCTTAAAAAAAAAACACTGGGTGTTAACTTTAGCAATGCAGGCATGATATACTGCAGGAGAAATAGCATCTTGTTGAATGAGTTAAGTTCAGACAAGGTCGTTTGATTTGACTAGTAAGTGCCCCATGGTGTAGCCACGGTTACTAACATGTAATACATAAAAGCTAAATTTTGGTGGGATACATTGACCACATTCTAGTAGAGCAGGTGATGACTTCCAGCGGAAGAAAGTAACATCACCTTTGGGGGGGAAAAATCAATTCTCATCTATTTTGTTTACAGCTATTTCTCTAGCACTTGGAACAGTTCTCAGCACACAGGGCTCAGTGAGTATCTGTGAATAAACATTATTATCGTACCCTCCTACTGGAGGCATTATGTGGCATACTTGTGAAAATGAAGCCTTCAGAGAGAAGGAATGATCCTCCCAAGGTCATTTAACAAGAAACTATTGGAATTCTAACTGGTATCCAAATGCTTGATTCAGAGACCCCAAGGTCTGTCATTAGACCGGACTGTGTTATCCGCTAAGATCTGATTCCAGTCTTACTGACTCTAGCAAAGAAATACACACAAAGAAGCAAATATAGTAAACCCACAGCCTCTTCACCTGCCTTACTTACCGTCCACCTTCTGTCTGAGATGATCCGAAGGGTTCCATGATAATCACTGAATTACATAACCATCCAAATGAGATTGTTCTCCCATCTGTTAAGGGCCATCAGAGCCCCCGTGCAATGAATTTCAATTTAAGGAGCTTTATGTCCCATCTGGAGCAAGAGGATTCATTCTGATATAAGAGAAAAAAGATCATTGTGATTTTAACCTGGTTTTAATGGAAATGACCCAATCCCAACTTTAAAATTTAAATGATGTTTAAATATTGCATTTCTCAGCACACTGAGAGAGAATGATCTTGCCAACAATTATTTCCAAAGTCACATTTTCACAGCAGTAAATGCTCATTAAAAATAAACCATATTTCCAAGAGCTCTCATTGTAGCATTGTTTCTAAGAGGAGAAAACTTGAAACTAACCCAAATGTCTATCAAAGGAGATGACACAAAGAAATTGTGCTGTGTTCATACCGTGCAGCTATTAAAAAGAACGAAGCAAACCTGCGTGCGTCAGTGACAAGATATTTAACATCCACAAATACACGAAAAAAAAAGCAAGATGCAAAACATTGTGCATGTTTCTAATGCTGGCAGTAGTAATAGCAGTAAATGTCAGTATGTGCATATCAAAAAATCTGGAAGTGTTCACAAAATATAGACAGTAATTACTTTAGGAAATAATTTCATTTTCAACCTTATTCAAAATCATCACCTAGTGCTTCTTTAATTGAAAAAGGTATCTACCTTATTTTAAATATGAGTAGATGTAATAAATACATTTCACGTTAATAACCTGAAAGTTTCAAATGAAGGTTAACGTATCAGCAGAGTACGCTCCTTTTCGACGGTTACTGTGTGCTATAAACATTGCGTTGTTGGGGTGCCTGGGTGGCTCAGTCAGTTGGTTAAGTGTCTGCCTTAGGCTCAGGTCATGATTCCAGGGTCCTGGGATTTAGTCCCACAACAGGATCCTTGCTCAAGGGGAAGTCTGTTTCTCTGTCTGCCTGCCACTCCCCTTGCTTGTGCTCTCTCTCTCTCTGTGTCTCTCTCTCTCTCTCTCTCACACACACACACACACACACACACATACACACGAATAAAATCTAAAAAAAAAAAAAAAACCACATTGGGGGCTCCTGGGTGGCTCAGTGGGTTAAAGCCTCTGCCTTCAGCTCAGGTCATGATCTCAGGATCCTGGGATCGAGCCCCATATCAGGGTCTCTGCTCAGCAGGGAGCCTGCTTCCCCCTCTATCTCTGCCTGCCTCTCTGCCTACTTGTGATCTCTGTCTGCTAAATAAATACATTTTTTTTAAATCTTTTTAAAAATACTTAAAAAAAAAAAAAGTTCTAATCCTTCAGCTGCCCTTCACCTTCCCAGCACTCTGGAGCGACCCACCGACCTCTCCACTGAATCACTGTAAAATTAGACAATTTCATTAAGTTAAATGAGAAACCAAATAATTTATGGAAAATGAAATACCCACGAAAGGAGGTCTATTTTTCTAATGGTTAAGCTTAGCATCACAAATGAGCACCCAGGGATCCACAGGCCAGCTTCGGAAGCATTGAGTTCGTCACAAGTCAGACACTCAGTGACTTACTTCCTCCATTTTTCAACTTTTTCACTTGGGAAACAACTGTGTTGAACTAGAATCTAAATTTTAGTCTTAGAATTTTCCTAAAATGAAGAGATTGGAAATTACCTACCCTGTGCTGGGGACGGATTAGTTACTTATTCGACATACAGAGACACGAACATCTAAAGGGGCAGAGAAAGCTGACGAAAGTGGAGCCTGAAGCGAGGTAGGTTCAGTCCAGTGTTGGAATCCTTCTCTCCAAGCTCTTGTAGGGCAGAGAAGTAAGGCTTCCGAGGGATGAATGATCTGTCCAAGGTACTGCCACTTAGCGCCAGGCCAACCCAGGTCTCTTGACGCCAGTCATCCGTCTACTTTACATTTTCCTCTTTCTATATTTTTACAAATTCATTATCATCAATTCCCAGTATTTTGCCTCTCTTGCTTTATTTTATTTTTCCCTTTCATTTCCTCTCTTCACCAATTTTCCTTCTGGGAGTGGTTGTGGACCCGATACTGCGGTTCACCAATTTGTTCTCCAACTACATACTTTCGACTCTGTATCCTATCTCTTGAGTTTGATATTGTAACTGTATTTTTTTTTAAGAATTTATTTATTCATTTGACAGACAGAGATCACAAGTAGGCAGAGAGGCAGGCAGAGAGAGAGGAGGAAGCAGGTTCCCTGCAGAGCAGAGAGCCCGATGCGGGGCTCAATCCCAGGACCCTGAGACTATGACCCAAGCCGAAGGCAGAGGCTTAACCCACTGAACCACCCAGGTGCCCCTGTAACCGTATTTTTAATCTATAATCAGTAAATCCTCTTACACACCGTCTTGTCCCTGCATCATGTCACAGACATTCTCTCATCTCTTTGATACTCTGTACCGAGCTATTTGGAATTCTTGATCTATCTGATTATTTCCAATTCCTAGAGTAATGCGATAGTCAGGATAGGATAGGAGGTGCTGCTGTAACAACTATTCTGGATAGTTCGATGCTAACTCAAAGCTGTATTTCTCACCCGCAGGCAACTACTCTCTTTCACCATGATCCTGTCCCCCATACACTTTTAATTCTCTGTCCAGGCATTATTCTCAGGAAAATGTCCTGAGTGTACTCACCAACTGCTTGAGGTCTGGAGGGGAAGAACAAGGAAGGAATGCTCAGTGGTGGACCAGTAGGCTGGCTCCTCTGTCTCCTGGACACTATCCCTACCTGATGTCTGCAGTACAGGACAGATGATGCTGTTTATCCACAAAGAGGCATGCTTTGATTTTTCCCAAGGCGATGAGGTGGGGGATGACCCATGGGGGAGGGGTGCTCAATTTGTTCCAAACTATTGAGCACAAACCTCTTCTGCTCCAACCCCATTTCTTTCCCAACAGCTCTCACAACCCCCTTTTCACTCCCTAGGGGTTTCCTGCTCTTTGCTTCTCAGATTCACATGCTGTTTTAATTTTTCTGGCAACCCCAGAGTTAGGCTGGGTTGGGGGAAGGAGCAGGGGACTGTCCTAGGTCCCTGACTTATCAGGCTCCAGAGTCCAAGGTATTTTACTGCAGCATTTCTAATGCCTCCTTGGAAATTGATAAGATCTCTAAGATAGCTGAGTTTTTCCAGAGAACACTGGATTTCTCCCCCCACCCCATTTTGCAATAAGGATACATAGTACTGGCACAAAGCAACAGTTAAAAATATGTTGACTTGCCTTGAATACCCAATACTCTTTCATATGAAGAAGGAACCATTTCTCCCAAAATGTGCAGCCCCAAGGAGTGTACACCAAAGTGTATTTTACCATTCTTGCAAGAAGCTTAAACTCAGTGCCCTCTCTTTTCTCAAGCTGTTTTTCCTATTTGGACAGCTTAGGAGAATGGGACAGGAGGTCAGATGTGACAGTCATGAGGTGAGCTGATTTCCTCCTTTGCACCCTGCCTGGAAGTTGACTTTTATGAAATAGACACCAGGAAGCAACCAAATGAGATACTGCCGTCAGCAATTTTTCCTTGCTGCTCTCTCCAGCCAGCGGCCTACCTGGCACCCTCTTCTGTGTCCCCAGGTCTGACTGTTTTCTTCCTTTTCCTCAACCTCAGGAGGAACCACCACCCAAATGCAGATTTTTGTGAAAATCCTTATGGGGAAGACCATCCCTCTTGAGGCTGAACCTTCGGATACAATAGAAAATGAAAAGGCCAAGATCCAGGATAAGGAAGGAGCTCCTCCCGGTCAGCAGAGACCGATCTTTGCTGCAAGTGACTGGAAGATGGACGTAGTTCATCTGACTCATTCAGAAGGAGCCCACTCTTCATCTTGTGTTGAGACTTCGAGCTGGGGCTGAGAAAAGAAGTCTTATACCACTCCCAAGAAGAATAGGTGTAAGAGAAAGGTTAAACTGGCCATCCTGAGATCCTAAAGACGGATGAGAATGGCAAGATCAGTCAGTTACCTTAATCGGAAGTGCCATTCAGATGATTGTGATGCTATAGTGTTTATGGCCAGCCACTTTGACAGACGTTATTGTGGCAAATGTCATCTGACCTATTGCTTCAAGAAACCAGAAGATGAATAATTGTATATGGGTTAATAATAAAAGACATGAACTAAGAGGAAAAAAAGTCTCTTGCTTATAAAAGCATACATATTGGTTACAGAAAATGGAAGAAGGAAAAACAAAAAAAACTACAATAAAGAATGTTATGTCATTTATAATCCCACCACCCAGGTGAAACCATTATTAACGTTGTCTCATATTTCCCGTAGGATTTTTTAGGATGGGTGTTGGTGTTGCATATGCATGCACATAGGTGTGTATTAAGTAAAATTGGGATTTACTGTAAGCTGTTAACTATTTTTCTTGTTATTGTTATGTTGTGAACATTTTCTCCTGCAATTAACTATTCCTTAAAAACAGGACTCTTTTATTAATGATTTATTAATGATTGTGAAGTATTTCACTGTAAAATTGAATTGCATTGCATTTAACCTTTTCCCTATTGTTGAAATTTGATCCATATCCAATTCTTGGATATTCTAAATGAAGCTCCAATTGCATATCGTTAAGATAATTACAATAATGACAAGAGTGAGAAGGTAAAGTGGTGAGAGATAGCAGTGGGATCCAGCCTGCCTCCCACCATTTGGCACAAGGAGAAGATAGGAGTGCCCTTCTCTGGAAGGAAGGAAGTAAACCATGAGCCATTTCTTATGGTGATCCACTAAAGCAAAACAACCCAAAGATCGAGAAACCTGGGTGTTCAGACAGTGGCAGGAGCTAAACAGGGGTGCAGACAATCAAGCTGCAGCCAACTCTCCAATATCAGAGAATTGTTCAGTGGAGAGTTCCCCCAGCTCTCAAAAACAAACCTTTTTTTTTTTTTTTAAGTTCATGTAGCCCAATACAACCATGCTGTCACTCAGCTGACCTCAAAGGCCAGTCCATGGGAGTCAAAAAAGCAGAGAGCACAGTTTTTTGTTGGAATCTTCAGGATTTTCTACATATAAGATCATGTCATCTTCAAACAGAGATGATTTTACTTCTTCTTTCCTGATTTGGATGACTTGTATTTCTTTTTCTTGCCTGAAGGCCTTGGCTAGGATTTCCAGGATTATGTTGAAGAGGAGTGATGAGTGTTTTGGTTTTCATCTTTTTTTTTTCTTTTAAGATTTTATCCATTTATTTGAGAGAGTAAGAGAGAGAATGAGAGGGGAGAATTGTTTTTCATCTTAGAGCAAGAGTTCTCCACTTCTCCCCATGAAGCATAATGTTAACTGTGACCTTGTCATATGTGAACTTTATTATGTTGAGATGTATTTCTTCTATACCCAGTCTGTTGAGGTTTTTTATTCATGAAAGAATACTGAATTTCATCAAAGGCTTTTTCTATAGCTATTGAGATAATTGTATGTGTTGTATCATTGTTCTCTTAATTTAATGAATCTTATTTATTTATTTGCCTGTGTTAAGCCATCCTTGAATAGTAGGGATGAGTCCTACTTGATAATCATGCATGATCATTTCCATGTGCTACTGACTTTCGTTTCCTAGTTGGATTTTGTTGAGAATTTTGCATCTATAGTCTTGAGGGATACAGGCTCTAGTTTTCTTTTCTTGTAGTGTTCTTCTCTCGCTTTGTTATCCGTGTAATGCTGGTCCCATAAAATGAGTTTGAGAGTATCCCCCTCTCTTAAATATTTTAGAGGAGTTTGAGAAGGATTGGTATTAATAGTCTTTAAATGTTTGGTAGAATTTACCAGTGAAACCAGCTGGTCCTCTGTTCTTTTTCCCCAGGAGGAGGACAACTCTATTATTTACATGCTAAGTGATTTTGTGATTCAGAGTACTTTAGTTCTAGCAATTCCCAAGTTTTCACAATTTTTACTTCCACAAGTACAGTTTGACTGAAATCATATTTAGCACAGTTTGTCAATCCAAAACTGAATTCATAATTTAAATGTCTACAGGGCTATACAAATTTCTGGCGCAGTACATATAGGACCAGCTGTGCCCAGCTAACGCTTCATCACAGAATAGCTAACAGCCCTCCAAAAAAAACAAATAATCACCTGGAAGGAAAGCAGGAGGGCAGGTGCTAGACGCTAGAGGCTTCCATGACTACCCAAACAAACACGGGATACATCACCCCCCTGGGAACATGGTAAGAATTTTAATGTTTCAAAACTCACTGATTGCTACATTCTTCCAGGAATACTTCTCAGGAAAATCCTCAAAGGGAAGCATAAAAATGTAGGTTTTGAATTTATGAAACTTGCTTCCTAAGTACTCTGAGCTATTCTGCTGTGAAAGAGTTGCCAAATAACCTGGGATTACAAAATCTGAGACCTAAAAACATACCAACAGAACCATATATGTGCCATGGTAAGTATTTGTATTTTCATTGGATGAATAGGTCCATAAAGAGGCAATAAAATAGGTAGTGTGTTGGAAAGGGGGCTCAAAAGCTACCATGGCTTCCACATGTGATTAGCAATAATGTTATCACTCCAAAATGAACCTAAAGAAATAGGGCATGGGTTTATCAAATAGGTCACCGTGGTTGAAGCTTCGTTGGATACTCTTTGTTCCGAAGTTTTTCAGTGACTAAGGATTACACAATATTATTCTTCAAACTGGTAATATTTCTTTACAGTGCTGCTTATCAGAGAAGAAGTCCTGCCATCACACTTAGTTTGAGCAATGCCGAAGCAGAGACGTGAATTTGCAGTATGTGCAGACCGAATAAATAGGTCTGTGTCCTATAACTTGAGGTTCTGAGAAAGGCTCTCTGGAAACAGACTCTAGAGTGGAAGAGCATGAAGTGGGTTCATTGGCAAATGCTCTCAGGAGGTATACTTGGGGAAAAGCATGGGGAAGACAGGACTTGAACAGAGGGAAAAGCCATTTTGCAATGCATTTGTGACAGAGGCCTTGGCTCACCCTTGAGGGAGTTTGCATGACCTTTCAGATGCTCCAGATTGAGGTAAGAGAATGTAACAGACTAAACTGTGCCCCCTCCAAGTCATATGTTGAAGTCCTAAGCCCCTGTACCTTAGACTGTGACTGTAATTGGAGCTGGAGAGAGGAAACACTATTAAACTAGGTCATATGAGTGGATCCCAATCCGGTAGGACTCGTGTCCTTATCAAAAGAGGAAGAGATACCGGAGATGCACAAACACAGAAGCAAGACCACGTGAGGACACCGTGAGAAGGCAGGCAGTCACCTGCAAGCCAAAAAGAGATACCGCACAAGAACCCAACCCTCCTAACACCTTGACTGCGGACTTTGAACTTCCAGAACTAGAGCAAATAAAATTCTGTTGTTTAAGACACCTGGTCTGTCGTATTTTGTTATGGCAGCCAGAGCTAACTAATATGGCCAGGGTTCTTTCCATCAAACAGTATCTCATTCTGTTTGAAATTCCACCACCATAATTCCTTTATATCACCAGCAACGTATTTCATTCATTCACTGAAAATAGTAATAATAATAATACTATTGGGGCGCCTGGGTGGCTCAGTCGGTTAAGAGTCTGCCTTCAGATCATGTCATGATCCCAGGGTCCTGGAATCGAGTCCCTGCGGCGGGCTCCCTGCTCAACCGGAGTCTGCTTCTCCCTCTCCCTTTGTCCCTCCCCCAACTTTGCACTCTCTCTCAAATAAATAAATAAAATATTTTTTAAAAATAATACTACTATTCACCTTGTTTCTGTCAGGCACAATGCTATGCACTAACAATATAAGGATTCTCATGCTAGACACAGTTCCTGCCCTCTTGAAGGGTCAAGACAGAATGTAATTATAATAATTTAATAAGGTAAGTACAATGATATAGGATGAACCTGATCTCGGAAGTGCAGATGTGGGGCGATTAATTAGACTTGAGTGGTTGAGAGGACTTACTGGATGAGTAGGAGACTTTAGGCTGAATGGGGGATGGAAAAATCCAGGAATAAAGGCCAGGAAGTGAGAAGTAATGGTGTATCCTACAACAGAAGGGTGGGAGGGGACACATTGGTAAGGGAGGGGGGGCTGTTGAGAGTGACTGAGCCATCCAAGGAGTTTTGACCTTATACAAAGAACGAAGGGGAGGGGTTTGCAAGATCTAAAGCGAAGGGATGAGAGAAGTGGTTTTGCAGAGAAAATTGCTCAGGCTGTAGAATGGATTCGATCGACGATGGGCTGCAGATGAAACATGGATTAGGGAATGGTGTGATGAAGCGAGACCAATCCCAGGGCACTTGTGGGAAATCAGGAGAGAAAGCATGGTAGCCTCTTAGAGGGAAAATACTGTGAGGACATAGCAAGCTTTCCCAATCTGAGCCATAGCTGAATAGAAATCAAGAAGGCTTTGTAATTGACGGACAGCCAGCGGTGAAGTCAAAGGAAGAGTCATTTGGGAAAGCAGGTGGACGGTGGCACCCTCCCCAAAAGCAAGGAGAACAGCACAGAGCGGCTGGATTCTGAGCGAGAGGAGGATGCCCTGATGAAATGAGTTAGAGTTAACGTAGCTCTAAGCTAAGGGAAGAAATATGGCCATGGTTTTGGCACCATTTAATTGGAGATAAATGTTACCGTTTTGGAGAAGATTCAAAGAGCAATTAAGCAGAGAAAAGAACTAGCAAATTATAAAACCAGTTAAGTATTTTCTCCAAAAGCTGAACAGACTCTGCTCCGTGATGATAAGGAGGAAAAAAAAAATGTCGCCAAGAAGAAACGCTGTAAAGGAGAAAAATGTCTCAGTCACCAAGTATAAGCCTCTTGTTTTAATCAACTCAAGTTTGAAGTCACCAAAGAGGGAAATATTTATGTCAGTCATGAAAATACAATCTGTAAAATGGAAATATAACTATTGTGTTAAGGAGACTACTTCATTATTCTGCAGAATAGATGTGTTTTGGGAAAGGTATGATTATATCACACTCCAAAACAGAGAGGAAGAGACCTGTAGTGAGGGTACAGAACATCTTTCTGAAGAGGCAAAAACTGGGGTGCCTGAGTGGCTCAGTCAGTCAAGTGTCTGTCTCCGGCTCAGGTCATGATCTCAGGGTCCTGGGATCGAGCCCCACATCGGGCTCCCTGCTCAGCGGGAAGCCTGCTTCTCCCTCTCCCACTCCCTCTGCTTGTAATCTATCTCTCTCTCTCTCTCTCTCTCACTCGCACGTGCGTTCGCTCATTCATTCTCTCAAATAAATAAAATCTTTGGGGAAAAAAAAGAGAGAGAGAGAGACAAAAACTGAAGGGAACAACAAAAGGAAGAGGAGGAGGATAGGCACCCCTAAGTTAAGGGAACCTGCCTATGATCAGCAGGCAAACCCTTCAGAATAGTGTCATGAAACACATGGCAGCACTGGCTATGGGGTGGGGGGTGCAAAGCAGAGACAGTCTCCACAGTGACCTGACCGCCAGGGGCCGGGAAGGACGAGGGAGGAGAGACATTGTGAGGTATCCCAAAGTCTCCCACCACACACCCCACATGCACACATACACACACATACACAAACTCATACACGCACCCCACAGGTGCACACAGAGCCTTCCTGTGCACACACACCCACTCTCACACACACACCTTTCATGCTGACATGTATACATGCTCACACAGACACAATCTTACACACACGCTCATATGTACACACGTGTACTCTCACATACCTGCTTAGCCAGAAGGAGGAATTTCAAGGGGTTGCTAGCCGGAAGAAGTGGCTGGACTGCTCAGGGCCTCGAAATCATCGTTTGTCACTGTTCCCCATAACCACTGTGAATATTCAAGTGGGAAGCCAACGAAACACCTGTTACTATATAAACTATAGCAAGGGACTATAATAAGCAAAGGAAGGAAAAAAATTAGTAACCCGGTCAGAATCCATCTTCTCAATTTTATTTTTATTTTATTTTATTTATTTATTTCTGAGAAAGAGAGAGGGTACACATGAGCTGGAGAGGGACAGGATCTCAAGCAGACTGCAGGCTGAGTGTGGAGCCTGACACAGGGCTCAATCTCACGACCCTGAAATCATGAGCTGCCCTGAAACCAAGAGTCAGACGCTTACCCGAATGAGCCACCCAAGCACCCCTGCATCGTCTTATTTTTAATCTCCAACTAGCAAAGGTCTTGAAGCTTTGTCTATAAAGCTGTGTCTCCCATGACAAGCCAAACCACAGAGTCTCCCTCTCTGCCTGCAGAGAATTTATGGCAGTCCCGGGGGGGGGGGGGCATGGTGGCAGGTGGCAGCGGGGGGAGCAGTGAGCCAGGACCAGACTTGCTCTGGGAATCAGACACAGTCTGCCCACCAGGAAGCTGATCCTGTAATAACTTTGGATAACAGGAAATGTTTTTAAGACAATGTATTTTTATTTCATCACTACACATTCTTCTTTGAAGTTAAAATCCTGTTTATGATGTAAATAACACAGTCACCCCCAGAAATATTCATCGAGGGACTCTATTATATATGTATATATAATATTATAATACATAATATTATAATATTATAGTATTATTGTCTGGGGTTCTCTGCCATAATGGAATATAAATTCCGTTGGAGGGGGAAGGAGACAAAAATCCAATGGCTATGAAAAATACACAATCTGTCAGATGGTGGTAAGTCTATGATAAAAAACCAAGAAGAGAGACTACAGATAAGCATCACCCCTCCTCCTTCTGAGGTGGTTTTCCATCTTCTGGAGGTACATCTTCTAGAAATTCCTTCAGTGAGGATCTGTTGGCGACAAACTCTCAGTGTTTATCAGAATTGTCTGTACCTCAGCCTTCTTACTGAAGAGCAGTTTGGCCGGATATCCAGTTCCATGTTGGTAAGTATTTTCCTTCTGTACTGTATATTGTTTCCTTCTCTTGCAGCTTCTGTTTTGCTCTTGGGACCTCGCCTACCAGTCTAAATTGGTTCTCTGTTGTGTGATCCATGTTTCCTCTCTGGCTGCTTTAAGAATTTTGCATGGTCTTTAGCGTTTTGTAATTTTTATTACAATATGTCTAATGGCAGATTTCCTTTCAGTTACCATTCCCAGAAATTTGTCTTCTCTTTTTTTTTTTAATTATGTATTTATTTTTAAGAGCAAGAAAGAGAGTTGGGGGGAAGGGGCAGAGAGGTAGGGAGAGGGCATCTCAAGAAGACTCAGTGATGAGCACGGAGTCGACAGGGAGAGGGATCTCATGACCCCAAAATCATGACCTAAGCCATATTTGAGAGTCGAGCACCCAACCGAGCCACACAGGCACCCAAAACTGGTCTTTTCAATGAACCACTTTCCATCTTTGTTAATATATTCCTTTATTGTTTCTTCATTTTGTTTCATTATTTTTCTCTTCTGAATTTTCCCTTCGTAAATTCTCAGATTTTCTTTTTTTTTTTTTAAGATGTTTATTTATTTCTTTATTTGAGAGAGAGAGCACAAATGAGCGAGCACAAGCAGGGGGAGCAGCAAAGCGAGAGAGAAAAGCAGGCTCTCCGCTGAGCAAGGAGACGGACTCGGGACTTGATCCCAGGACCCTGGGATTATGACCCGAGTGAAAGGCAGATGCCTAACTGACTGAGCCACCCAGGCACCCCGAGTCTTTCTTTTTGAGACTAAAAATTTCTCATAAAATATCTCTTACGTTACAGGCTTTCGGTTTAGCTACATTATTATGATCATTCCATTTTAAATATTTTTTAAACTTCCATTGAGCTTCCTTCCTTAATCCACGAGGTACTTAGAAATGTGTTCCCTAGCTTTCTAAGTGTATGGGGCTTTTCATTTTTCTAGTTAATTTCTCATTTAATTTGCCTGTTCTCAGAAAATGTGGTCTTTGAAATTTGTCAAGGTAGCCTTTATGATCCATTTATGGTCAATGTCTGTACGTGTGTTCTTCTAAAAAAAAAATATGTATTCTCCAATTTGTGGATCCAAGAGTTTATAACATGTTATAATATTGTTAGGAGCAATTTTTTTTAACTCTTTCGTGTCCTTATTGTTCTATCTCTTTTGGTCTAGGAGAAGTGAAAAGTGCACGTTAACTTATCTCACTGTGAAGGTGGGTGTGTCATTTCCCCTAATGGTGTTTGTTTTTTTTTTCTTTGTGTGTTAAAGGAAATTAGGTGCACACAAGCAGTGTTGTTTTCTTTCTGGTAAATTTAACGTGGTATCATGACGAAGATTTATGGCTAGTCATTCTTTCTGCCCCAAGTCGAGTTTTTCTGCTGTTCAAGCGGCTACCGTAGCTTTCTCTGTGTTAGCCCGGGGAATCCAGCCTCGGGAAGGACTGATTTCGCAATCGTGAGGGTCCAGCTGTGGTCCTTGAACCAGGTGTTCCAGGACTCTCGGGATCCAGTGTTCTCAGCCTTCTGAACAAAGGTAGAGCGTTTTATGTTTCTCAGGAACTGATAATTAGTCTGCTCAGAGGAGCTCGGCCCTCTTGCCCCTTGGGCCTCAGCAGCTTGCTGCCCTGCGATGCACCTGTGCCTGTCCTCACCCGGTCCCCGTCCCTCGTCCCTCGCTGCGGGCCGTCGCCGGCGTGGTCCTGGGCGCCGCGTGTGGCCTTCGCGTGCCCACCGGCAGGTGTCTGCCCACCACAATGGGTGGGACCCTCAGGGCAGTGCGGGAATTCCGCCGGGGTGGCCTCTCCTCGGGGACAGTCCTCCACCCGCCCGGCCTTTGACGCGCCTCTGCCAGCCGCCAGGTCTCTCCCCACCCCCGCGGCCGTGCTACCTCTCCGGGCAGCGGGGCGCACAGCCTCCCTCGGGGATTCTCCTGGGGCTCGAGGGGGGCAATCAGGAACCCTTGCCGGGGTCGGGCGGGGCACACGCGTGACCGGTCCCCCCTGCACAGGAAGGGCAGGGGGAGGGAATGTGGCCGCCTCGCTGACTCTGATCTTCAAAAGACATCTCTCCCCCACCTTCACACACACACACACACACACACACACATGAGAAAAGAAGACCAACTGGTTTTCCCTCTTTTTCTGGACTTCGTTCCATCATGACAAATTCACTCAGTAGCTCACTCTGGCCTCCTAGCAAAGTACCACAGACCAGGGGACATAAATAACAAAAATGTATGTCCCCGCAGGTCTGGAGGCCGGAAGTCCCAGATCCAGGTGTCTGCAGGGTTGGTCTCTCTCCTTGGCTGGCAGGTGGCTGCCTTCTCCTTGTGCCCTCTCCAGGGCTGTCCTCTGAGCACAAGTGCCCCTTAGGCTGTCGCCACAGTAAGCACCTCGCATGGGTCTGGGGCCCATATTTAAGGCCCCTCATTCACATAGTGGCGTAAAGCTCCTTCTCAGCTGCTTTAGATGGGTTCCATGAACTCCTTTCCAGCGGTTGAGCACTGGGAAAACAAAATGTGGGAGTTTGGGGAGGAGGGGAAACAGCCCTTTCTCTTACAACAGAAATAACTTCACTCGTGCCAAGAGAGTGCACCACAAGTTGAAACACGAGACTAAAAAGTCCCTGGCATCATCCTCGCCAGAGGTAAAGGGAAAAAAAATGAAAGCAGAAGCCGAGGTGTTGGAGCTGGCTGGGCCCCAAGGCCTCACCTTGGATTTCACCAGCTCACGGCACATGTTTCTTTGACTACCTAAGTCTCCCTGATAAGCATTAACGAGAGTTAGAGATGGATCTGTTCCAGAAAGCGTTTTACCAAAGTAAAAACTCATAGCGACCTTAACTGACCACAGAGCCATTCCTCAGGGGTATTTTTTTTTTAAGATTTTATTTATTTATTTGACAGATAGAGATCACAAGTAGGCAGAGAGAGAGAGAGAGAGAGAGAGAGAGGAGGAAGCAGGCTCCCCGCTGAGCAGAGAGCCCAATGGAGGACTCGATCCCATGACCCTGGGATCATGACCCGAGCTGAAGGCAGAAGCCTCAACCCACTGAGCCACCCAGACGCCCCTCTCCAGGGTATTTCTTCACAACTTTTTGCCTCTGGCTGAACTTCTGGGGCAGAGCAAAAGTATGAGCTTCTCGTCACGCCTATCATAACACCTTAGCTGAATAAGGTTTGTTTTCCCTTTATCCTAATGGAGTCTCTTAAAGCACAAGAAATAAGCATGATGCCAATCCACTTCTGCCGGGCGAAGCATTTTCTAGCTCTATCTATATTGTGCTCTATTTCTTTAACCACTGCCAAGAGCCACAGGGATGTTGACTATTTTGTTCACTGATGAATCATTACGGTCTAAAACACCTTCTGACTGATCAGTAACTAGTTGTTGAAAGAACGAACAAATGGATGAATGGATAAATGGCACGCTTTCCTAATAACGTAGAGAATAATTAAAAATGGCTCTAAACCAATAAAAGGGGACATGTAACTAGGGAAATATATCATGATTAGTAAGATACAATTTTTGGAGGAAAATCTCTGAGGAACTCATTAAATTCATTCTAAAGTTGTACAAAAACTCATTGACTATAAGAATGGGATAATAAGAGGCACCTGGGTGGCTCAGATGGTTGAGTGTCTGCCTTCAGCTCAAGTCATGATTTCCAGGTCCTGGGATCGAGTCCCACATCGGGCTCCTTGCTCAGAGGGGAGCCTGCTTCTTCCTCTCCCTCTGCCTCTCCCCCTGCTTATACACTTTCTGTCTCTCTCTCTCTCTCTCTCTCTTGCAAATGAATAAATAAAATCTTTTTTTAAAAAAATGAAAAAAAAAAGAATGATATAATAAAATACATGACAATGAAAAATAATGAATTAGAGCAATATATATTGGCCTGAAGATCTGTTCATGGTATAAAGTTAAGTGAAAAAATCAAACTACTAAAGTAACAAGACTAGCATCACACCGTTTTTTCAAAGTTTCTATTACTGCGGTTTATAAATACATAGTTTTTGACCATAGAGAATATAACTTCAAAAGGGCAGGATTAAAGTAGGAAACCTCAAACCTGAGTTATAAACCCATATATTGCCTATCTCACTGAAATAAGCATTTAATGTCGCCATAAATTTTTTTAACCAATAAGACTTTAAAAGTTTAATGTGAAAAAGTACTTATTGAACACAAAGCTTTTCCTGGAATATAATGTGGATACCAAGCAGCTTTTGGATTTATGTATGACATAGTATTATAATGCAAAATTAAGTATTAAATACTTGAGCCAGTTAGGAAAATAATTAAATCAATTAAAGAACGTCTATATTTTCCTTGCATTGCTTATACAACTCAAAATATTTCCAAATAGTTCAACTAAGTTAGTGTGCAAATACATCCAAATTGCAAAAGACCCATTTATTTGAAGAAGAAAATAAATGGATATCAAGGAACCATTTCATGATTTTGTTGCTATGGCAGATGGTTCGACTTACGGGACTGACATTAATTTCCTATACTGTTGACTTCAGTGATCTGGAGCGTTCGATATGTCACAGGCAGGACTATGGTTCTGAATAAATGGAGTTTATTCAGCCTCAGAAGCAGCACACACTAGTTGGTCTAGAATCTCAATTTATTTACTAATAATCAGTAAGTGAGTATCAGAAGTATCTCATTATTTCGACATTTTCAAAATGCACACTTTTTTTTACCTACTTTGTGAATTCTTGAGACTTGCCTCAAATTCTGAGCAATTCTGAGATTTGTCTCTGTATTTAAAAAATTAAGGGGCACCTGGGTAGCTCAGTCATTTAAACATCTAACTTTGGCTCAGGTCATGACCTCAGGGTCCCAGATGGGGCCCAACATTGGGCTCCCCACTCAGTGGGGAGTCTACTGATCCCTCTGCATCTCCACCACTTGTATTCTATCTCTCTTTTTCAAATAGATAAATAAAATCTTCTTTAGAAACTAAATACTGAACAAATCAGTGGTCCCATTACATCTGTAATTGCTTTAAAGTCATTGTAAAAAAATCTCTGAATTAACAGAAGATAATGAAATTTCTTTGGTTGTTTGGATTAACAACAATACTCAAAACTTTTATTATTTACAATACTAATGGAAAAATCTTACTGAGCAATATAATAATGCAATAGCAATGATTTTATCTCAAAAATTGTAACTGAGGGATGCCTGGGTGGCTCAGTCGGTTAAGCATCTGCCTTCAGCCCAGGTCATGATCCCAGGGTCCTACGATGGAGCCCCGCATCTAGCTCCCGCCTCATCAGGGAACCTACTTCTTCCTCTGCCTGCCATTCCTCCTGCTTGTGTTTTCTCTCTCCCTCTAACAAATAAATAAATATTTTTTTTAAATTGTACCTGATGCTTAACAGCTTTTATGCTACCTAGAGACATCATATAATCAAGTTTTTAAAATAAGAAATTGCTTTTAAAATAACTATAAGGAAGCAACATCTACTGCCCTGAAATGGAGCATAAAATGTCAGTTTTTAAATAAACAAGGAACAAGTATAAATCATCCTTTGACAAGCTAGCAATGCAGAAATGTATATTAAATTTAATACTATCCATAATTCCCTAAACCATATTCACAATAGTGCAGATGATATAGACATCACTTACTCCAGAAAAATGGATGGAAAGTCCAACGTGAGGAATTTAGAGCTACACAAAAGAAAAATCTTGTGACTTAATGTTATTACCAATATAATTATAGCTTCATGGGGTGCCTGGGTGGCTCAGTGGGTTAAAGCCTCTGCCCTCGGGTCAGGTCATGATCTCAAGGTCCTGGGATGGAGCCCCGCATCGGGCTCTCTGCTCAGCGGGGAGTCTGCTTCCCTCTCTCTCTCTGCCTGCCTCTACCTACTTGTGATCTCTCTCTGTCAAATAGGTGAATAAAATCTTTAAAAAAAAATAAAAATTACAGCTTCATGTAAAATTAATCAAAAGCAGTATTTTCAGGGGTGCCTGACTGCTTCAGTCCGGAGAGCATATGACTCTTGATCTTGGGGTCATGAGTTTGAGCCCCACATTGGGTGTGGAAATTACTTAAATAAAAAAACTTTTTAAAAAGCAATATTTTTTAGAAGAATATAAAATAGTATGTATTTAGATTCTCCCAATTGCTTCGGTTTTAGAAAAGCTATCAAAAATCACCTGTAACTAGGGCAAACAGAATGTTTTAGAGAGGTGGTTCTCAAAGTGTGGCCCCGACACAGCGGCTGGTAGCACCACCTGGGAACTTGTTAAAAACAAGTCCTCACCTACGCCATCCCTCGACCTGCTGAATCAGAAGGGAGTAGGGTCTGACAACTTGTTTCTTAACAAGCCCTCTAATGATTCAGATGCATGCTACAACTGGGCAAAACAACGGGCCTAAATCAAAACAATCCAAAAGTTTTTTTTTTTAATTTTTTAAAAAGATTTTATTTATTTATTTGACACAGACACAGTGAGAGAGGGAGCACAAGCAGGGGGAGTGGGAGAGGGAGAAGCAGCCCTTTCCTGCTGAGCAGAGAGCCCGATGTGGGGCTCAATCCCAGGACCCTGGGACCATGACCTGAGCCGAAGGCAGAGGCTTAACCCACTGAGCCACCCAGGTGCCCCCCAAAAAGTATTTTTAAAAAACCATCCTGTAGGACAAGTAGCAAAAACAGTTAGCACTTCTCAGCATAGAAACCCAACGGTTGAAAAAATGGAAACTGACTAATTTGTTGTCATTTTTCCCAACGTCAAATAATATAAAAAACCGCTGTTATATTAACAGAATGTTGTCTTTATTTTGTTGATTTTAGACTTGAAGTTTCAAAGTTTGTTCGTGTGATGGTCTATTTCATCAAATAGTGCTATCTGTCTCTTAGTAAAGTGATGTACAAATTCGTCAACCTAAGCTCGCTACAAGGATTGTAGAAGGGATATACAAGGGATTGTAGAAGAATATCACTTTTTTGAATTGAGAATTACTTCAAATGGGGCCCCATTTTGCTAATCATGCCACTGGCCAAGCTCTTCATTGGTCCATTTCCTTCTAATCAATGGTCACAACCTTTACACCCCAAGCAGAGGGATACCCTTTTAATATTTAATTATTACAGTTACCTAATGACCATGTACAGCTGGGATTCCTTCATACTCTAAAATTTCTCATTTTTTCAAGTTAGAAACCCCTTGGTTTGGGCGAGAATGACGCTTCAATAAAGTAGTGGTCTCTAAAGTTGGAAGAAAATACTAGAACTTGAACACTAGAACTTGAAATCGTAAAGAAGAACTAAAACCTTCCTAACGGGGGCGCCTGGGTGGCTCAGTGGGTTAAAGCCTCTGCCTTCGGCTCAGGTCATGATCTCAGGGTTCTGGGATCGAGCCCCACATCGGGCTCTCTGCTCAGCAGGGAGCCTGCTTCCCTTCCTCTCTCTCTGCCTGCCTCTCTGCCTACTTGTGATCTCTGTCTGTCAAATAAATAAATAAAATCATTTAAAAAAATAAAAATTAAAAAAAAATAAAACCTTACTAACGTTTAGTATATGGCTTAACTCTGCCCGAACTTTGTCCACAGGCAATAAGGTCATATGTCATACGTAGTAGGTGAGGGACATGGAGGAAAAGTCGGAATTCTACCATGAGGAGCACTTAGAGTAACACCTCACCCTCTCACATCCAGAGAATGGAGATGAATTACAGTTTACCAAAGCTAAGTAAGTCAATTTAAGAACTATCTGGGTGGCTCAGTCAGTTAAGCGCCCAACTCTTGTTTTCAGCTCAGGTGGTGATCTTGGGGTCATGGGATTGAGCCCTGAGTGGGGCTCGGCGCTCACCAGGAAGTCTGCTTGAGCTTCTCTCTCCCTCTCCCTCTCCCTCTGCCCTTCCCCCAACTCATGCTCGTGCTCATTCTCTCTCTCTTTCTCTCTAAAATAAACAAAATCTTTTTTAAAAATCTTTTTAAAAAAAGAATTATCTTACATAATGTTGAATAAATTAATCTTTACTAAATACACAAGTGTCTTAAGGTATATCCTTTGTTATGGGTTGAATTTGTCATCCCCAAAATCCATGTGTGGAAGTCCTAATCCCTCATATCTCAGAATGTGACCTTACTTAGAGATAGGGTCTGTGCAAAGGTAATCAAGTTAAGCAAGGTTATTGGGGTGTGGGCCATAATCCAACATGACTGGCATTTTTATTAGAAGGAGAACTTTGGACACAAATACAGAGGGCAGACCATGTGAAGAAGGAGAAGGGAGAAAACGATCACCTACCAGCCAAGGAGAAAGACATAGAATGATTCTCCCTCACAGCCTTCAGAAGGAATCAACGCTACTGACATCTTGATCTCAGCTGTAGCCTGTAGATGGTGAGACATTATTTAAGCCACTCAGCCTGTGATATTTTGTTAGAGAAGCTTCAGCAAACTGAAACCAAACTCCCATCCATGAATAAACTTCAGATGAAAGATGTTATTTATCACTAATACTAGACCAAGGGCATAACAAGAAAATGATAGAGTTGTTGCTTTCCTCATACAAGTTCTCTATTAGTCATCATTCAAAGTAAAAATAATAACCATCTAATCAGATCTGACCAAAAAAAAAAAAAAAAATGACCCTCTCCCCAAAAAATCAGAATTACCAAAAACCAAACCAAAACAAAAAAATTTAAAATGTGGATGATGAACGGGGTGGGATCAAGCCCCACATCCTGCTCTCTGCTCAGCAGGGAACCTGCTTCCCTTCCTCTCTCTCTGCCTGCCTCTCTGCCTACTTGTGATCTCTCCCTCTGTGTAAAATAAATAAATAAAATCTTTAAAAAAATAAAAATAAAATGTGGATGTTGAAAATCTGGATGATTCTGAGTACTTGAACCTCCAAAAATTCTGAGTCTCCTTCTCCAGGAGAAGCAACCATTCTCATCTGCCTAATGAGGCTGACCCTACCTTGTCTGAAGGCCCAGTAATAGCGTCTTTTGAGAAAGCCTTCTGGCAGCTGCCCTCCTGCCCCACTCCCCATCACACCCCAAGCCTCCACAGAGTCAGAGCCCACGCTGCCCCTCGGGAGCCAATTAGAAAGACAGTTCCAAGGAAAGAGTCAGCTTCACACCAAAAGGAACACCTGGTTTGTGGCGGGTCTGAACCCTCAGGGAGTGGGTGTGGATACGGATTCTGAAGAGGCTTGTCTCCAGAGGGAAGAGCTCAATGAGAGAGAGTGGAGACCATCTCTATGGTGACCGTCCTTCCCTGAGATTCCTGGGAATCTGCCAGTCCCAGCGGCAAGCAGAGAGTCTCAGGGCCTGCCCCTTGGCCTGACTAAAACCTGAGCCCAGAAGCAGACTTGACCAAACGAAGCTGAGATGCCAGAAATTCCCTCACATCAGGTAGAAGAAGGAACCTGAGGACTCAGGGAGGTAGGAACAGGCAGAGGATTTCTGCTCGCCCACCCCTGCCGGTGGCCTTCGGGGCACCCAGAGGATGAGAAGTTCTAGAACTCTGAGATTTAGAAGAGTGAGAGCAAGCGCCCACATCTGTGGAAAGCATGGTGGAGGCTTTCCTCTCTGTGACGCGCGCAGGAAAACTGGGAGAAGCGTCTGGGTGTGGATTCCAGTTCCGAAACTCTCCAGCCTGGCCCCAGACACTGAACTGCTCCACATCTCAATTCACTCATCTTTACATGGGGACAGTGAAACCCTCTGACAGGATGCACTGAAAGCTACTCTCATTTGTTTTAATCAGATACGATAAGACATGCAGACACAGAAATTACTGTAATGAAGAAAGAAGTTTATACTCGCAGAGCCCTGGAAACAGGACGCATGCCACAGAGGGTCACATGGGGAAGCGCCAGGGACAGTCAGGTGACAGAAGAGGGGTAAGAGGGGAGAGCATAGCTTAGGGCCCTTATTGAGGTTTTCACAGGATACCTATGCAGAGTAAGTTTGGGACTGGGCCATTTGAAGCAGGCTCTGAGTTTTTGGGGTGGTCCCCAGTTGTCCCACATCTAGCCCTGGGGTGATTTAGGACAGCAGAATATTGGCTTGGTGTTTGAGAATTTTATAAAGGAGGTGGTCAGAGCATGGGACTGGTTGGTTTGTATATCAAAGGCAGGGGACTTCTTTGCTAGCCCTAGGAAGTGGTTAGCCCTGGGAGGGGCCATCTCTCCAGGTTCAAGGCCACACATCCCAGAACATCAAGGATATGGAAAAAAAAGAACAGAGTCAAGACACAGGGCGACTGTCAGATTGAAATGATGCAATGTGTGTAAGGATAAAGAAGAATACATTTTCTTTTTTTTTTTTAATATTTTATTTATTTGACAGACAGAGATCACAAGTAGGCAGAGAGGCAGGCAGAGAGAGAGGAGGAAGCAGGCTCCCTGCCGAGCAGAGAGCCCGACGCGGGGCTCGATCCCAGGACCCTGGGATCATAACCTGAGCCAAAGGCAGAGGCTTTAACCCACTGAGCCACCCAGGTGCCCCAAGAATACATTTTCTTAAAGGCGGTTAGAGACCAAAGCCTGAGCGCTGAGGGAGAAGGTCCTGTGTTTCTATCTGGCCTCTGATCCTTAAACCACATGGATTACTCTTTCCAGAGAACGTGGCCTCCCAACACGCCCTTCTCAGCTCTTTCTAGGTGCTCTGAGGGGGGGACCTGGGGAACATGGGATGTTTTTCCCATGCCTCTGGCTCAGAAGGACCTCCCCAGTCCTCTGTGGCATCTGCTCCACCCCTGCCCCAGCCAAAAGGTAAGAGGAGAACTCCTCAAGGCACACATGGGGCATACACGCAGGTGACCTTCCTGCCCTCTGAGAGACCGAACACACAGACAAGGACCAGACTAGTGATAAAGTTAGATCTCTGACCCACAACCAGCCGCCACCTGCCCAGGACACCAACCCCTTCTCTACAGTCCCCAGCCCAGGGAGGTCAGCCTGCCCCAAGGCAGAGCTGCAGGAAGTCAGTGGGTGATCTGGAGTGACAACCCGGGAAGCCTGACAATCAGCCCCTAATGGCCAGGACTTGATTAATAACAGACAGCTTCTCTAATTTTTGTCCCTGCTTCCAACTCAGGACCCACCAGAGGAAACCAAGTATGCATCCCTTTCCGATCCCATAGGAAGCCCCACTTGTGGTTAAGCTGCCACCACCTTCCGAGTGCCCACAACTTCCAATGAGGCCATACCTGGCGCATGTCCTTTTTCCTACTCTCAGCCTTTCTCATGGCTCCGCCTGCCTCTGAGTCTGTCCAATTACAAGTCACAGTGGCTGACTCTCTTGTTATGGCAAGATCACTCACCTTCAATTTTCTCATGTGGCTATTCTTTATTTCCATACCTCTGATCCCCAGACATATTTAGGACTTCTGTCTCCACCCAAGCCTCCCCACTGGCAGACACGGCAGAGACGACCCAGAGCAGGCTCCGAGCTAATCCAACTCCGACCCTTCTACCAGTCCTTGGATGTTTTCAGCCCCTTGAGGAAGGGGGCGGAAAAAGATGGTGCACCAAGCATTCCTCCACATGTGCTGTTGATAGTACGAACACCATACTCTGAAAGCTTAAAAGACAGGATCTTCCGAAACTCAAGGTGCTTTCCCCTACTCTCCCTGAGGCAAGACTGAAAAGTCTTTCGGGAAACTCATAAGCAGAAACTTGACTCTTATCTTTTCTGTGTGTCGCTACTGTAACACCCCTGAGGAAGACAATTTAGAATGAACAGAAAACCTAAGTGATCTATCCATCAAGTACAATGTTTGCACCTTCTGCATATCCTAACGTGAACCAACAAACTTTGAAAAACATGGTGAGACAAGGGAAAACATGTAAGTGCTAACTGGATAATTGATGACAGCAAAGAATTCACGCTAATGTAATAATGTATGACAAGAGTGTTATGTGTGGGTTTTTTTCTTGTGGTTTTTTTTTTTTTTTTTTTAAGAATTCTTTTCTCAGGGCACCTGGGTAGCTCAGTGGGTTAAGCCTCTGCCTTCTTCGGCTCACGTCATGATCTCAGGGTCCTGGGATCGAGCCCTACATCGGGCTCTCTGCTCAGCAGGGAGCCTGCTTCCCCCTCCCCCACTGCCTGCCTCTCTGCCTACTTGTGATCTCTCTCTCTTTCTCTGTCAAATAAATAAATAAAATTTTAAAAAAGAAGAAGAAGAAGAAGAAAAATTCTTTTCTTTTAGAGAATAGTGAAGTAGTTATGAGTAAAATAAGACATCTGGAATTTGCTTCAAACTGTCCAATGGTGAGGAAGATGGAGAGGACATTGGGGCTGGATGAAATGAGATTTGTTGATAATTAGGTTGAACCATGCCTAAATGGGGGATCGTTACACTGTTTTACCTATTTGGGGATCTATTTGAACATTTTTATAATTAAAAAAAAAAATTTCAAGTTAGGCTGCTCAGGCCTTTTTATTTTCTGTTTTTTTATGCTTTGACCTTTTAGGGTTTGCGGACTCAGAGAGACGGCCCCTCCCAGGATTAGCCAATTCCTAGAGATAGTAAAGGACTCACCAGGGAGTGTGCCTTTCAAGTGTAAACCAGCCAACGCAGAGCTCACCTCCCATGACCTTCTTCATCAGGCTTGCTCACTCAGGACCAACATCCCCCAGCGCTAATGACCTGGGGCCAGGTGCTGGACAACTCCGGACAACCCTACACCCAAAGCCCACGAAATTATTCCAGCAAGCCAACCCTACGCCTGCTTACCCTGCCTTCCTGTTCCTCCCCCATAGAAACCACAGTAAATGCTCTTGCCTACACCTTCCCCTCACTCCCTCTGTCTCCTGACGGCCCTCACACTTCTCCACGGCATGCCTTCTTTTTATAGAATCTGCAAATACAACAAATCATCTTTTCAGTGGCAGGTAGCTCCTCATCTGTTGGTCGCACCAACCTTGAATAATAATAAAACCTACATTTTAAAACAAGTCATTTTGAAACTCAAAAGCATAGGTTTACTTTTATTTCTCTTTATATTGCTACTGTTAACAACTCTTCCCTACGGAACAATTTGGACAACCCTTCACCCTGAGCTGGGCAAAGCAAGTTGGAGAGGAAAAATACCTATCAGCAATGATCTCACGCTCATGATAATAATGATAATTATCTTGTCTTAACTGCAGAGTAAGTACCCAGTAGGCATCGCTGATTTACCAATTTTGTTGCTTAACCAGGTTTACTCAAGTCAACTTTTCATAAAAGTATTTATATTTACATAAAAGTAAATATGCTTTTATTTCCCTCCTTCCCCCCACCACTGACCAAGTGCCTCTAAGTATTTTTAAGAAATTGAAATCCATTTTGATCAACTTACTGCTATAGGATTCGTGGGATTCTTCTACTCTCTGTAAATGGCTTCGCTGATTTCTCAGAAGAGAAAATATTTAGACTATGCTTTTGTGAATATATACTTACTGGATTTGTATCATATCATTTCTTCCAAAGGAGAAATATTCAAATAAAGAATATTTAAGTTCAAAATAGCCAAATGGATTCACACAAGATTATGGGTTTTGGTAACTTTTTTTCAGCTCCATAGCTGGCTGAAGGAAACCATCTAGACATGTTCATTTAGAAATAAGAACTTGTATGCTGGAATAAAGGCCTATGTTTACAGATTAAAATATGTATATTTATGCATAATTATGTAAAGTTACAGAGACAAAATATAAAAGTTGTACCGCTGTGATTAAGAGATCTTGCCAATTGCCTAGAAGTGAAAAAAGAAAGAAATTTAAGCATCTTCTTTACATAAATCTTAAGGGTTATATTAGTTTTCTAGGATTGCTACAACAAGTACTACTAACAAGTTTGCTTAAAACCACAGAAATCAATTCTCTCACAGGTACAGAGGCTAGAAGTCCAAGATCAAGGTGCTGGCAAGGTTGGTGGCTCCTAAAGGTCTAGAGGAAGCATCTGTTCCATGCCTCTCTCCCAGCTTCCGGTGGTCGCCAACAACCCTTAGTGTCCTTGGCTTGTAGATGTATCACTGCTATCTCCTATGGTCTTCACGTGGCCTTCCCTTGCTACATGTGTCTTAATTAACATCATCTTTTCTCTGTCTGTCTCTCTGTGTCTCAGTGTACTGTTCTTTGTAAAGACCCTGGCCATTGGATTAGGGCCCATCTTATTGTCTTAACCAATTTTATCTGTAATTTCCAAAGAAGCTCACTTCTGGGAAGACATGAATTTAGGGGAGACACTCACTATTTAACCCAGTACCAGGGGGAAATATAGATGAGTGAAAATACCTAGATCACATTTCATAACATAGGAATATGGACTAGGTCTATCCCTGGGATACAATATAAGATGTATTCATCCTAAAGTATTTTCCCATAATTTGGGTTGCTTATCGGTATGATCTAAAATGAAATGAAATTTGGGCTCAAATCCATAGCATCCACTTTTCCAGTTAACCTACTAAGTCGGCTCCTCCCACCAGTTTTTCAGAAAAAGGAATTAATCATTTATGTGATAGGCACTATATCTCCGTGCTAAAGACAGAATGATAAATAGGACATGGTCCTTACCCCATGAGTTTGTATTCTAATGGAAAGATGGATGTTAAATTGTTCTATATATGGCAGATATAACAAACCTGTTGATGAGTTTTTATTACTCTACATCTGAGAGATCCCCAAGACCACCTCTACATTCAGTCGTTAGTTCACAAGGAAGACTCCTAGGACCCAACACACAGTCATAGTCACGGCTAATTTATTACATCAAGAAGAATACCAAGCACAATCAACAAAGGAAAAAGGCATAGAGAGAGAAGTCTGGTAGAAACCAGGCACAAGCTTCCAAGTGTCCTCTCCCATTGGAATCATAGATTCCCGAGCTACGAGCTGTGACCACAGATGGGAAATGTCAGTAGATACTCAGTGCCCAGGGTCTTTTTAGGGACCGACCAGGTAGATAGCCTCTGCTTGACTTGGACCAAAGAAAATTCTAGACTCCCAGAAAGATAGCAGGTGTTCAACATAAACCCTACTGTTTCTACAGTCAGGTTAAGCATAGTGAGCTACACTTGCCACTTAACAATGGAACCCCTCCTGAGACCCAAGTTCCCAGACACCACCCAAGTGCCAAGCTAGTAAGCAGGACTTCCCCGGGGTCCTGGGATCGAGCCCTGTATCAGGCTCTCTGCTCAGCAGGGAGCCTGCCCTCCCTCTCTCTGTGCCTGCCTCTCTGCCTACTTGTGATCTCTATTTGTCAAATAAATAAATAAAATCTTTAAAAAAAAAAAAGTAACTGGGAGTGGGGTTGGGGCATGCTCTGGCTAGCCTGCTGTGCTGGGTCTCTCCGGGGCCTTGCAAAGGAGGTGACCTGGTGCTCCTGTCTCAGACAGGTCATGGTGAGGTAGGTTGTAGTTGTGTGATGATTAATCATTTCCATAACATATAATTTTTTAAACAACACAGCAAAATGGCACCAATAGGATTATGAGAAATGGTGCCTGGGGCCTAAATATCAGATCCAAATGATGTGGTTTGCAACCCTTTAAGATTATTTTGCCCGAGCTTCTGGATGACTTGATTGGAGTTATAGGGGACTTTGTTAATTTCCTATTTGGGACTTCCTGTGATTTAAAGGACAGGGCCCTGGTTAGGCAGATTGTATGACCATCAGCCTAGTGCCTGTCTGGTGAGAATACTGGGCACTAAGAAAGCCATGCTCATGAACTCTAGTCCATCTTGACGTCTCCTGACCTCTTTGCTAGGAATATGTATTTTGTGCTTCCCACACTATCTTTAACATTTATAAGATGTATCGCTAGGGGCTCGTTTTCTCCTGGACTCAACGCCAGAGACGGTAACCCCTAAAAAGTCGGGATCTGGGAGGGCTCCCAGTTACAAGGGGCTGATTCTGGAAGTGAGTCAATAGGCATGAAATGAAACTGATCAGCACTTGAAGGCAGCAATGAGATTTTTCAGCCTGGCTTCCATGAGTGATCAGAATTAAAAGAAATAGATTGCAGTATTGTTCACTAAAGAACCAAGTGTGTGTGTGTGTGTGTGTGTGTGTGTGTGTGTGTGTGTGTGTTTTCTTTTTCTGGCAATATAAACAAATTTCTCTTATACTTTGTGCCAGAATTATTTGTTTCCTTCTAGCCTTCTGTTCTCTCTCTCTTTCAGATAGGACTAAACCTCACCCCCCAGGTGTTAGTGAGGTTAAGGCCACTCAAAATAAAGACTCTATTTCCCACACTCTCTGTCCCCTGGGTTTGGCCATTTAACTCTGTTCTGGCCAATTGCATGTATGTGGAAGTAATGTGTTCAATTTCCAGGTCATGGCCTTCAAGGGAAGAGACACCACCTCTCCGTCTGTTTCTGCCTGTTTAGTATGACAGACCAGCTGTGGTTTATCTTGGCAGATAACAGCAGCGCTCTAGGGTGAGTCAACCAGTTCGTCAACACCACAGAGCCACCATATCCACCACATACTATTTCATCTTGTTTGTGGGTCTCTGTTTTAGATGCCGAACCTATATCCTAATAAGCTAGTATAGCTAGGGTACTCGTTGCCTGGGATGCCGTGACAAAATGCCATTGATGGAGTAGCTTGAACAAAAGAAATCTATTTTTTCACCAGTCTGGAGCCAGATGTTCTAGACCTAGGTGTCCGCTGACTCAGTTCCTGGTTACATACACCCTTCTTCCTGGTTTGCGGAGAACTGCTCTCGTTCTGTTTCCCCACGGCAGTAAGAGAGCATTGGTGTCTCTTCCTCTTCTCACGTGGGCACTAATCCCATCAGGGGACTCTACCCTCATGAGGTTATCTAAACCCAGCTACCTCCCCAAAACCCCATTTCCTTACACTATCACACTGCGGGTTAGGGCTTCAGTCTAAGAATTAGGGGCGCCTGGGTGGCTCAGTCATTAAGCGTCTGCCTTTGGCTCAGGTCATGATCCCAGAGTCCTGGGTTTGAGTCCCACATCAGGATCCCAGCTCGGTGGGGAGCTTGCTTCTACCTTTGCCCCTTCTCCCCGCCTGTGCTCTCTCTCTTTCATTCTCTCTCTCTCTCTCTCTCTCAAATAAATAAAATCTTAAAAAAAAAAATTAGGAGTACAGGAACACACACATTCAGCCCATAAGATTCCACCCCTAGTTAAGCAGGAAATGAATTGAATCAAGACTCCTAAGTAGGTTACAAAATTTGCGGAAGGATGGGAGCCAGGCTCTCAGGGTAGGGAGGTGGGAACATTTGCTGAACCCATACTGCAGTACTCTACCTGCAAAGACCCCGCAGACCACACATGGTGCTGTGCGTGAGACAGCAAACCGCTAGCCCCGCTGCCCCAGCTAACAGCTCTGCCACCACCTTTACCCGAACAGGAGTGCTTGCCTTCACGGGGCTCACTTCCCACAGTCTGCCCCGAACCCGTGTATCTGGTGGGCGGAGATCAGGTCACACATCTAACTGCACGGGATGCTGTGAACGTCTGGCTTCTCTCCTGAAGAGGCAAGTGGGGCCACCACACAGCCGAGGAAGCTATGCACAGCACACTCTAAGGGCGCCATATCCCTCCTGGTCAAGAGAGCAGCTCTCCGTGGAGTCAGATGGTGGGTGGACTCGTAGCGCTCTGCAAACGCTGCTCATACAAATGTCCCCCAAATCTCAGAGACTACAAGAGAGTCGAGGTGGCATTTGCCACTCATGCCCCAGACACACATCAGTCATGTGCTCAGCAGGTCAGCCTTCCACGTGGTGGTCTGGGAAGCCTGGCTTCTTCCATCTGGAGTTTCCTTATTTGGGTGGACGTAGCAAAGACCCACAATCGTCCTCTCCCATTGCATTGAAGGAGGCACACACAGCTCATGCTCAAGGTGAGAGACTCTCCTTGAGAAATGCGTCAAACCCCTCACAAAACTATTCTTTCCAGCCATTACTGACACCAGAGGGGAGGCTGAGAGCATGTAAAGCAGCGGACAGAAGGTACCAGACACACCTTCACATCATTGCTTGCCTTCAAAGGACATGATTATGCCTCACTCTGAATCCACAAATATCTTGAGTTTAGTTGAATACCTAAATACACCTCATGTTGAGGTATATATATAGGACAGATAGCAAAAGTAACCTCAATGTCCTGGTCAGTCTTAAACCAATCATAAGCCTGCGTCCAACTCCCCTTAGGTCTAGGATGTGGCAAAGCCACGTAACTGAGTCATCTTGTCATTTCTTGCCCTCACTACAATGAAGTCACTCCCCACAGTTCCCATGCTCTTCTGGAAATCACTCTTCTGCAAATCCCATTCACTGTTTCTCCCCGATTCTTCCAGGAACCTTCTAATTGCTCTGCCTCTGATCTCATCCTCTTTCTCCATAAAGCCCATTCTTTTCATTGCCTGCCAGCTTCTTTAAACATTTGAATTTGATCATGTTGTTCTCTGACTTCAAATCCTTCCATGGCTCCATATAAATTTCTTCATTTGGCAAACAAGGCTTTCTTGAGCCTGTCTCTGCCTATCTCTCTAGTCCTGCTTCACTTTAGATCCCAACATAGATCCTACAGCCCAGTCCTAACCAGCTCTTCAGGATTCTTTGAATCATCTGTGTGGCCTCCAGGCCTTGCACACATTTCCTCTACCTATAATATATTTCCAACTTCGTTCATGTTCTAGAATCTTTGTCATCTTTCAAAACACAGCACCAGAGTCACCTCCTCTGGGCAGCCCTTCTTGATTGCCCAATCTGACCAAATAACCCCCACCCCCGTATTTCCCCCACAACATCACATGCCTATCCTTATGGACAGAATATCATATAGTTGGACACGTATGTGTTCCTCTACCACTGAAGATGGTGACCATGCCAATATTATTCAACTGTGTAGTCCCAGTAGCATTACAGCCGCTTGATAGATGTCAGTGAAAAGGAACAGAGTCCCTTTCCTTCTTCCAGCAACTTGGCTAGAAGTAAAACCCTTATGCATGTACTATGTCCTGAGACTCTAGTTTCCCTAGGTCCCTGGAGTATAGAAATGACCATCTCTGTTCTCCAAATTATTCCAGATCTTTGTGACAGATGACATAGGTTGTATCAATACCCATTCCCTACTTTTGCCTCGTTCTCATGTTCTATTCTTCCTACTGAGGCATAGGAAGTAAATACTTGACTTTTCAGCCTTTAAACCAGGCATGGCCATGTGGGTCAACCCCAACCAAGGAGAAATGAGCAGTAAGCCCCGGGAAGGGCATCTGTTTATGAAATAAAAGACAAACTGTTACAATGGGAAGGTCTTTGGCCCCTTCTTTTTTCTCTTATTTTCCAGCCTGGGATGTGGTTGTGAGGCCTACTGATGCTGCAGCTATCTTGTGACCATGAATCCAACAAGCCTGAGAATGAAAACCCCACACTGAGCTAGGCAGAGCAGGAGGACAAAAGGAGTCTGGGACTTTCATGACATTGTTGAGGCACTGAGTCAGTCCCAAACTGACCATCTCCAGATTGTGTTCTTTAAATTAGAGAGACCCCTAATTGTTTGAGCTGCCGTAGGCCAAGGTATCTGTTATTTGCAATCAAAAAGATTTCTAAAAGACACACTACACTATGGAAGCGTACATTTCTTACCAACTCAGATTCCTTGGATTTATATATATAATGGCCAAAATAGGTACTATTTATTGAGCACATATTATACACCAAGCATGGTAGTAGGTTTTGACCATTCATTACCTCACTTTCATCCTCTCCTAGGAGCTAGATGGTATCATTACAAAAGAATCCTCTTTAAGAATGGGATAGTTCAGCGTGAGAGAGGGGAGGAAATTCACCTCAAGGCACGCAGTCAGTAACAGTCAGAGCAGGCACCCAGGGTCTTAACCCCCTTGCTATTCTGCAAATAACTCCAGTATCACATTTCACTCCAGGGGAGGTAGACAACATTCCAGGCTTACAGCTTTTCTGATACCTGAGAATCGTCAATACAACAGAGCTTGGCTCATAATGCGGGTATGCCACCTGTCCACAAACAAAACTAGTGTAACCTAGGGAAACAGTGTCCTTGTAAAAAGCTCAAGGAAATTTGAGCAGTTTTATCCTTTCGGAAACCAACAAAAGGAACCTCTTTGGCTCTGAAATGCAAGGGAACCTGGGCAGTCTGGATAGAAGATATTTTGACAAATTATTCTGCATGGTAAAGTCTCAAGAAATTTTGGAGTTGTCAGCTGGTGCGGAGGAGGGAATTGGACCCTGGAAACAAGAAGGCAGAGAGGAAGGGACTACAGTGGGGGCAGGGTCTGCTGGAGGAGAGAGAAGTTCCCTCTAGTGGAAGGGCAGGAAAACTTATAGGGAGAGCAAAGAGGAGCGCATAGTCTGACCTTGCTTTCTACTTACATTGTAATTATCCTCGGAAGCTTCGGAAACATCTGCTAGTCCAATAGCCTTACTTTAGCACTGTTTTGGAGAAAGCGGGAAGGGGCATAGTTTCAGAAATCCACACATAGTGACCAAGAACAAAATGAACACTGTTCCCAGGAATGAGGAGGTGACCATTTCCAGCGGTGAACCCACCTGCCCTGGGGATTGATTCTGTATTTTTCTTAGGTACACCAAATCCAGTAGACCCTTGGAAAGAGCAGAAAAAGACCCAGGCTGAGGAGAAAGGCTAGAGGTTGAGTTCGATCCCCAATGGTCAATGATTTAATCACACGAATGTGAACTACGTATATAATTTTAAACTTTCCAGCAGGCACAATTTAGGAAGTAAAAAGAAATGCATGAAATTAATTTTCATAATATTTTCTTTAACCTAATATGTCTAAAATTTCAACATCATTTCAACAAAGAGTGTTTGAGACATTTTATTATTATTATTATTATTATTATACTAAGTCTTCAAAATCCATTCTATATTTTATTCTCAGCTCTTCTCAGTGTGGACTAGCCCCCATTGCAGTGTTCAGTAGCAATGAAACTTATCTCCAGGTTTCAAAGAACTGTTCAACAATTTTTGTGGCAATTTGCATAAAATACAGTATCATCTACTCTGATGTCTCAATTTTTTTGCTATTTTTTCTCCATTATAAAAGTAATATATGTTCATTTGTAGAAAGTTGATAAAGGGGTCTCCTGGGTGGCTCAGTCGTTAAGCATCTGCCTTGGGCTCAGGTCGTGATCCCAGGGTGCTGGGATCGAGCCCTGCATCATCAAGCTCCCTGACCAGTCAGAAGCCTGCTTCTCCCTCTCCCACTCTCCCCACTTGTATTCCCTTCCTCTCTGTCTCTTTCTCTGTGTCCAATTAATTCATAAAATCTTAAAAAAAATTTTTTTTAAGTTGGTAAAAGTAAAAAGAAAAAATGAATCCACCCATAAATCCCCCTTCAGAAATAAACCCTGTTAAATATTTTAATATGTGGGCTTCTAAAGCAATACATATCGCTCTCTTATTAGTAATCGTTTGATAGTGTACGAAATACAATGTGCAGGTTTCTCCCGCCATCCAAAAGTACAGCACTCCTATGAAGCCTTTCATAAGCCAGAATCGCTAACAGTGAAGTAAATACCACTAATTCACATGGAAAAGGTTTTGAGTCGTCCCAGATCCAAAAAATGACTTCTTGGGCTTTTCTGAGACCTTGGACACATCTTGTTAATGGATGCACAAAATAAATCCAGGTAAAGCCCAGATGCTCACAGACGTAGCTGAAAGCTTTGGCAGCTTAACACTAAGGTGCTGGGCGTTTTCTGGGGTCGGGAGCTTGGTGGGGCCGCTCTGGCTACTTGGAATGCACGCTACCTCTTGAACAGTTCCCTGCAAAACAGACGCTGAATGGCTGTGGCTTTTTTTTTTTTTTTAACCTTTTCCTGTAAAAGCAAAAATCCTCCTCAGGTTTCTTACGGTCAGTGAACACAGGTACCGACGTAGGTCTTCCGTAAATGCAAAAAGGTGTTAAAGCATTTTTTAAAAGTAGGGGGACAGGGGCACCTGGGTGGTTCAGTGGGTTAAGCCTCTGCCTTCAGCTCAGGTCATGATCTCAGGGTCTTGGGATCAAGCCCCGCATAGGGCTCTCTGCTCAGCAGGGAGCCTGCTTCCCCCTCTCTCTCTCTGCCTGCCTCTCTGCCTACTTGTGATCTCTCTCTCTGTCAAATAAATAAATAAAATCTTAAAAAAATAAAAATAAAAATAGGGGATACTTGTGGTAATAATAAATGCTATCGTATTATTAATATAGTGATTATACATAATATTATAGGTCGTGGTATATATTGTATTATATATAATATACATTATATTAGTAATAAATGTGGAACAGATTGAGATTGTACAATACATGCAGTGTTATTTGCTTGCTTTTTCACTTTCGAAGGAGTTGGATGCCCGAACCAAGTTCATCTTTTTCTGCACATTCAAAAAATCAATATGGTTTTCATCACACGGCAGAGAGCATTATCAATTTTTCGGTCCCCCACGGTTAAATAAATTTTGTCTATTCCCAATCCTGGGTTATCTACAGCTCTTCTGTCACTGAAGGTTTGGGGGTTTTCTCCCCCCTCCAAAGGTGTTTTACTCTTTTTCCTTCCCACTCAATGTTTTCAACCTGATTCATTTCTCACCTTTACCATTGCCTCTCTTGTCTCCCTGAGTCCAACCTCCTCCATTTCAATCCACCCTGAGTATTGATGCCAGACTAATCTTCCAAAAATGCCCTTTTTCCAGCTATTGGGGGAAGGCAGGTAAAACGGGGGGGTGGAACTATGACTCTCTCTAACGGAAACGCACTGCAGGGAAATTTGTTCTTCCAATGGAAATACAATTACTCCTTCATCACCGCCTCCTCCCCACCCAATCCATCATGGGGAAGCAAAGTCTGTTGATAGATCTGTCAATCAATAAAACCTCAAAAAGATACCAGTCCAGTCTCTCTAAGAAAGGCTACAGGCAATCTCAGCTGAGCTCTCCCACGTCAGTACCAGGACTTTAGGCTACAGAAGAGTAGAGCATGAGAACTACACCCTCCAGGTGTGGTTCAGAGGGTAAAACAAACAGGTTTCACATAAAAATGAGAAAATAATTTTTGAGGAGAGATCACCTGCATCCGAGTAAATTAAAGGTCTGGATAGAGTCACCTACATAAAAACATGAAAACGTGCTGCCTGTGTTATGAAAATATTTTTTTAAGGGCGAGAAAGAAACAAGATTAGAAAGAAGGATATAGAGGGCGCCTGGGTGGCTCAGCTGGTTAAGAAGCATCTTCTTTAGCTCAGGTCATGATCCCAGGGTCCTGGGATTGAGTCCGTGTGGGGCTTCCTGTTCAGCCGGGAGTCTGCTTCTCCCTCTCCCCTGCCCCTCCTTCTCATTCATTCTCTCTCTCTCAAATAAATAAATTAAATCCTTAAAAAAAAAGAAAAAGAAAGAAAGAAAGAAAGAAATAGAACCCAGTACCAAAGAAAATATAACTCAAAGAAGTAAGGGTAGTGTTCTGTAATGGTTTCTCAATAAAGCAACTCAATAAAAATAAGAGTTTTATAAAATAAGAACTCAAAGACAAGATGAGCTAAATGCAATGATATGAAAAAAGACACTTTTCCTTTTCAACTAAATGAATTAAAGACAGAAAGAATACCATAACTAATAAATTCAGTTTCTTATCTATACCCTTACATAGAAACAGAAGAGATGCTGGCCCCTGATTTTAGAGGACAGATGATATCTCAAAGATCCAAGAAAACAAAATCAATAAATGCATGCTGCTCAGGAGTGTGAGAAGGGTTTGAGCTGAAGTCTTTAGGAAAAATAAAGGACCAACTAACTTGTCCAGTACTTAGTGTCAGATATGATGCATCCCTGAGACTCTTGCCTAAAGCAATGTTGTTTGCCGGTAAAGCCAAGCACCCTTTCATCTTTCTCTCTGCATCCAATTTTTGGTTCAGAAACACTAAAAAATTAGAGCATTATTCACAATTATGGCACATGGTATCAGGGAACATTTTGTAGTATTAAATAAACCAGGGGTGCCTGGGTGGCTCAGAGGGTTAAGCCTCTGCCTTTGGCTCAGGTCATGATCTCAGGGTCCTGGGACTGAGCCCCACATCAGGCTCTCTGCTCAGCAGGGAGCCTGCTTCCCCCCCCCACCTCTCTCTCTGCCTGCCTCTCTGCCTACTGGTGATTTCTGTCAAATAAATAAATAAAATCTTAAAAAAATATATTACATCGTATTCTTAAATGTGTTCTTGTGTAGATTCAAGACATGGAAACATAGTGTTAATTTTTTTTTTTTTTTAAGATCTTATTTATTTATTTGTCAGAGAGAGTGAGCACAAGCAGGGAGAGGAAGAAGTATGCCCCCTGCTGAGCAAGGAGCCCGATGTGGGGCTCAATCCCAGCACCCTGGGATCATGACCTGAGCCGAAGACAGATGCTTAATGACTGAGCCACCCAGACATCCCCATGGTGTTAATTCTTAACATTGGTAATCCTGTGGTTATTAAACACTAAAACTGAGAAAAGTTTATCAATATAAAAATATTTACTTTGATCATGTTAAACATTTTTTTAAAGATTTTATTTATGTATTTGCCAGAGAGTGCACAAGCAGGGAGAGCTGCAGGCTGAGGGAGAAGCACGATACCCACTGAGCAAAGAGCCTGTTAGGGTCCATTATCAAAGGAGTGAAACTGATACAAACCGAAGGTCAAGCAAAGCTTTATTTCACGCCAGCACCGAGAATCAAACCGACCAGACGGGGCCACCTCTTACAGAGAGAGCGACCCCTCCCAGCCTCACAGACTAGCTTTTATAGAGCAAAGGCCGTGTGGTTGAGCCTGGCCACACACAGGTGGCCAATGAGATTGCAACACAGAGAGAAAGTTGCACAGTCATGCTAGGTCACACACGGGCGGCCAATTGAATTACTGTAAAGTTTTTCCGGCGAGATAAACACAACACCAGGCAAAGTGGGTGCAAGGCAAGATTTATTAAAGGCCCTCTCCGAGGAAGTTTCAGGGCTCAGGGGAAGGGGAGCCAGGAAAGTTGCGCCGGGAGGAGGTGGGCACCCTCAGGCGAGGTTCCGAGACTCTGGAAAGCAGAGTGGCGGAAGTCGCGCCTAAGGCAGGGAGGAGGGGGCTTTTAAGGGGTCTCGAGGGGAGCTCAGGGGTCTTTTAGCAAGTTTCCCTTATTCGGATATTTCGCCTGCTCGTCGGGGTCCCATTGGTCCACTGGAGCCCAGGGCGGGGGTCTCAGATTCCTGCTTGGGCCTTTGTTCTCCTGTCCCAGCTCAGGTCTGGTGGCGGGAACTTTCGCCATCTTAAGTAGCCCTTTCTGGCAGCCCAACAATTACAATTCACCCTGTAGTAGCTATTCGAACTAGCTTATCACCCTGGTCAGAATTGACGCCCAAAAGGCCCCCAAAAAGCACCAAAAAGGTGGGGCCCACATTCTTCGGTAGTTAGGGAGACAGTATGTGCGCTTTACTGATTGGATGTCTCCACCTGGCCTGACTCGTCCTTGTATTCTGGGCTCTGTTATCAGGGACTGGTCAACCATATTTTACTGGTTTCCCAGACTTGCTTTTAAGTAAGTTCCCCTGGGGGTGGGGGCAGGATCAGTTTAAGTTTTACTGCATAAACAACAAAATCACTGTTTAACCAGATGGAATCGCTCTGGCTAAATAGGCCCTTAAAAGCCAAATGTGGGACTTGATTCCAGGAGTGGAGGGGTTCGTGACCTGAGCTGACCCTGGGGTCATGACCCGAGCTGAAGGCGGCCACTTAACCAACTGAGCCACCCAGGCATCCTGATTGTGTTACATATTAAAATGCCAACTTTAATTTTTATTTCTGTTCATTGTAATTATATCGTCTTTCAGTAGAGAAACTTCAGTTTTGGAGAAAACTATAAAAACCATTGAAACAATTTATTTTGCAACTTTTTTTCCATTTACTTTAGATTTTCTATGTGAACTACTAAATTTTCTTTAATTTGAGTACATTTGATTTTTTAATCCTTTAGATCTTTCCTGTCCTAATGATGTAATTTAGGGTATAGGTGAGGTTTGGTGGGGTGAGGTCTGGAGGCCTCAAACAAGAAAGAATTCTGGAGATGTCTTTGGTGCAAAATGGTGGCTTTATTAATAGACAGAGACAGGACCCTTAGGCAGAAAGAGTAGCAGAGTGGTTGGGAGGGGGGGTAAGGGGTGGCTGATTACATACTTGGGAGTTGGGGGTAGGGGAAAAGGGAGGTTTTCAAAAGAACTTTCTTTTTTTTTAAGATTTTATTTATTTTTTGACAGAGATCACAAGCAGGCAAAGAGGAAGGGAAGCAGGCTCCCCACTGAGCAGAGAGCCCGATGCGGTGCTCCATCCCAGGACCCTGGGATCATGACCCGAGCTGAAGGCAGAGGCTTTAACCCACTGAGCCACCCAGGTGCCCTTCAAAAGAACTTCCATATACTGAAGAGGACCTACAAGATACTGGAGGCCTTGCCATTGTCAAGTCAAGGCTGTGTTTCTCTCTAGTAAGGAAGGCATTAACATTAAGTAAATTGGCACTTCCAGGAGGAATGTTACACATATCCCACCCAGGAGGTGGGGGAGGGGAGGTTGCCAGGTGTTCTCATCACTAAGTAAACAAATTATGTGAAAATCTTCATTTTTACAACATACCTAGTGATTTTGCTGAAATGAAGGAAAGAAATTGTTTAGAGTAGATAAAAAAGGTATTAACTAGGAAAGTCTTTATTTTAGTATTCATCTACATGCTGCTGGCCCAGGAACAGAACACCCACATTTGCCCAGGGACAATGACATTCATCATCTTCATTGATTTGGCAAATTACGGTCATGTAGAAACAACATAAAACCATTAAAACCATTGCTTATCCACATATTTTGTAATTTGTCAATAAGAAAGTATATTTGTCAAGCGTGAGAGAGGAAACTCTGCTTTCCCCTCCTCCAGCTTAAGGTCATTGGTTGGGGTCCGTAAATTAGACTGATAAAAGATTTACAAGAAAAAAAACAAGCAAAAGTTTATTAACAAGTACAAGCCCACACTTGGGAGTGGTCAGAGATGAGTAATGTAGGCATAGGCGTGGGTAGAATTTGGGCTTATACAGCATTTTAACAAAGAACCTGTAAGGACCTATTTAGAAACTGTTCCTGCTCCCCTTCCCCCAGGGCATTTACTTGGAGAAAATTCCCGGAAACCAGCTCTAGGTAACAAAGCCCAGATACAAGGGTGGGTCAGGCCAGGTGAAGACATCTGATCAGTGGGGGGGATGCGTACTGTCTCCCTGGTTACCAAGGAGTATGGGCCCCGCCTTTTGGGAACCCTTTTTGGTGCCAATCCTAATCAAGGTGTAATAGGCTGGGTCAAATGTCTACTAGGGTAAATTGTATTCGATTGGTCACCTAGCATCACTGTGGAGTTTCCTGTGTGTGTTACAATCTCATTGGCCACCTGTGCGTGGCCAGGCCCGACCGCATGGCCTTTGACCTTAAAACCTAGTCTGTGAAACAGAGAAGGGTCACCCTCTCTTGTAAGAGGTGCGTCCCCGAACGTTGGGTTAGATTCTTGATGCTTGGCACTAAATAAAGCTTTGCTTGACCTTCGCTTTGTATCAGTCTCTCTCCTTTAATCACGGACCCATTATTGGGGCATAACAAACCCTTATTTTGTAGGGAAGTAGCAAGACAAAGGATGAGGACTTTGAGCTTCCTGGGACAGCAAATTGTAGGAAAGCGAATCTATGGAGAAGTAATGGTAGCTAAGGGCTAGTTGTAGAAAAGGTTTATAATGTAGTCCTCTGATTCAATCTCTGGGCTGATCTAGAGTTCCCTCTGATGATTCATTTCTGTCCTTCCTGGTAGTGAAAAGAGAGGGGACACCATTACAGATCTTTGTCCTACTTTTAGAAAATAGGGGGAAAGCAGAGAACTTTCCTTGTATTGACTTCCTCCCAGTTGCCTTCAGTTCAAAACAATCCTTATGCCAAAGTGGCATATTTGGGGATGGCATTTTCTTCTCCTCTCCACGAAAAAGGAGGTTGGACCATATTGTATTTAATGGTCTCTTGGCTTGATTGATAACGTCTAAATATTTGGATATATGGGTAAGGGCTCCTTCATTTGTTCTCTTGCTCTGATCCTTACAAATGTAGAGAGCACAGGATAAGGAACAGAATTGGTATAGCAAAAAAATAAAATTATTCTCGGAGAAGCAGACTTGAGGTGATCGAAGTAAATGCAGGAGAACAAAAAGCAATCATAGCCCTTTCAAAGAATAGAACAGATATGGAAAATGAAAGTGATCCAACATATAATAGTCATCCCTGAAATAGAAACTCAGCCAAGAGTGGTTATGTTTCAACCTTTCCTTGAATCCTCTAAGTTGCCATCACAGTCTTCAGTGACAGCTGCACTGTCACATACCTTTCTTTCTTCTTTTAGATTTTATTTTTTAAATTTTTAAAGTCATCCCCACACCCAACGTGGGGCTTGAACCTGCAACTCTGAGATGAAGAGCCACACGCTCTACCAACTGAGCCAGCCAGGTTCCCCTATTGATGTAGTTGTTGAATGTTTTTTGGTGATGTTGGTGTGTTGGTGGGGTCGCAAGCCAACAACCAAGAAAGAATTCTTGAGATGTCTTTGGTGCAAAATGGTGGTCTAATTAAAGCACCAGGACAGCAGCATGGGCAGAAAGAGCTGCTGCCTCCCCAGGATTGTGTGGAGCAACTGAAGATATACTTTGGCGTTGGGGGAAGCGAAGATTAGGGAAGTTTCAAAAGGATTTTCATATGCTAAAAGACGACTCAGGAAACCTGAGGCTTAGCTGTTGTCAAACCAAGGCTGTTTTTCATTCCAGCAAGGCATTAACATTAAGACTGTTGGCAGCTTTCTGGAGGAACTGTATACTCTGCTCACCTCTGGTATTTGTCAATGGGCAGCGGGTTATAAGGGCATTTAATTTTATCTACATTTCCTTCTGCCTTTGTTTCCCACATCACTGTCACATACCTTTCTTACTTTACCTTATGCATAAGTTTCTTATTTCTCCTCCCTTTTAACTTACTGTTTCTCACCCAATAAGATTGTGAGATAGGCTAATGTATTTACTATCATACAAAAGAAGGGTAAATGGGCACAGAATGAGTGTCCAAAGGCCTCTGTGTGGCATAAAGAGCTCAGGGTTGATAACTCAGAGCCATCCTTCACTTTCAGTTTCAGGGTTATGTTCTTAAACTCTGAAATTGTCAAAATCTGGCCTCCCTAAAAGGGAAGAGAAGGAAATAGCAAGGAGAACTCTCTTTCTATCAAGTTCATCTCAGCCCACATTAGAAGGTACATTCATTGGGATTTTTACCTCCTAGGGAAGCACTAAGAAGAATCCCCTCTTTCCTTACCGCTCCAACCTATTTACATCCTTCAAACAGAAATGAGTTTCTTATAAACTGTGTAGTTAGGTCATTGTTTCTTTTTTCTTTTACTTTTAAATTCATCGAACAATCTGTTTTTCTTTCTTTCTTTCTTTCTTTTTTAAGATTTATTTATTTGACAGAAATGCAGCAAGGAGAGGAAACACAAGCAGAGGGTGTGGGAGCCCAGTTCGGGGCTGGAGCCCAGTTCAGGGCTCGATCCCAGGACCCTGGGACCATGACCTGAGCCAAAGGCTAAGGCCCAACGACTGAGCCACCCAGGCGCCCCAATCTCTGTCTTTCAATTGGTGTGCTTAGACCACAGTTGGCAGACAATAGCCCCTTGGCCAAGTCCAGCCTACCACCCGTTTTGGGAGAAGAAGAATATGCCACAACATTTGTATATGGCCCATAAAGTCAAGAATATTTACTATCTGGCCTTTTAAAAACTTTGTTGACTCCTGGTTTATGTCATTTACATTTAATGTAATTATTGCTATGTGTGGATTTAGATCTTACTATTTCATTATTTGCTTTTAGTTGATTCCCTCTGTTTTTTTTTTAATTTTCTACTTCCCTTTTCCTTTCTCTTTTTGAGTTATTTGAACATATTTTATTATTATATTTTATTTATTGTGTATTTTAACTCTATTTATGTGAATAGTGTGTTTATGGGTTGCTCTAGGCATTACAATGTCCATATTAACTTTTCTAAGTCTACTTGGAATCCGTATTTAGCCCTTGGGGCGTAATGCAGAAAACTTACTACCATATAAATCTCTTTATTCTTGCCCCTTTATTTTGTACTTATGTTATACATTATCTCCACAGATACTGAAAACTCCATCAGACATTGGAGGTTTTCTTTTCTTTTCTTCTTCTTCTTCTTTTTTTTTTTTTTTTGCTTTCAACCATTAAGCGTGTTTTAAAGAAGAAAAAGAAGAAGAATAGTGCATTACATTTACCTAGGTATTTACTATTTTTATTGCTCTTCCTTCGTTCCTAATGTTCCAAGCTTCCTTTTGGTATCATTTCCCTTCCACCTAGTGAATTTCTTTTAGCAATTTTTTTTTTTAAGATTTTATTTATTTGTTTGAGAGAGAGAATGAGAGAGAGAAAGCATGTGAGGAGGGAGGGTCCGAGGGAGAAGCAGACTCCCGGCTAAGCAGGGAGCCCGATGCGGGACTTGATCCTGAGACTCCAGGATCATGATCTGAGCTGAAGGTAGCTGCTTAAGCACCCGAGCCACCCAGGCACCCCTCCTTTAGCAATTCATTTAGAACAAGTCTGCTAGCAAAAATATCGTCTTAGATTTCCTCCATCTGAGAACATTTTTTTGACATTTTTATTCTAACTTCATTCCTGATGGAATTTTTGCTGGAGATAGGATTCTGGGTTGACAATAAAGGCTAGAAGGATGCCACAGGGGAACAAATCCTATGAACTGAACATCAGTTAGATGGTACTTTGAATTTTTGTCTTCAATGATCTGCTTGCTACTATTCAGTTTTCAGAGTCCCCAAATACCTGCTCTACGCTTTCCGTCCAGATTTTATAGCTGCGTTGAGTTGAAGAGACAGGATGGGTGTGCATTCTCCATCTTACCTGGAACCAGATTCCTCCCCTCACCCTTTACTACTCTTCCATTATGGAGAAGAGTTAATCTGATTAGTAGAAGCCGATCTCTCCTGGTCTCTGTTTACTTGTAAAAAGGGTCATTCTTTAGGTTAAAAGTCACACTCCGCAAGTTCCAGTTCCTTTGTTCTGTCTTTGACTTGCTTGCAGCAAGACAATGAGCCCTGGATCTTTCTGTCATCACCGGGTAACTATATAGAGGGCAGGCCCAGGGCCTCTTCCAGAGACAGCTCTTGCCATCATTCCTTTCTTATCTGCTGGTACAGCAGAGTATGGGAGGCCCACCTAGAGTTCTCACAGTTGTAGTGTCTCAGAGGGTCTGCTCTGTGAACCCAACTCTGCTCATGGAAGGTCCCCAAGTCTAGATGTGGGGGGGAGTAGAAGGGCCCCACTTTGGCTCCAAGTCGAAGTGTATTCTCCAATTCAAGTTTGCCAGAACGTCCTGAACCTTGGAAGTTGTTCGGCCCCTGCCTGAAGTCTTGAAATGTTGATACTTCTTTTTTAAGTTGGCCATTAGATCTTTGCATTTAGCTTCTCCATTCATTAGATTCCCGCTATTAGAATAAGAGACACAAAGCCTACTGGTTTAAACAAAAGCAGTTTGTTGGTTTCTATAAATAAAAAGGCCAATTTCAGGTTAAGCTAGAACCAAGACATTGCTCTTCATCCTTCAGGTTTGTTTTCTTCATAATGGCTTCAGTCTCAGGCCACATGATAACCCCAAGAACTCAAGGTTCAAAACATCCTACACCTAGGTATCAGCATAAAAAAAGCCCTTCTCCTTCCCAGTAACTCCTAAAAAACTCCGAGTCTCAAAGCTCATTGAGTCTCATTGGGTGATATGCCCTTGCCTGTGGCCTGGAGAAAGGTTGGCCAACCCAAACCACATGGACTGAGAGCAGGGACAAGGGGCTCCCCACGGAAAACTGGGGTGCTGAGACAAAATAAAAAAAAAAAAAGAGGAGATGCTTTGGAAAGCAAGTAACGTGTATTTCACATTTTACCCAGCGGAAAGTCTTATCCAACCTATAATTGGTACTGACACTTACTAGTGCCTGCATGGCAAGCACTGTGCTAAGCACTTGACTGCATTTCATTACTGACAACAACAGTTTTTTAAAATAACATGAAAATGTACTCTACATCAGTACTCATCAAGGAAATGTACATTAAAACCACAGTGAGATACAATTCCATTAGGAGAGAATATACCATAATGTGGCTAGGAGATGGAATGATTGAAATTCAGCTACTGCTGGTGAGAGTATAAAAGGGGTATGATTACTTTGGAAAACAACTTGGCATTTTCTGTAACTTTAACCTACACTTGGGGCACCTGGCTGGCTCAGTTGGGAAAGGCTGTAACTCTTGATCTCGGGGTCATGAGTTTGAGCCCCATGTAGGGTGTAGAGATTACTTAAATAAATAAAAATTTTTAAAAATTTAAACTACACTTAGCATATGAATCAGCAGTTTGACTCTTAGATCCTTTCCCAAGAAGATAACAAAGATTTTGTCATTAACCAAATGTTGTTCAGGTTCTACAGAACTTTCTTTGTTTCTTTTTTTTTCTTTTTTTTTAAGATTTTATTTATTTGACAGAGAGAGAGATCACAAGTAGGCAGAGAGAGGGGTAAGTAGGCTCCCCGCTAAGCAGAGAGCCCAATGAGGGGATCCATCCCAGGACCCTGAGATCATGGCCTGAGTGAAGGCAGAGGCTTAACCCACTGGAGCCACCCAGGCGCCCCTACAGAACTCCTTTCAAACTAAGCCTGACTTTTGGACTTCCCTGTTCCTTTCTGCATGGTCCAATTTTAGCAAAATTCCCCATAAAAGAATTTAACCAGGATCCCCCATCCTTCATATCTGATCACCCTGATCTGCCTTCAGTAAGAATCCTGGAGGTTGGTTTAGCCAGAATCCAGCCAGAATCTTAGTCCTGATGTTTTCTCATAGTAATTCCCCATCCACTGACCCCGGCACCATGCTCTGTGGCTATAAATTCCCACCTGTCTCTGCTGTACTTGAAGTTGAGCCCAATCTCTCCGTCCACCACTACAAAATTCCATGGCACTGCTCCTAATACCTGTGAAGATCGTCCTCTACCCTTGAACAAAGTCTTCCTTACTGTGCATTAACAAGTGTTATTGAATATTTATTTCTTTAATGAGAGATAAATAACATACATCCACACAAAGACTTATACAAGAATGTTCATAATAGCCTTATTCATAATACCCAAAAAACTAGAAACAAACTACATGCCATCAATTTATGAACATAAAAGGCTGTTGATACATATTGCTAAATTGCTTTCCCTACCAGTTCTACAAAAGTGTAACTCCTACTTTTAATGAGAATGTCTACTTGAACTTTATTTCTAATTGTTTGTATCTTGATAGCCGCTTAAACATCTCTTTCACCTCTCCCATAGCCTTATGTACTCTCTTCTGTCTAAGCAGCACTTTGTAGCTCTTATGGCTCATAACATGTTTTTCTTCCATCACATATGTGGACAAATAGAAGTGTATCAGAAAACTCCCGGAGGACAAGAACAGCCTCATTTTTCTTCTATCTCCAAGCCTGCCGCCCAGTGCATATTTCATTCATTCACTCAATGAACATCTACTGAGTTCACAGAATGGAACAGTACCTGAGACAGTGCATTACGCATTCAAAACTCTTCCTGAACTCAACACTACTAGTTTCAGATCTCCTACGCCAGGAGGTCTCAGTTAACATTCATGCCCCATGTTTTAAATACCCCAGATTGGGACTTTATCATTTCTTGGTGTGCTAATCCGGAAACAAAAGCTCTGAAGTTTAGCCTTTTAATGTTTTGTCTATGTAAACGCCTCTCCTTTGCCCCTGCTAATTCCTTAACATGCACCCCAGCGCCACGTTTTGGGGGACTTCAAATGAGGATAGTAAAATCTAAGCAGCCTGGCGGTGCAGGGACTTTCCTGGGGACTCTGAAGGGCGCCGGTGGCAGCAAATCGTGGCAGCCAGGAAGGCATCACAGATCAGGGAGCCCCCGCAGCCTCCACTCCACTGAGCGGGTCCCAAGCTCGCGCAGGACCCGCGCTCGCTTCTCTCGCTGGGCCTAGGGTCGAGCCCCGCCCACCTGGCCCCGCCCATACAGGCCCCGCCCCATACAGGCCCCGCCCCCGCCTGGCCCCGCCCCGGCGCGCGCCCTGACCCCGCCCTCCTGGCAGGAAAGGGCGGGCCCGGCGCCACCCTCCACGCAGCCCCTGGTGAGGACTCGGGCCGGCGCGGCACGCGAGCGGGATGAGCGCGCGCCCGGGCCTGTGACCGCCGTGGCGATGGACTGCGGCTTCGTAGCGGGCGGGAGACCGAAGCGCCCGCCGGGCCGCCGGCGGCTTGTGCTCTTCCTGCCTTCAGGCGGCTGCGGAAGCCCGGGCGGCCGCGGCGTCCCGGCGCGCTACTGCCTGTCTGCGCTGTCCGTGGGTCTGGGGGCGCTGAAGCCTCGCGCCCCGGCGGCCCCCCGCGGCGCGTCACGTGCCTCCCCGCTGCTCCTCCTCCTGCTTGTGCCCTCCCCGCGCCTGGCCACCGTTGCCCCGCGCCGGCCCCTTGCGGACAGGGAGCGCTCGCGCCTGGGGCCCTCTGTCCCCGCGGCTGGCCGCGGCGGCGCGGGAAGGTGCCTGCGGGGCCTCGCCCCGGGCGTCGCCTGGGCCGCCGGCGCCCTCCACCTGTGCCGCGGCCGACTGGCCGCCCTCACTTCGTCCAGGAGAGGTGAGGGCCGCGCGGCCGGGGCAGCAGGGGGCTCGTCTCGCCGGGCAGGGGGCGGGACCAGCTTTGGCTTTGACCTTCCGGGCAGGACGGGACGGGGAGGCTCGGCGACCCAGAGGTCGGATGAGCCGAGGTCGCCGCGCTTCTCCGGGCGTGGGACGAAGGTCTGTCTGCCCCCGCCCTGGTGACCCGGAGTCCGGGGCACAAGGTGTGTTGGCTGCGGTTGGCGGGGATGCCGGGAGGGCCGTGCGCGCTGAGCAGGGAGCTGGTGCTCGCCGGCGGGTGGAGCCGCCGGATGGGCGCCGGTGACGCATCCCTCGTGTCGCCACTCGGGTGCGGGCGACTGCGGGAGATTCTGCGAGATTGGGGAGCGAAGCTCTGGGAACTGCAGTTTCACTTCCGACTGTCGTGGATTTATTAACTCAATGAACACTAGTTGCCTGTTATGCGCTTGGCTGGCGCTTTTCTGGGTACTTGGGAAAAATGAGAAAAGTCTGGGACCTTCACTCTAGTACCGGAGATGATGTAGATAGCTACAATTTATGTGTACGCATATAATTTACATATGATTGCGTACGGAAGTGAAAAATACCTTAGGGGAAAAATGGAGGTGGTAAGGCTTAGGAAGTGAAGTGGGCCTCCTGCAATGAGCTTAAATGGGGTTATCAGAGTAATTTATATTGAGAAGGTGGCATTTGGTTAAATACTTGAAAGAGGTGAGAGCAGTCACAGCCTTTTATAGAGATGAGGAAGTCTGAAACAGGCTATTTTACTAAATAGCAAATTGTTGATGAAAATATCATTTGGGGTAATCTTTACTAGCAAAGGGCAAAAATACCACTTTGGGTGATCTATCATATCAGTCCATAGTCATCAGTAACCACACTGATGGCTCCCCTCCATCTTTTTCTTAAGAGAAAAGCCCAGTAAATGTTGACTGTTCTGTTTTTTTTTTAAGAAATTTTTCCCTCGTGTCTTTTTTTTTTTTTTTTTAAAGATTTTATTTGTTTATTTGACAGAGAGATCACAAGTAGGGAGAGAGGCAGGCAGAGAGAGAGGAGGATGCAGGATCCCTGCTGAGCAGAGAGCCTGATTCGGCGCTTGATCCCAGGACCCTGAGATCATGACCTGAGCCAAAGGCAGAGGCTTAACCCACTGAGCCACCCAGGCGCCCTCTTGACAATTTCTAAAGTATAAAAATATCCACATCTGGGGAAAGACTGGAAGGACAAAAAAGTGAAGGAAGGAAGCTTTACATACAAAGTGGGAATGAGTGGTGAACTCTGTCAGTGTTCTGCAGTAATTAGGAGTTAGAGATGACTTTGATCTTTATTTCAGTACTGTCTTTTGTTGCTCTTTTTTTTTTAATAAGCTCGTGACTTTTGATTTATTTTTATCTCCTCATTCAATACTGTGGGGCAAAAGGGGAAGCGTTCTCATGAGTTTTCTGATTTTGTCAGGAAGGTGGTACTTATTGAATTAGGCTCAGAGGATCTCATTTCTTCAGAGAGTGAGGATGGATGCATAAATATGGGGAAACAGCCAAGACACAGTTAAGGAGCAACCATCAGCAACTGAGTTTTGTTTCTTTACTTTCAGCCTAGTGATTTGTTCGGTGCCGCGGTTCTCAGTAGGGCTACTGAGACTTAAGGATGTTGTGAGTAGTAAGTTTGTACTTGGTTTCCTCCTCCGTTCAGGCCTAACTCCCGGCTGCTTTTGTGTGTGTGTGTGTGTGTTTTTTTGGTTTTTTTTTTATATTTTATTTATTTATTTGACAGAGATCACAAGTAGGCAGAGAGGCAGACAGAGAGAGAGAGAGAGAAAGAGAAGCAGGCTCTTGGCTGAGCAAAGAGCCCGATGCGGGACTCGATCCCAGGACCCTGAGATCATGACCTGAGCCGAAGGCAGCGGCTTAACCCACTGAGCCACCCAGGCGCCCCTTGTGTGTGTGTGTTTTAATATATCCTTTTGATATTCTGAAGGTCCCTCCAAGGGAGAATTACGCATTGCACTTTAAATTCCATTTACTTGCTTCCTGGTTATTAGTGGGAATTCATAGTTCTTGGGCCTCATTTTGTTGTGACAATAAAGGAGGAAAAATGAGTCAGAGGTATTCTAAATGCCAAGAGTATTGCTCCTCCTCAGGCTTCACCCTTTGACAGAAGGCAAGATGGCATTCAGCTTCCATCAGTGGTGGTTGGCCTGCCAAGTGAGAAGGGGCCAGACCTTTTCAACACTTTTCAGATGACAGTACATAGTTTGTTGAAGTAAGCTTACAGTTTAAATGAATTCCAGTTGTTGTTTTATTTTTCTTTTATTTGACAGAGAGAGCACAAGTAGGCAGAGCGGGAGGGAGGAGAAGCAGGCTCTCCACTGAACAGGGAGCCCCATGGAGGGCTCCATCCCGGAACCCTGGGATCATGACCTGAGCCAAAGGCAGCTGCTTAACCGACTAAGCCACCCAGGTGCCCCTAATTCCAGTTGTTTTGAACAAGAAAAAAATCTGCAGCATCTAAATTGGAATTAGCTCTTGCTTAGAAAGTACTCATGATTGTTTATTTTTGGGATGTGTGTGTGTGAGAGAGAGAGGGAGATGTTTTAAGTCACACAGTTGACTAATTTGGTACTAGAAAAATCCCATCACTCTTCACCAGCCAGTTCTAGACTCAAATTGTTTTCAAGCTTCCTGACCAATGGGACAGTTGAGCACAGTTTAAATATGGGTGGGTTGGCCTCTGGAGGGCCCCTTGAGAGATTCGTTCGTTCATTCATTCATCACTGCTGTTTCTCAAGCTCGGTCTGTTCTGTCATCAGGCAGTCATTGGGGGTCTCTTCTCCTGGAGGCCAGTTTTGTCTTAGACTGGGGTTAATGAAAGAAAAAAAGAGGGACAAATGAAAAAAGAGGGACCAGATTTAACTGAGTTATTTTAGGTACAAAGAGAAGGTCGTAGGTGAAGAGGTGAAAGGGGATGATTGCAAATTTTCTTTCTAGACAGTCTCACGATCCAGATCAGAGAGGTCTCTTACACAATTATTTCTGGCCTGCACTTGGCCAGGCCTTCTGCTAGATGCTACTAATGTGAAAATGACTAAGACTGGCTGCTCTTGGGATGTTTGGACCTAGTAGATGATACAGATGTGGAAACAGTGTGGTGAGTGCTGTGATAGAGGTGGCTGGGCTGGGCTGGGCTGAGAACACAGATAAGGAGCAATCAAGGCTGCCCTCTGACCTGGGTGGAACTAGCAGATGGAACCACACAGTGTAGCACAATTCCCTACCCAGAGCATAATGTTTACTTAGCAGATTGCAAAATTAAATGAAGAGGGGTTGAAATGATGCTAAAATTTGCCAGTTGAAAAAGGGGGTCAAGCCAGACATCAGGATAGAGTACCAAGATATACAAGTACACAGAGTACCAAGATATACAAGTACACAAGGACACAGAATAATTTAGGTGTCAAGAAAGAAAGATGAAAGGGTAGGTGTAGGCTAAGTTAGGACAGGCTTTGTATTTGTGTGCCTTGCCAAGGACCTGATACTGTAGGCTAGTGTTTCCCTAAATGTAAGGGCCTTTTTTTTTTTTTTTTTTTAAAGATTTTATGTATTTATTTGATGGAGAGAGACACAGCAAGAGAGGGAACACAAGCAGGGGAAGTGGGAGAGGGAGAAGCAGGCCTCCTGCTGAGAAGGGAGCCCTATGCAGGGCTCAATCCCAGGACCCTGGAATCATGACCCAAGCCAAAGGCAGATAGATGCTTAACGACTGAGCCATCCAGGCACCCCCCCCCCGCTTTTTTTTAAAAAACGATTAAACTCACACATTCATCTAGCAGTTGTTGCATTTTACATTTTGCCAGTCTGCAAACAGTGCTTGGTACAAAATGATTGGATTTCTTGCACTTGACGCTGACTGTGACCCTCTTTCCAAGGCGGGAACCATTGCTCTAGGCTTCTAGACAAACATCCGATCTGTAGGGTTCTGTCCATGTCATGTTTTTGCTTACATGCAATTTCCTTTAGAGTGTTTAGAGGTGAAGGATTGACAGTAGGAGCTGATTAGCTGCAGTAGCTTTCTGGTCACTTAGGGGATTTATCTCAGACTTTTAAACTTCGAGTTAGTAGTGACTGTTTAGTAGTCACTATTACTTCTTTTACCACTCTTCTACAAATCTGGCGCCATAGAAAAGTAAAGACAGACATGTAGTAAAATTTTCATGTAGCTATGTTTATTACATTTAAATGAAAGTTTTTTAATTTTATATTGCCCATCTCTTTTTTTTTCTTCTGCGGTCAAAATGTCTTTTATAATATGATTGTAAGAATAAGGAGCTATTGTGTTTAATTGTCCTTTCTGGATAGAATTACTAGTTGGCACTGCAACTGATACATATTTTTTAAACTATTTTTATGGTTCATGAAATACAAAAGCCAGAGAACCATTACCATGCTACCGTCTTCAAATGAGCACCTTGAAACAAGTTTACAAGATGAGTTGGATCTGTGGCTAAATGCACAGAAATTCATAAGAAAGGTTAACATACAAATTATTAGAATGCATCCCTCTAAAGATAGGATTTTGTAGAGACATCACAAAGATAACTATTGACAATACCTCTTATGAATAAAGACAAAAATCCTCAACAAAATACTCAGCAAATCAAATCCAGCTATATGTAAAAAAGGAGTATACATCATGACTGAAGGGAATTCTATCCCAGGAACAACAGGTTCATTTAACATCTGAAAATCAATTCCTGTACTGCACCATATTTAAAAAAACAGAAGAAGAAAAAAAAACCATGTGATCATCTCAGAAGACAAAGAAAAGGAATTTGGCAAAATTCAGCACCCTTCATGATAAAAAACACTTGGCAAGTTAGGAATGGAAGGAGCTTCCTCACTAATAAAGGGCATCTGTGAAACACCCATAGCTAACATCATACTTAATAGTGAAGGATGAAAGTTTTCCCTCCAAAGGTCGGGAGCAAGATGTCTGCCATCACCAGCCATGCAACATTGTACTAGAAGTTCTAACAAGTGGAAGACCATGAAAAGGAGGAAATGAAACTATCATTGTTCACAGATGACATGACCCTGTAAGAAAAATCTAAGGAATTCACTAAAAAACCACTAATTAACAAGTTCAGGAAGATTGCAGGATATAAGATCAACATAAAAAATATAACAAAAATCAGTTGCATTACTCTACACTAGAATGAATAATCTAAAAAATAATTACCTTTATAGTAGCATCAAAAAGAGTAAAGTACTTAGGGACAAATTTAACAAAAAACACACAAAACTTATAGGATTGACCCTTGAACAGCACAGGGCTTACAAGTGCCAACTCCCACACAGTTGAAAATCTGTATATAACTTCTGACTTCCCCCAAATTTAACTACTAATAGCTTACTGTTGGCCAGAAGCTTTACCATAACAGACAGTCAATTAACACATTTTATATATCACATGTGTTGTATTCTGTATTCTTAGAATAGTGTAAGCTAGAGAAAAGAAAATTTTAAGAAAATCAAAGAAGAGGAAATACAGTATGGGAAAAAAAAAATCTGTGTATAAGTGGACCCATGTGGTCTAAACCTGTGTTCCAAGGGTCAGCTATAGTGTGAAATCTACATAACACCATTAAAGAAATTAAAGAGCTAAAGAAGTGGAAAAACATCCTATGTTCATGGATTAGAAGACTTTGTACTCCACCAAATTGATCTACAGACTTAAAAAAAAGGAAATTGATAAGCTGATGCTAAAGTACATAAGGAAATGCAATGGCCAGTGCAATCTTGAAAAAGAACAAAACTCGATATAAAAACTTACCACAGTGCTATAAGTCATCAAGAAAATGTGTCACTGGCATAGGACAGATATAAATCAGTGGCATAGAGTGGAGAACCCAGAGAAGATTTACTGTCAACTAGTTTTTGACAAGTTCCAAGATAATGCTGAAACAACTGGATTTCCACATGCAGAAGAAGTCAAAGCCTCATCTCACGCCACATAAAAGTTAACTCAAATGGACCAGAGACATACATATGTAAGTGCTGAAACTGTGAAATTCTTAGAAAAAAAAAATGGTGTAAATCTTTGTGTTCTGGAATTAGCCAGTAGTTTCTTAGATATGACACCAAAAGCACAAGAACAAAAATAAGTTGGACTTCATTAAAATTAAAAACTATTGTGTTTTGAAAGGCACCATCAAGAAAGTGAAAGCCAGCCCACAGAATGGGAGAGAATATTCATAAAGTATATATACAGTAAGGAACTTGTATCTAAAATGTATAAAGAAGGGCACCTGGGTGGCTCAGTCAGTTAGGCATCTGCCTTCTGCTCAGGTCATGATCCTGGAGTGGCTCAGCGATGTATCTGCTGCTCCATCTGACCCTGCCCCTTCTCGTGCTTTCTCTCTTATGCTCTCTCTCAAATAAATGAATAAAATCTTCAAAAATAAATAAAATGTATATATGTCTTTAGATTTTTATTTATTTATTTGAGAGTGAGCATGCGCACAAGAGAGAGAGCACCAGAAACTACCAACTAGGGGAGGGGCAGGGAAGCCGAGTCCCCGCTGAGCAGGGAGCCTGACACAGGACTCCATCCCAGGGCTCCGGGATCATAACCTGAGCCGAAGTCAGACGCTCAACCAACTGAGCCACCCAGATGCCCCTAAAATTGTATAAAGAGTTCTTAATGACCAACTCAATCACAGAAAGATAACCCAATTTTTTTTAAAGATTTATTTATTAGAGCATGAGCGGGAAGAGCAGAGAGAGGGAGAGAGAATCTCAAACAGACTCTGCACTGAGCTTGGAGCCTGATTTGGCGCTCAGCCTTACAGCCCTGAGGTCACTACCTGAGCTGAAACCAAGAGTTGGTCACTTAACCAACTGCCACCCAGGCACCCCAAGAGATAACCCAATTTTCTAAATGGCCAAAGGGTCTGAATAGATGTTTCTCCAGAGATAGACAAATGGCCAATAAGCAATGAAAAGATACTCAACATCATTAAGCATCAAGGAAGTACAAGTCAAAACTGCTATTCCCATGTTTATTGCAGCATTATTTACAATAGCCAGATTATGGAAGCAGCCCAAGTGTCCACTTATGGATGGATAAAGAGGTGATGTGTATATATATAGATATAGATATACAGATACAGATACACATATAAAAAAATCTATATATGTAATAGACTATTAGTCAGTGATAGAAAAGAATGAAATCTTACCATTTGCAATGATGTGGTAGAGTTGGAGGGTATTATCCTAAGCAAAATAAGTCAGAGAAAGACACATACTGTAAAATTTCACTCATATGTGGGATTTAAGAAACAAATGAACAAAGGAAGAAATGAGAGACAAGCCAAGAAACACTTTCAATTATAGAGAACAAATAAATAAGTAAATACCATAGTTGAAGAGACATCTAAAAAATAAAAATAAATTGCCGTGGGATACCACTTTATACCCACTAGGATGGTTATAATAAAAAAGACAGACAATAACAAGTGTTGATAATGTAGAGAAATTGGAACCCTCAGACACTGCTGTTGGGAATGAAAAATGGTGTAGCCACTTTGGAAAATAATCTGGCATAACCTCATAAGGCTAAACACAGTCACTGTGTGATGTAACAATTCATTTTCTGGGTATATACCCAAGAGAACTGAAAACTTGCTCACACAGAATCTCATACACAGATGTTCCCAACAGCATTGTTCATAGCAGCCAAGTAGAAACAACTCCATAGGTAAGAAGAAATTGGTATATTCCTAAAACAATGTGATTCAGCAATAAAAAGATACAAAGTGCACATTAATTATAAGGTAGATGTACCTTGAAAACCTCACCTAAGTGAAAAAAAAACACACAACACCACATCCCTTATTCTATTCATATGTGATGCCCGGAGTAGGCAAGTCCATAAAGATAGTAGGTAAGGAGTTGCCTGGGTTTGAGGGAGTTGGGAGATTGGGGCATGATAGCTAAAGGGTATAGGGTTTCTTTTTGGGATGAAGAAGATGTTCTAGAGGATTGTGCAGAAGGTGGCAGAACTCTTTAGTAAAGATAAAATTGAACACTTGAAATGGGCAAATTGTATGGTATGTGAATTTTCATCTCAGTAAAGCCCCAGCCAGGTGGGCTTTTGAGGTATGCCATATTCTTCCATGGCTTTTGTTTACTATCATCCTGTTTGAGCCTAATTGTTCTTCACATTCTAGAGCTAAGCCTCTCGGCTGGGAGCCTGCAATTGGAGCACAGGAGAGATCTGGAGCACAAAAGGCGAGATTTCACCTCTTGCGGGAACAAGAAGCTCTACTTTGACACCCATGCCTTAGTGTGTTTACTGGAAGAAAATGGTAATCCTTTCGTGGGTCACTTAGGGCCACGGAAAAACACTAAATGATAAGTTCTCCTGATCTTATCTAACTTCTATTTCTCTTTGACATTTAAGTCTACAGATGATCTTTTGGTCAATCTCCGTTTTTTTTAAGTTCTTTTTTTTTTTTTTTTTTTTTTTTAAGATCTTATCTATTTATTTGACAGAGGAAAGAGAGAGAGATCACAAGTGGGCAGAGAGGCAGGCAAAGAGAGGGGGGAGCAGGCTCCCCGCTGAGCAGAGAGCCCAATGTGGAGCTCGATCCCAGGACCCTGGGATCACAACCCGGGCCGAAGGCAGAGGCTTTAACCCACTGAGCCACGAAGGCACCCCAAGGGTTCATATTTTTTAAGGACATTTTGCTTCCGCTAGACCAGTTGAGACTTCTTGTATACGTTTTCTCTTTGTCCCTAAGAAATTCTTGTATACGTTGTCTCTTTGTCCCTGAGAAGCGTATTTTTACATCTCTGTGGAGGTAGAGTGTTATAGATAACAAGTTAGACACAAGTTAGCAAAACTCAGGAATGTTTCCTAGGACACTTGCTTGATGCACAAAAGTGGTAGTTTTGTTACTGGGCGTGTTGTGTGCTTTTAAAATTGTTATGAAATTAAAATGTTGCTGAGCAGCCATTGCTAATTTCAACTTGTAGGGTTTTTTTAATAGTTCAACTAATATTTTCTTTATCACTATTAATGCAAAAGATGCTCTAACATGTATGACGTTTATTGAAAGTGGATTCAGTGCATAGATAACATTCTCTTTGAATCTTCTCTAGACAGACCAGTTCTAATTCTCTGTATTGTGAGTCTTCACGACGCTCTAGATCTTGCCCCAGTTGTACGTGTTCATATCTGCAGAGCTGCTCTCCGGAGCTGGGCTTTACTCGCCAGGGCCAAGCAGGTGGCATGAGCTCTGTGCTCACCTGGGGAGTTAGAAGCTCTGGGTTCAAGCTCCGCCAGGGCCCAGCTGCAAAGCGGGGCAGTTCTCTCATCCTTCCCAGTTTCTTTTTTCTTTTTTTTAGATTCTATTTATTTATTTGAGACAAAGATAAAATGCACTAGCAGGGGAGAAGCAGAGGGAGAAGCAGACTCCCTGCTGAGTGGGGAGCCCACTGCAGGGTCGATCCCGGGACTCTGAGATCACGGACCTGAACTGAAGGCAGACACTTAACTGACTCAGCCACCCAGGTGTCCCCATCCTTCCCGGTCTCTATCTCCTCATCTCATTAGCAGTGTGGGCTCAGTAAAAATTCCAAAGGGTCCTTTGAGTATTAAAGGAAATACACCTGAGTACACTTCAGAAAAACTCTTAAGTACCATATCATAATCTTCATTGCTTTCCTTCTCAACTTGAAACATTAGGCCTTTTTTCACTAAAACTTCTTTCGGTTCAGAATTTAGAAAAGTAGAATGGAAAAGAGAGACATCAGAAATTATGTGGATAAGCAGAAGTCTTCCTGCTTTTTCCTTTTTTCTGTGGCTCTAATGTTCTTGCATTCAAAGTAACCCATTGTAAAAAGCCATATTGGAGAGAATGGAGGTGTTTCTCTACACACTGGGGTTTGATGAGAGTAAGGGAGCATCATAAATCTTGTTAAATGGCAAGGTAGCAGCAGTGGGCTCGAGGTGGCCACAGATCTTTCTCCTGTTAACAGGTGGGGTTTATTTCTCCTCCCCCACCAAAAAAGTCTATTTATTTACTTTTGATAAATAAAAATTGTTCACCTTTAAAGTGTGATGTTTTGATAGATGTACTTCCTGCTTTTCTTCATTTCAAACCTTGACACATGAATTTTGGGGTATCTCAAGACTGGTGTTATGGGGACCCTGCCAAGATGTAGGGCACGAGGCCTGTTAGACGAATGATGGATATTTAAGATGCTATAGGGGAGGGCCAGAAGGACCTGTCCAGGAGCACTCCCACCTTCCATCCTTACCTTCTCCAGAGCTGCATCTCCTGCTTCACAAAACTTTCTGTGTGTGTATAATCTCTCTAACCCTGATGGTGTCTTGTTCTGTCATTCCTACAGAACATTATTTTTCTTTTAAAGATTTTATTGATTTATTTGACAGACAGAATCACAAGTAGGCAGAGAGGCAGGCGGAGAGAGAGGAGGAAGCAGGCTCCCTGCTCAGTCCCAGTACTCTGGGATCATGACCTGAGCCGAAGACAGGGGCTTTAACCCACTGAGCCACCCAGGTGCCCCTTACAGAACATTATTTTATATCTGGTAACCCAGTAGGTTTTCAGACCTAACTTCTGCTTTTTCTTATCCCTTTCTCCTCCCATAGGTGGTTATAAATTACAAGGCTGTGGAGTATATTAGCAGCATAAGTTCTCTGCTGGTCTCTTTCTTTTCTTCATAATTGCCAAACCTAACTATGTTTAGCTATGAGCACTTTTTCAAAAGTTTTAAAAATTATATTTTCATTTTCAAAAAATGTAGGCATAAAAGAAACAGGAAAATACTCTGAATCCCAATACCCCAGAGCAAGCCAATGTAACATTTTGGTGGGTAACCTTTTGGATGATTTTTCTAGATGTACATGACCCACATGTTGAAAATCAAAGGACTTTGAATAAATGAAGGGAATAGGTCTTTGGAGGTCTTTTTGTCTCTTTCAAATCTCTTTGTTTCTTATAGTTGGGGGCTACGTGGGTGGCGCAGTCCCTTAGGACCCTTGATTTTGGCTCAGGTTAGGATCTCCGTGCTCAGAGCTGGAGATCTTGGCTTCGAGCTCAGCAGGGAGTCTCTTTGAGATTCTCTCTCCCCTCGCCTGCCCTCCCCCTTCCCACTCCTGTATGTGAGCAAGCACGTCTGCACTCACACTCAATAAAATAAAAAAAAATTATAGTCAGGGCACCTGGGTGGCTTAGTCGATTAAGCCTCTGCCTTTGGCTCAGGTCATGATCCCAGGGTCCTGGGATTGAGCCCCACATCAGGCTCCCTGCTCAGCAGAGCGCCTGCTTCTCCCTCTCCCTCTGCCTGCTTCTCTGCCTGCTGGTGCTTGCTCTCTCTCTCTCTCTCTGTCAAATAAATAAAATCTTTAAAAAAAAATGTATCGTCGGAGCACCTAGGTGGCTCAGTGGGTTAAACCTATGCATTCAGCTCAGATCATGATCTCAGGGTCCTGGGATTGAGCCCCACGTCGGGCTCTCTGCTCAGCGGGGAGCCTGCTTCCCCTTCTCTCTGCCTACTTGTGATTTCTCTGTTAAATAAATAAAATATATTTTTTAAAAAATATATAGTCTCGGCTTAATTTCATCCAAATTGTATCACTTAAAATTTTTGCGAACAAATGTGCCTTTAATTACAAGAATCAGTAGATTCTTCTGTAGTTCGTACAGGTGGAAGTATTTAATGAAAAAAATTACTTTCCAGGGTCTTAGTTTTAAGCATCTTATTAGAATTGCCAATGTGAAATGTAAATTACTATCTAAAATTATTTTTTATTGCCAACTTTTTTTTTAAATTTTTCATATAAATTCAGTTAATTAGTGTATAGTGTTTTATTAGATTCACAGGTAGTACTATCTAAAATTATTAAACACAGTAACACTGCTGAGTTAGATATTTTGATTTAGCATCATTTACTGGGCATCAAAGCTATATATTTTTTTCCAGCCTGGTCCCCTCTCTACAAGTGACTGAAGAGACTTGCGGAGGAAAAATAAAAAGAACAGATTTTTCCTTTTAACATCAGATGAATTGATAGCTAAATTACTAGTTGTCTTTATTATGGTCAATGATTTGATGGATTTATGCTGCATGTGAAATAATTGAGCTTTCCTACTTAAGTAAATTATTCTTTACTAACGTGTACACTTTAAAATAGGGAAATCAAGTCATAGAAAATTTAAGCCACAGGGAAGGAAATAAAGATTACCTAGAATTTTTGTTAAGTTACAAAAGCAGTAAATAGAGTCTGTAATTTTGATCTTGCTTTCCTTTCCTTGACCCCGCATTGCAGGCTTCCTCTATGTCATGAGACAGTGTCAGGAAATAGGATTTTTTGCAGCTAGTTAGAGGACACCAGCCCAGCCCTTTATCTTTACGTGTAGAAATAGATGTCATGCTTGTCCAGAGACACAGACACAGCACAGCCTGGGATTCCAGTCTTCCTGAATTCAAAACATTTTCTCCCCTTTTGTGAAGGGTTTTATTCTCTTTTTTTCCAACAAATAGAGTCTCCAGAGTGTGACTGTCTTTGTGTTTGCTTAGGCTTCACCACCCAGCAAGCAGAAATCACTGTCTCTGCTTTGGTCAAGATCACAGACGCCAACATGGATATCGTCTACAAGGATATGGTCACCAAGATGCAGCAGGTTAGCTTTTTCGGGGCACGGTAGCAAATTTAAAGCCTGAAGTTACGTTGTTATTTGTAATACCTATTTTTGGATAATACTGTATTGAAAAACATATAGTACTTTTTAAGATTTTGTTCATTTATTTGAGAGAGAGAGAACAGAAGCAGGGGGAGGGGCAGAGGGAGAAGCAGGGCTCTATCCCAGGACCCTGGGACCACGACCCAAGCTGAAGGCAGACGCTTAACCAACTGAGCCACCCAGGCGCCCTAAAAAGCATATAGTACTTTTAACCATAGTTGAGAAGGAAATGATCCTAGTGGCATAAAAAGTAGTTTATTCGAGGGGCATCTGCATGGTTCAGTCGGTTAACCATCCGACTCAGTCTCAGCTCAGGTCTTGATCTCAGGGTAGTGAATTCAAGCCCCACATTGGGCTCCACACTGGGCACGGAGCCTGCCTTAAAGTACATATATTTGTATTTCTTTTTTCAAAGCTATCTTCTCAACTGTTGTAGAGTCATGTTGGAAAACTCAGCTATGTTTGAAAATGGACTCTTCAGTCCACCGTACCGAACACAGGGAGATGCGGCTGGGATCACAGCAGTGTGTTCTTGAGCTGCTGGTCCTCAGACCGCCACCCTTTGAACTGGCTCACTTGATGGTGATACTGGACTTGAGTCCGTCTTCTCCTTTCTTCATTCTGGAATAGAGGACGACCGTGCTGAACCTCTCTCCTCGTGTCCATGTTCTCCTGGTTTCTCACTAAGATGATTCCAGGTGGGAGGCAGACGTCCTAGGCCAGCCTGGGTTACATGTTTCATTTCTCTTTTCCTAGGAGATCACTGTTCAGCAAATAATGTCTCAGATTGCCAATGTGAAAAAGGATATGATTATTTTGGAGAAGAGCGAATTTTCGGCCCTCAGAGCAGAAAATGAGGTAAAACTAAAGAGCTGCTCGTACTAATAAAATGCTCGCTGTCAAGACGTTGAGACATAAATGCACAGACAAAAGTGGACAGGTTAGATGTGTTTTCATCAGGTGTCTACCACCAGATCAAGGCGTGGTATATTCTGGCACCCCAGAAGCCTGCTAACCCCTGCTAGGAAGACCCCTATATCCTGTGTCACCGTTGACTGGTTTTGCCTTTTCCAGAGCTTCATCTGGGGGTATCCTGTGGTGTGTCTTAATGGTGGATGGGTCTTGCTCATTGTCTATAGTGTTATATGAATGTGCCTCGTTACTCTACTGTGATGTACGCTTCACCCCTGAACAACACGGGTTTGAACCACCCAACCAACCACTTACACAGTTTAGTCAGTGTTTTCTCTTCCATATGATTTTCTTAATAATACTTGCTTTTCTCTGACTTTCTCTATTCTGAGAAGATGGTATGTAATACATATAACATTCAAAATATATCATGTTACCAGTAAGGCTTCTGGCCGACAATAGGCTATTGAGTTTTGGGGGAGTCAGAAGTTACATATGGAGTTGTTTTTTTTTTTAAGATTTTATTTATTTATTTGACAGAGATCACAAGTAGGCAGAGAGAGGAGGGGAAGCAGGCTCCCTGCTGAGCAGAGAGCCCAATTTTGGGCTTGATCCCAGGACCCGAGATCATGATCTGAGCCGAAGGCACAGGCTTAACCCACTGAGCCACCAGGCACCACTATATATGAGATTTTTAACGGGGAGAGGGGTGATTAGTGCCCCTAACCCCCTGTGTTTTTCAGGGGCCAACTGCATATTAGAATTGTTTCCAGCTTCTGGTTATCACAAAGCCTTGCTGTAAAATATCCCTTGGTTTCTGGGGTGGGGTTCTTTTCTTTGTTTGTTTGTTTAATTCAGTTTAGTTAACATACAGTATATTAACAAGTTTCAGGAGTAGAATTTAGTGATTCATCACTTACATTTAATACCCAGTGCTCATTACATCACGTGCCCTCCTTAATGCCCGTCACACAGTTACACCATCCTCCCACCCCCCACCCGGCCCCTCCAGCAACCCCCAGTTTGTTCCCATGATTAGGAGTCTCTTATGGTTTGCTTCCCTCTCTGTTATCTTACTGTATTTTTCCTTCACTTCCCATATGTTCATCTGTTTCTTAAATTCCACATATGAGTGAAATCATGGTATTTGTCTTTCTCTGATTAACCTATTTCACTTAGCATAATACCCTCTAATTCCATCCACGTCGTTGCAATGTATCCCTTGGTTTCTTAAGTGTGACATTCAGCACTGAAGTGAGTGCTGTGTTTGCATCCTTCTTTTGTTTTCAGTCCTATTTAAAGTCTCAAATGAAGTCCATTTATTAGTGATTCATCTTAGTCTTATGAAAGGCCTTCTAGCAAAACAGTAGTTTGAAACTCTCACATTTGCCCTTGAAATCGGCTATTTGAAGGCAGAATTTGTTAAAAATTGAAGTAGGTATAAAGACAGCAGGGCCTCTGGAGGCAAAGGTGTATGTTAAAAACAACGTGTTACTGGGGTGGCTCAGTCAGTAAGCCTCTGACTTGATCTTGGCTCAGGTCTTGATCTCAGGGTCATGAGTCATGATCTCGGGGTCATAAGAAACATGAGCCCCGTGCTGGGCTCCACGCTAGGGAGCCTACTTTAAAAAAAATTAAAACTGTGTTGCTGATCTTATGTAACCTTCAGGATGAAACCGATCTCAAGATAGGCACATGCAGGGTTTTTTTGTTGTTTTTTTTTTGTTTTTTTTCGATTTTTATTTATTTGGACAGAGCAAGAGAGAGAGGGAATGCAAGCAGGGGGCGTGGGAGAGGGAGAAGTAGATTTCCTGCTGAGCGGGGAGCCCGATGCGGGGGCTGGATCCCAGGACCCGGGGATCGTGACTGAGCCAGAAGCAGATGCTTAACGACTGAGCCACTGGGGCACCCAAGTAGGCGCATGCATTGTAATACCATCCTGATATGACAGATAATCGTGTCTGCTCCCAAGACTTTTCAGCTCATGCTTCATTCTGAATGCAGCTAGAACTGTGCATGAAACATGTTCTAATGTATGTTTATTACCAAGTTTCAGGTATTTTTTTCTAACCTTCTAGCCATATCCTTGACTTTTTTTTTTTTAATGTGTTTTTAGAAGATAAACGTGGAGCTACATCGATTAAAACAACAAATAATGGTGAGACCCTCACTCCTCCTTGCATGCTTGTAGTCAGTTACTTAAACATAGTAATAAATACCATGTCAGAAGTTCTTTAGGTGTTCTTAAAAACTTAATCCCATGTTGAGCATTTGTGTAATACGTCTCAAAAGGACACACTGGAAAGTTTAGCTAAGAACACAATGAATAAATTGGTGAGGTCTGTAAACAAATTCATTAAGAAAATTGTGTTCTAGGATAAATGGAGTTATCTTTAAATTAAATGTTGAAGTTGCAACATATGAAGCCTTTAGGTTCTGTTAGAACAGACTGGGTTTAGAGAATTACGTGTGATTTCAGAATGCTGACTGTGCCAGCTGTTTGATTTCTTTTTTTTTTTTTTAAAGTAGAAAGGACATGGATGTTAAGGAAGAAAAGGTTGTGATGAGTGTTAGAAAGAAGGCTTTATTTAAACCAGAATTTCATATTTTCCTCCTTTGAGTCCTTCTCTGCTTTCCAGAGTTGGCCAGGGAACAGCTTCAGTCATAAATTCCATAAGGAGATTACACTGGGAATCTCAGGATTAAAAGCAGCAGGAACCCACTCTGGCCTGACTCATGCATAAGCGGGCATCATTTGTGTACATGACTGGGAAGTCCCAGGCTTCACGTCCCAACAGGGTTTCCATTTCTCACTTTGGATTTCTTTCTCTTTGTTTGCCCTCCTGACAGGATGAAGTGGTCAAAGTCCGAACAGACACCAAGTTAGACTTCAATCTAGAAAAGAGCAGAGTGAAGGAATTGGTATGTTTCTTTATTAAAAAACAGAGTGTGAATTCATCGCTTTGTAGGATGGAATGCTCGGTCTGGTCTGAGTATATAGACAGTTCACCTGTGCATCGTTGCTAGACACGGTTTTCTCTTTAATTATATTCTAGCTTAGAGCTTAAGTTTGATAACTGAAAAATAAAATGAAAATCTTGGGAGGTGCCTGGCTCCCAATCTTGGGTCAATTGGTAGAGTGTGTGTGACTGTTGATCGTGAGGTAATGAGTTCAAGCCCTGCATTGTGTAGACATTACTTAAAAGTAAAACCTTATAAAAAATGAAACTCTTGTTCAAATCAAGTTTGAATCTCGTTTTATGTCCGAGAGGGAGAGAAACTAAATTATGTGTGACTTAGATATTACCAAAGAAATCAAACCAAATCTCACCCTATTTCATCTAACTTAAGCCTCTACAGGTCCAGATTTTTCTAAAGTTAAGTTGATCATCTGCCTTGAATAATATTAAATTTAATTCTACACTAAAATTCAAGATTAAAAAAAATTTCCCATATAGTCTTTTAAAAAAATTTTTTTTAATATTTTATTTATTTATTTGACAGAGATCACAAGTGGGCAGAGAGGTGGCAGCAGGGAACGGGGTGCAGGCTCCCCGCTGAGCAGAGAGCCCGATGCAGGGCTTGATCCCAGGACTCTGAGATCATGACCTGAGCCGAAGGCAAAGGCTCAACCCACTGAGCCACCCAGGCGCCCCCCATATAGCCTTTTTAAACTTTTAAATAGAGAAATCTTAATGACTTGATTGCATTGTTTCCAAATGCAAATTCAAAACAATTTTTTAAGTTACACTAAATTGAAAAAAAAAGTTTTTTTCTTTAAATATTTTATTTATTTACCTGACAGACCAAGATCACAGGCAGAGAGAGAGAAGAAGGGAAGGAGGCTCCCTGCCGAGCAGAGAGCCCGATGCGGGGCTCGATCCCAGGACCCCGGGATCGTGACCCGAGCCGAAGGCAGAGGCTTTAACCCACTGAGCCACCTAGGCGCCCCTAAATTGAAAATTTTAATTAGGAAAAGTACTTCTGTGCATTTGCTACCAGAAAGATCTCAGAAGAGGCGCCTGGGTGGCTCAGTTGGTTGAGCGTCTGCCTTTGGCTCAGGTCATGTTCCTAGGGTCCTGGGTTCCTCGTCAGGCTTCCTGCTCGGGGGAGGGGAGCCTGCTACTCCCTCCCTCTCTGCCCTTACCCCTGCTCATGTGTGCACACGTGCGCGCACGCTCTCTCTCTCTCTCTCTCTCTCTCAAATAAATAAATAAATAAATCTTTAAAAAAAGAAAAGGGGGTCTCAGAAATGTAGGATGTAAGTAAGTAAGCGCAAGGGCGCTTGCCCCTGTGTGGTAAACTTGTGGGATTGTGTACAGGACTCAAGAAAGCTGTGCAGATACAGTTTGCTGCCCTTGGTTTTTCAAAAATAATGCATGGGACTACTATTTTTTTTTTTCCGAGTTTGCACAGCAGCACTTTTCAATTTTTTATTTTATTCAGTTATAATTGACATAGACGGCATTACGTTAGTTTCAGGGGAACAACATGATGATCTGCTACTTGCATACACTGCAGGGTCGTCACCACCGGAAGTCTAGTTACCATCTGTCATCACACGTAGGTACAAAATTTTTTTCTTGTGTTGAGAATTTTTGAGATCTGTTCTCTTAGCAACTTTCAAATAGTGTATTGTTACTGTAGTCTCCATGCATGACATCCCAGGACTTATTTTACAGCTGTAAGTTTGTACCTTTTTTTTTCTAAAGAGTTTATTTATTTGACAGACAGAGATCACAAGTAGGCAGAGAGCCAGGCAGAGAGAGAGGAGGAAGCCGACTCTCCACTGAGCAGAGAGCCCGATGCGGGGCTCGATCCTAGGACCCTGAGACGGTGACCTGGGCTGAAGGCAGAGGCTTAACTCACTGAGAGCCACCCAGGCGCCCCTCTGATAATAATGTTGAGTTGCCTTAGTGACTTTTAACCCATCTATCTTCTTGTTCAGGCTTTATTTGAATTTGATAGCAGTGGTTAGATACCTTCTTTATTCTTAGAATAATGAGAAATGGGCTGTGTGAGGCATATTTTAACTAACACGGAACTGGATTCACATGTAGAAACTGGGTATACACAGTTGTTCATTGTCTCCTGGTTTATCACAGTTTGCTTTTAACCAAAATGTACTACAATGATAAGTGAAGCTAATACTGAAATTTAAATAAGCACTTAACTCTATTTTGGAACCACCTCTGGATTTCAAGAGTTAGGCTGAGCTTTGTTGTACAAAATCATTATTCCCATGTCACCTGTCTTTCTTGTCTCAAAAACCACTTCTCAACAGTAAAGATTAATTCACCTAGCATCACTAAAATATTTAACAGGTGCTAGTGTATGATTATTCTCTAGAAAAGGAAAAATTTTTTAATTAGGACGAATAATACTTCAATGCAATAGTAAAATACTTAAATTAACATAAAATCTATGACATGAAATATCCAAACTTTCCTTTTGCCTTAGGTGTCAAATGTCTCTGCATAGCACTGTTATTTAGAATTTTAATTTCAAATTCCTCTAAAATACTCTTTTTTAACCATCTTAACAGATTCAATCTTTTAAATTTAAATTCAATTAATTAACATATAGTGTATTACTAGTTTTAGTGATTCCTCAGTCTTATTTATATATTACCCAGTGTGTATTACATCATGAGCCCTCCTTAATGTCCATCCCGCAGTTACCCCATCCCCAAGGAGAAACTCTTTATTTATTTATTCAGCAGACAGATCACAAGGCAGAGAGGCGGGGGTGGGGGGGGGGTTGGAGAGCAGGCTCCCCGCTGAGCAGAGAGCCTGATGTGGGGCTCCATCCCAGGACCCTGAGATCATGACCTGAGCTGAAGGCAGAGGCTTTAACCCACTGAGCCACCTAGGCGCCTGAAGGAGAAACTCTTTTAATTACCTTTGACTTTACAGGTTTTGTACTTAGCAAAAAATCTGAATGCACTTGATTTAGGAAGATGCCCATAGCTAAGAGCTGTGCGCCTGCTGAACATGGGTGAAAGCCCGTGAGTCGATGGGACTTTCTAACCTAGCTGAGAAGTGTTCCGTGGTTATCCTAAACTGAGAAGACTTGAGTACAGGACAGCAGTGTGTATTCAGTGCACATTGGTAAAGAGGAGTGACGGGACCTTCCCTCTCCTTGTTGAATAAAGTTCTGTTTCAGTCCAAAACTGGTGCTACTTACAGTCAGTTTCAGAGCAGTATGGCCTCTAAGCCACTTTGGGATACAGGGAGATAGAGTCACATAAAAATCACGGCAGGGGGGCACCTGGGTGGCTCAGTGGCTTAATTAAGCCTCTGCGTTCCGCTCAGGTCATGATCTCAGGGTCCTGGGATCGAGCCCCGAATTGGGCTCTCTGCTTGGTGGGGAGCCTGCTTCCTCCTCTCTCTCTGCCTGCCTCTGCCTACTTGTGATCTCTGTCTGTCAAATAAATAAATAAAATCTTTAAAAAAAAAAAAAAATCACGGCAGGGCCAAGATGAGGCTTGGCTTTTCTCTTGTGGCGGGTGAATACTGACTGAAAAATCCGGTCCACCCTGCCCTCTTGTGGCATTTCAATGCATAGCTCCTTCCTCTTCTAAAACCCTGAAGTTTAGGCAGAGATCAGCGTTCTTTGGTCCTGATTGGTGCTTGGTTTGAGGTTTGGGGGGGTTTTTTCCAACTTTTTAAAAAAATTTTAAAAAAATATTTTTAATTTAAAAATTTCTGAGCAATATTATTTTTTATACCCTAGCACCCTGGTAGTCCAGAGGAACATTTTATAGTTAGAAAGTTTTCTAGATACAACAGCACTAATTTTCTCCCCTATCATAGCATTACCTTACTGAAGAATTAAATGCTAATTTTTCATTTGCTCAATTAAATCCTAATACCCACTGCTAAGGAGATGTGTCTGATTTTGGTCTCAGTGTCAACAAAATTGCACTAAATTTTTGCATAAATGTCAATAGCCCCCCCCCCCCAAAGTCAATAGCCAAAGGCAAGATACCACTTTGATTCTAGGGCATGCTGGTCAGTTCCTTCAGTAACACTGGATTGTGACACACCCAAGTAGGGTTTTGTTTAATTTAAATCAACATGTGATGGTTTAATGCTTATCTTGTACCAGTGTATTTATATTGTATCTTTAGGCAGTGCCTGTCACATAAAAATATTCCTTGAAACTATTTTTTCCCCAGTTTTATAACATTCCTAATTTTATCTAAGCCTCAGGTAGTGACCAGTTTTGTGATTGTGACAGGTTAGCTCCCAAACTATATTGTTCCCCACTTTTGCAACCCTCTCAAAAGCAGCAAAAAGCACACGATTCAGCAGCCATGCAAACTGGTGCCTGGAGAATGCCGTTACAGTAGGGGGAGGGGCTAAATGGCATCACAGTGAACAGATGACAGGAACAGAGGAGAGAGGTGAAAGGTGACAAAGGGAATCCAGATACTGGAGCAGTGAGTGGCTCAAAAATAAGACACTTCGGGGGCAGCTGGGTGGCTCAGTTGGTTAAGTATCTGCCTTTCCCTCAGGTCGTGATCCTGGGCTCCTGGGATCGAGCCCCATCATCAGGCTCCCTGATCAGTGGGGAGTCTGCTTCTCTCTCTGCCTGCCGCTCCCCCTGCTTGTGCTGTGACTCTCTCAAGTAAACAAATAAAATCTTTGAAAAAGGAAAGAAACTTCAAAAAAATACATCTAAGGGAAAGGGGCAAGTAGGCTACTTGATTCCAGATGTGATGTCTAGTGTCCTATATTCTTGGAAGTACTGAGACCAGAGTATTTAAGGCAGCAGAAAAGGAGAGAGAGGAATAAATCAGAATCTGACCTGTGTTCCATGTTCGTTGGTTTCAGTACTCATTGAATGAAAGGAAGCTGCTGGAAATGAGGACAGAAATGGTGGCATTGGTAAGAAATGAGACTACTTTTCGTGGTCATTGTTTTCATGTTGGCTTCATCCCACGTGTGGTTACTGTCCTTTGTAATGATGTGTTATGGGAGGGTTCTCAAGTTTTGTGTCCTAGGCTGTGTTTTGGGGTTTTTTTCATTGTGGTAAAGTACACATAAAATTACATCTTAACCATTTTTAGGCATACAGTTCAGTGGCATTAAGTACATTCACATCCTTATTCAACCATCTCTGGCACCCATCCGCAGAGCTCTTTACGTCTTGTAGCCCTGATATGACTTGTTACGTGCTAACTCCCATTCCCTTCTCCCCGCCATTCTGCTTTCTGTCTCTATGAACTGACTGCTCTAGGAATCACACAATATTTGTTTTGTGACTGACTGACTTCGCTTAGCATAATGTCCTCAAGGTTCATCCATGTCATAGCCTGTCAGAATTTCCCTCCTTTTTAAAGCTAAATAACATTCCATTTGCGGATAGACCACAGCTGGATTATCCTGCCAGTGGACACTTGGGTTGCCATCATCTTTTGGCCGTTGGGAGTCATGCTGCTGTGGTTGTGCCAGTATCTGTTGGGAGTCCCTGTTTTCACTTCTCTGGGGCAGGTGCCCAGAAGTGGGGTATCCTGGAATTTTCTTGGCACTTAATAGAATATTTGTTTATCTTCATGAAAGTTTAAATCCCAGTGATTGAAGAACAATAGGGAATGGCGATTTTTAAAATTACTTTTCAAATTTACGACATGCTTTACTTTTTTTCCGTCTTCTGTTACTTGGGACCTCTAAAACATGCAAGACACTTCTATCAGAGAGTAGTAGAATATTCCTCTGGAATATGTTTCTGCTCATCCAGACCTCTATTTCCTTGTTCATTACCAGACTTGTTAGCCATAAGGAACTACATACAAATGACCCTTGAACAGTAGGGAGGTTAGGGACCCTCCCACATAGTTAAAAATCTGCATATAACTTTTGACTCCCCAGAAACTTAACTGCTAATAGCCCACTGTGGACCGGAAGCCTTCCTGATAACACAGTCAATTAACACATATTTTTTATGTTATGTGTATTACACACTAAAACAAAGTAAGCTCTTATTAAAATCATAAGAAAGAGAAAATACATTTATAACACTGTACCATATTGAAACAAATCAGGTGTAAGTGGACCCGTGCACTTTAAACCATTGTTAAAGGGTCAATTATACTTACTTGTCCTGGGATATTTAGTGAATTATTTTTGTGCATTAATAAAATGTTACAACCCCTTTATAACATCAGCCAAACTTGCCACCCTTAGAGGATGGTTGTGTATCTAGTTTAACTGTATTGTATTTGGAAAAGAAGCCTTTGGTATAACCAAGCCTCATACTAATAAAATACTTGGTGTTTGAACTATGAAAGAAGAAAACTTTAAAATGTGAATAGGAATTGTATCAAGGCAAACACTGTTGCTTTTAGATTATCTAAGATTGCATTCACTTTTTATTTATTTATTTTTTTAAAGATTTTATTTATTTAATTTGTCAGAGAGGGAGCACAAGCAGGGAGAGCGGTAGGTAGAGAGGGAGAAGCAGTCTCCTGCTGAGCAGGGAGCCCAAAGCAGGGCTCGATCCCATGACCCTGATATCATGACCCGAGCCAAAGGCGGACACTCAACCGACTGAGCCACCCAGGAGTCCCTGTGTTCACTTTTGGAAGCATTTTCTGTCTCCCTATCATCAAGAGGGAAAAAATGAGGTACCTTTATTGTCTTTGAGTACAGACTGTCTTTTAACTTTAACCTTAATTTGTAGACCAGTGTATCCTTTACAGAAGCTTTTTTTACATTATCACATTTGATTGTCCTGTGTGAGGACAGGGCCAGTGGTATTTGTTTGTTTTGGGGTTTTGGTGAGTTTTTTTTTTTTTTTTTTTTTTTTTTTTTTTTTTTTTTTTCAAATTAAAGTAAACAAGCCCAGAGACAGTTAAAGGCCCTGACCAACGCAACATAACGTGAGCATAGTAGAACTAAAGCTAAAGCCCAGGTCTCCCTAAGCGTAGCCCTTCTTTCCCCGGGACTTCCCGCTGCTGCGGAGGGCCTATGGGATGGCGGGAGCCGAGGGGATGGCAGGTGTATCCTAAGTGGTTTAATGCTGTGAATCTCTTTGTTTTGAAAGCATGCCCAGCAAGATCGGGCTGTCACCCAGACAGACAGGAAGATAGACACTGAGGTCGCTGGCCTCAAAACCATGCTGGAGTCACACAAGCTTGATAATATTAAATATTTAGCAGGTAAGCTCTTTTGCGTCTGGATAGTTCACAAGTGGAAAATTCGTAAAATTTGGAAAATAAATCAAAGACAGATGCTGCGTTTCTTCTATTCTAACACATTTTTTTCACCTTTTAACGTCTCTGAAATTAGAAGGCAGGTAATCATTTCCGATAGATGGAGTATCATACAGTAATCGGTATTTTTTTTTCCTTAGTAGTAAAATGATGTGCTTTACAACTGGTGGAATCTTAAGTTTTATAGGATACTGTCACTGAACTGTTGTTACTTGGAATTTTTTTTTAGTGAAATTCAAGGCAGTATTTTACGGATGGGAGGAAAGGTTTTTGAGTTGCGATCTTCCTGCTTCAATCGGGGACACTCCTTGTAAGGAGTTATTTTGGTTTTGTAATTTTTGAGCCAAAAAAGGGAATGAAAATTCACATATAAAAACAACTCGGTGATTAATTCACATTTAACATTTTGGATTTATCAATATATTCAAGTTATAATAGCAGTTAAAAGTGGAATTTTGTTGGTGACGTTTTAAAGGGTGTGGCCCTCTATAGTACATACACACATCCTTTGTGATCACAGAATTTCTGAGGTTCATTGAAAAGTTTCGCTGACTGTTGGATACTTTTCTACTTTGAAGATGATTGCAAAGAGCGGAGTGTTTTAGTGGGCGGGTGTCTCGTTGAATGTGGCACCTCACATGCGATCTGAGTTTCTTGGGTTGGTTTTTCTGTTTGGTGGATAGGTGGATAAGCGCCTGTATGTTTTCTTAATAAAACGTTTTTCTTTAAGTAACTCTTAACACAACTAATACTATGCTCAATTTTTTTTTTCTTACAGGATCTGTATTTACGTGCCTAACAGTAGCTCTGGGATTTTATCGCCTATGGATATAATAAAGTGTCTATTTAAAGAGATCCCTATTGTTTTGCCTTAAGAATACCAGACTGCTGGGCCTCTTTGCCCCCCCTCATTTCCAGATTTTAACCCCAGTTTTGACTTAATACGTATTATTTATTTTATGCAGATTATGGACATACAACCAAGGAAAGAAGTCATAATCATTCTTCCGTCTTTTCTGTTTAGTTGCCTTTGTACCTTTGAGTGGTGGTGGACAAAACACGGAAGACCCCACTCAGCCGGACCAGTGAACTTGGTCTAACCTGTGGGACATGCCAACAGTAAATATTTATATAACCCTACAATTTTCAATCTTCTGTCACATAGAGGATTTTGGGGGTCTCCATTTAAAAGGCACAACGACTTCACTAAGTGCTAAAGGATCACCGAAACTAAACCAAGAGCACCAGACCCTCTGTCCCTCTGACCAAGCCCTTCCCCTCAGCCAGTGCCCACGTTAGGGGGCAGCCCCAGTGAGTTGGTGTGCTAATGATTCACCTATACTATCCCCCTAAAGCAGTTATTTTTCTCTTAATTTCCATTGTCTTAGTAAGTTGTCATGGTTATTTTTCATGTGCCTTTCAGCCAGAAAATCTTGTTGCCTGATGAAATTTTGTAATCATTACAAATGGAGACTCTGGTTTTGCCTCTCAGAGTGCTAGATTTCTCTCCCACCCTTACATTGTGTGTGTGTGTGTGTGTGTGTGTGTGTGTGCGCGCGTGCGCGTGCCTGCTGGGGTTCTTATAGAGAAGGACATTCTCACGTTATTTGAATGACTGGTGTGGGAGAGAATAAGCATTTTAAAAACGAGAACGTAGAGAACGTGTTTGTGTCTTTCTCTGCATTCACGCACGTGCACATGACCTGGTACAGTGGAGAAACTACACGGGCACTTGTCGATCGATGTTGATCGAATAGGTAGGATAAATCATCCGCTGTCACTGTTGTAACCGCATTAGCAAAAAAGTTACCTTTGTCCTTTGGATGTCTTTCTGAACTTCAGAAAATGTAAGTCAGTGTCTTTTTTTCTTTCTTTTTTTTTTTTAAACGTGTTTAGCACAAAGCTGCTGAGCTCCAGATGAGCCTGAAAAATTGAGTACTTTGGCGTCAGTGGTGTCAGTTTCAAAGTGAATAATTATTTGATCGTTTTAAACTTGATCCAAAATTATCTCAACGGCTGTGTAAAATACCGTAGCCGTTTGTGCTTCCACTTTCAGAAAAGGATCCCCAGAAAATACTGCACATTGAGCAGTTGCCTTACGTATTACAGATTTAAGTAAATGACATCCCATTAAGACCACATTTGCAACTACTTAATATAACTATTGTTAGTAAGAGCTTGGAGAAAGGGCCCGGAGCACAGACACTCCTCCAAAATCGAAAGAATCCCCAAGAGGAAAAAAGCACTGTATGCAATTACGTTTCAAAGCAAACACTAACTTGCATAGGTTAGAAACAAGCAAAGTGACCTTACTTCCTGATACGATATTTGAAAATATCGTTCAGCGGGGTGACACTCTTTTATCTGCCAAAAGTATTCCAGATGACATTCCTACTGGTTTATACTGGCTGCAGCAGTCACTTAATTTGGGCCTTGGATTTTCCTGTGTAGTTTTCTGCACTACAGAACAGACTCCCAGTACCCGCAGCATCGGGAACAAAGAACTTGCCTTTTGGTGGCTCAGATTACATGCATTTATGGAGGTTAGGAAGGTTCGGGACTGTGTTCCCTTTGTTTGGTCAAACGCGTTCTATTTGAAAAGCATATAAACCAGAAATACAAGCATACCTTTCCCACTGCTGGCTGGCCCAGACTTCTGTGAACACCGGAAGCATGCTGGGACTGGACATAGTGGGACAGCTTTCTGAACTAGCTTGGTTCAGAGGGATTCCGATCGCCTAGGAACTTAGGCCTTGGCCTAATTTCAGAAGGGGGAGGATGCCTGGCACAACTTCCATGTAACCCAGGCCATAGCACCTGGGAAATTCACCAGGGCCAGGTAGCACACACGTAACCTGCTACGCCTTTGCTACAAATGGCCAAAGCAGAACATCAAATGGACAGACTCTGGCTTTCCTTTCCATTCTTGGGGGGTGCCTCTGCATTCCTACACTCTGCTCTCCCCTGCCCTTTCCTTGTTTAAAGAGCTTAAACTCCAATTCTCTGTCATTTCCTGTTCCATTAATAAGCAAAACCTGTCTGTCCATACTATTTACGGGACACAGGATTTTGATTTCTGGGCTATTCTTATTCCTTAAGCTACTTTTCTACCTTAATATCTAAGAAAAATAAATCTGAGTGTATTCATTTTTTCCCTTAAGTATGCCAAGTACCTCAGTCGTGAAGCTAAGTTCAAGAAGAAAGGCTTGACTCAAACCAGACATCTTGCTGGAATTTGTCTCGGAACACTCTAAAAATAAAAATCCCGAGCCGGGCTTTTCCCTTTCTAGCTGCACAGTGACGTGAGCTTCCCTCCCCGTGTCCCGGCCTCCAGCCACCTCTGTTGCCGCCTCTGCCTGTTACTTAACCATTCAGCATGGGCATGCTCCGCCCCCCCTCCCCGACCCTGGCCATGCTCTGTTGATAGGGTTGGCATCATTTCTGAACAAATAACACATAAATGGTACTACAGAACTCATGTCTAGAAAACTTGGGCTTTACCATATGTTTATCAAATCTGTGGCTTTCTGACACTAAAGAGAGAACATGTTAAACAGAAACCACTTACTCTTGATGTACTCTTTGTGTTTGAGAATGGCTAAAGCCCTTCACTGGAATTTTTTGAAAATATCTTTCTAGATTTACATTCATGTTCTTCTGATTCTGTTCTTTTGATGATAACCCAAATCAGTTTATTAACCATTGTATCACTTAACCGAATAGTCAGTTACATATTGTTATATGAGTGGGTATAATATTTTTATTATGGAAAATATTTAATTGTTTCTATGTAACTACTACACCTTTCATTTGAATTACTCAATGAATTGGCAAATCGAAAACAACTTCGGCCTGCACTGTATTTTAATGTTACTCCCTCCATTGTATATGACAGCACTGGTGTATTATAAGAAAACCTAATACCCTAAAAAAGGGGGTTTGTATAGACGATAACTTTGAAAGTGCTTACTTGATTTGCAAAATAAATTTTTTATTCAAAAGAATTAACATGCTCGTGTAAAATAGTTGAGGGGAAGTGCTTTAAGAGAAAAAGATTTTTTTCACTCATCTGTGTACACTGGAATTCACAGAAAAATGTGACTCGAGATGGTTAGAACTGGGGGCTTACATAGAGGGGTAAATGAGTTTTAATTACAAGTTTTTAGAAGTATCTGCGCAGACTCAGTTTTCGGGTAATCGAAGTCCCGATCTAGCTGGACTAAGAACTGGCTAGCTGGAGCAAGAAGGAATTTGCCTTTGGCTTATGATTAAAGTTCAAGAAGGGCAAAAGTCAAAATGCAATCAACCCCTCTCTGCACCTCTTACCTCACCTTTGGGTAGGCAGAATTCTCAGACCAGCTTCCATTGTGGACAACTGAAACACCTGCACGTCCCTGACTGCTTAGCGATTGGAGGGTTTGTTCACCTAGACAAAGCCTTGGAGAAAGGATCAGAAGCGAGCAGCCGCAGTGGCAGCCTGCGGGCTTGCTGCGCAAGGAGGGAGCTCTTGGAGCATCAGCTCCGTGCAGGTGGCCTTCTGGGTAACAACGTCTGTCTGCTCCAGAGAAAAGCAAACCCCTTGGGAACGTGGTTGAATGAAATAGCCCAGAAATTAATGTTAGGTATCTTCCATTTTCTCCAATCAGAAATCTACCAAAGTTAGAGAGTCAAACCAGATCTGAGGTGAGCCATAAGGATCCTGAAAGTCCCCAAATGTTTGCAGACTTTTGCAGACAGATTTACAGACTCAGTCCCTGTATTTATAGAGCAAGTGTGGGGTGCAGGGTGTGGGGTGCTGTGCGCAGCCCCCCACCTGGTCCTGCTTTTTCATCTGAGGGTGTGGCAACCTGAAAACCTAATCTTTGCCTGGGGCCTTTGATGGCTTTCAAAATAAGAACACAGCTTCAAAGAATGACATTTTCTAGAAACCGCTTTCTCTCTGGAACCAAAACCTCCGGCTTTCCACAGCAGAGCTCTGACCACACAGTGTCCTGCCAGTGGTGCCTCTACTGGGATAGCAGGGATAGCAGGTTGCTGGGGAGGGGTCTGGGCACTGGGCATCTGCATCCTTGACGTAAACAGGCAACACCCAGCTTCAGGTCGCCTTTTACATGTTGCAAACATGCTCATGACTGTTATTACGCCAGCACTCTCAGGAACAGGAGTGGAACATTTTACAAAGTCCTAATTTTTTTTCTCTCAGTTTAAATTAATCCCCACCCTCACCCCCCACTCATCGGTTCATGATTCTGAAGATTCGGGTGAACTTAATATTAAAGCCCGGGGAGCTGCGCTCATGGTTTTCCTCAGCACGTCCTTCCTGCACTTACTGTCTCGCACGGGTGTTTGAATTCTTCCTCGGCCACCTCTGACTCCATCCACAACGTGTGTTCTCCCAGGAGGGAAGAAACAGCTGCTGCGTGGCCTCTTGTCCCTTGCATGAAAGTCAGTGTCTTTACCTACTACAGAAGCATTTTTTACTATTTCTCTTGCTTTTGTAGAAGTTTATAGTGTGCATGAGCCTTACATCATCCTGAAAGACGCTGTAACAAGTGGTGTCTCCGGGCTATTTGTGAAAAGGTGTGATGAGATTTTAGGGAGAAAAGATGGAAGCCTGGGGGATCAAGATACTTCGTGAACCCATAAGAGCACTTATGGATTTTTTTCTTTCTCTCTCTTTTTTTTTTTTTTACATCATAGCTGTTGGATGCTTTCAACTGTAAGTAACACAAAACAAACAGCGGCTTATACCAAATGACATTTACTACTTAATTGAGTCTAGAAATATAGGTGATCCTCAGGGTTGGTTTGGCAGCTCAACATTGCTTTCAAGGACCCAGCTCTTTCCATCTTGCCATACTTAGCCTCCTCCGTGTGTTAGCTTTCAGCTTCAGCCTTGGTATTACCTGGTCACAAAATGGCTGCCACAGCTCCAGGCATCACATCCTCACATGGCAGCGTGCAAAACAAAAAGAAAGCGAGGTGCACAAGGGCTCTTTTCATAGGTCTCTCTCCTTTTAGTCAAGGAGAAAGCTCTATCCCACTCCCACAAAAAACCCTGGATGTCTCATAGGCCAGGATGAGGTCACATGGCTACCTACAGCAAGACAGGTTGCAAAAGAGAATGTTTAGCTTTTGCAGCCCTTCTGGTGGGAGCAGGACAAGGAAGAGGGAAGCTGGAAGTCTTTGTTGGGTTGGCATTCAACAGTGTCAGTTACAGTGTTTGTGTGATTAACACAGGCTGTACACTAGGGAGAAGGATATAATTAAGTTACCACCCTTTCGTGGTTAGAAATGCTTTAGAATGTCCTTTCCCTTTATTTCCAAGAACCTGTGGCTAATTTTATTTTATTCCATGCCACAGAATATTTTTACTGGTTCTCTGACCAAATTTTAATTCCTTTTTTTTTTTAATTCTAAAACTAATTCTCTTGGGATTTGTTCCAAATAACTTGCATATTTGAGGAAAAATAAATCTGTTAATGAACAAATTCACATACATGCTTATTTCTCAAAACTCCTCCCCAATCTGCAGGGCAATATATCCTCAGCTTTGCCGAATTATTTTGGCCAAAGCACAGCATAACCCAGATACCACTCCCCTTCCATTCAACAGTGCTGTACCCCCATATCCTGAGGTTTATTTTTGCCTCGGTGGCCTTTGGTTGCATGGCAGAAGCACGCGTTTCCCCCAACTCTCCTATCTGTTCTTGACCTCTGTTCCCAGCTTCCTGGTTCCTTCTTTTCCAACTATCTCCTATAAGAATAACTCAGAACATACATACTAGATCTGAAATTCACATGGTTGAGGGACAGTAAAAAAGTGAGTCTACAAAAAAAAAGTGAGTCTACATCTGGCAGAAGTCAGGGTTGGGGAGGAACGGCTGTGGCACAGTTGGTGACCATCAGGCTTGCGAAGGGGGCAGTGGAACTTACTGAACATCCTGTTCTTTGTGGGATCCTGCAGATTCCCAGCGAAGCCAATTCCTTCATGCAACCGAGGACGGGTGCACCTGCAGAAAGTCTGCTTAAGATGCGTGAATGCAGTTAAACCAGAAGGCCAGTGCTCAGTGAGAATGAAAAAGCTGTTGAACTGAGCATGGTCAGGTCATTCCGAGTCTTCCCCATTAATACTTATGTGAAAGCTTTTGCTTGGTTATGAACACCGCAAGTGCTGGGAGACAGAACAATAGCCAAGTCCTCCAAGGTTTAGCAAACACTAAGGCAAAAAGTTTAAGGTTTGGAAAAGTCTATTAACTTCTGCTTGCCAATTAATAAAACCGTGATGATTTTGTTTTAGCGGCACAATATCTCGTTCTGGTTGCTAACCACCAGTTTTTATAGTCAGATAATTTCACAACCACTAATGCGATGAGTCAGGAGATCTGGGTTCAGCTCCCAGCCTGGCCACTTGCTGTGCTCTTGGGAAAACCACTGGACCTTGCCAAGCCAATGGTTCCCACATTTCTAAAATAACAGCAACAATAATAATGAGAATGGGAATCATTATGGAGCTTTGGTTTAGTGTGTTTCAGGCACGGTTCTAAAGTCTTTCCCGCTCATTTACTCTTCATCACATCCCTAGGAAGTAAGCACTGAAATGATCTCTTTACAGAGGGGGAAATCAAGGCAGAGACGAAGTAACGTGCCTCACAAGCACCCAGCTGATGCTCGGTGACTGCAGATTCAAACCCAAGCATTCTGACTCTGAAGAATAGAGACCCTACCCACTGATAGCACTTGGTAAGCATCAAATGAGGTAATAAAAAAAAAAAGTGAAAATGTTTTATAAAACTATAAAACCACTTGTGCAATTAACTGGAATCACCTACTCATAATTACCAGTAACGTTGCTTATACCACTACCCAAATAAGTACATTTCCCTTAAATCCACTCCCTTGCAACCTCCCCAGAGTACCAAGACAGATGAAGTTATTGAGAAAGATGCAGTATCCTAGCAAAAAACTAGTCCCGGGGCGCATGGGTGGTTCAGTCGGTTAAGCGTCTGCCTTCAGCTCAAGTCGTGATCCCGGGGTCCTGGGATTGAGCCCCACATTGGGCTCCCTGCTCTCCCTCTCCCTCTGTCTCTCTCACTGCTTGTGGTCTCTCTCTCTCTCTTAAATAAAGTAAATAAATAAATAACACAAATCCTTAAAAAAGCTGGAGTATAGATTATAGCAGGGATTGGAGGAACATAGATAACCTCAAGGAAATAACCATAAGCTCTCAAGTATTATATTATACCAGCCCTTCATATAAATCCCAGGGTGATTGTGAATGTTCATAATTTTATTCAGGGGTCTTTATATAAAAGGATTAATGTTGATATGAAGGCCACTGTCCAAGCCTTAGATTCATCCAAAGTGTAGACCTTAAATAATTCCTTATTATTTAGTTAGTATCTTTTTTTTTTTTTGGTGATATGATAATTAGGATATTTCATTCTTTTTCTTTTTAAAGATTTTATTTTTTAAAAAAGATTTTATTTATTTATTTGACAGAGAGAGAGATCACAAGTAGGCAGAGAGGCAGGCAGAGAAAGAGGGGGAAGCAGGCTCCCCGCCGAGTAGAGAGCCCAATGCGGGGCTCGATCCCAGGACCCTGAGATCATGACCTGAGCTGAAGGCAGAGGCTTAACCCACTGAGCCACCCATGCGCCCCTAAAAATTTTATTATTTTTTTTCAAGATTTTATTTATTTATTTGACAGAGTGAGAGAGCACAAGCAGGCAGAGCAGTAGAGGGAGAAGCAGAAGCAGGCTCCCCACCGAGCAGGGAGCCCGATGTGGGGCTCGATCCCAGGACCCTGGGATCATGACCTGAGCTGAAGGCAGTCGCTTAACCAACTGAGCCACCCAGGCACCCCCTAAAGATTTTATTTTTAAATAATAATCTTTACACCAAATTCAGGGCTCAAACTCATAACTTTGAGATCAAGAGTCGCACACTCCACCTAAGCCAGCCAGGGGTCCCTCAGATATTTCATTCCCAATCAACCAAGTCAACCAACTCTCTGTAGGACTACATGAGGAAAAAAAAAAAATCAGCCACTTTTCAAAGTTTCCCAGAAAGCTGGGCTACGCAAATCCTGTCTGGGCCCCTGGTAGCATTCACATCTTATCCGAATTGTTTTCTTTGCATAAAACCCTTCTTTCCTGCTTTCGGCTTCCCATGGAAACCATGTATGTCCTGCTCTTCCCAAGCAAAGTGGGAATTTAGATCTCAGATGGTAGGAAGAAGGGGCACACTTGAAGGGCACACTCGCTTTTTACCCCAGCTTCTTGTATGTTAAAAAAAAGTATATATGTATAAAATGTGTGTGTACACACACACACACACACACACACACACACACACACACAGCTTCACCAGAATAAGCAAATCCATAGAGACAGAAAGGGGATTGGTATCTGCCTGGGGCTGAGGGGGTGGAGAGTGAGTGCAGAGGGTACAAGGTTCCTTTTTGGGGTGATGACAATGTTCTAAAAATGGATTATGGTGACGGTTGCCCAACTCTGTGAATATACTGAGAACACACTTCAAATCAGTAACTTGTACACTGAACTCATTAAAAAACTGCTTTTTTAAAAAACTTGTCCATCCTACACGTTCAGTTTTCGGAGGGAGAACCCAAGCCAGAGAATTGTGCAGTTGACTTCCTGGGTCACAGAGCGGGTTGCTCACTGGAGGCCCCCCCTACTCTGGGAATAAGTGATTCCAGTTTCTTGCACATAGGGTCTTACAGTTTATAAAACATTTGTAAACCATTTTCACATTTTTTACCTTCACATTTTGACCTTTTGACCTTTGACCTTGCCTGCACACCCCAGGATTCCACCCAGTCTCCCAAGATGATGTTTTGGCTTCTGATAAATCCTAAATTTTTATTTAGTGATTAAGGTTCAGTGATAACTAAATGAAATGACCTAGTGCATCCCTCTGTTTAAAATGTTTTATGAGGGGGGCGCCTGGGTGGCTCAGTGGGTTAAGCCGCTGCCTTCGGCTCAGGTCATGATCTCAGGGTCCTGGGATCGAGTCCCGCGTCGGGCTCTCTGCTCAGCAGGAAGCCTGCTTCCCTCTCTCTCTCTCTCTCTGCCTGCCTCTCTGTCTACTTGTGATCTCTGTCAAATAAATAAATAAAATCTTTAAAAAAAAAAAATAAAAAATAAAATAAAATAAAATGTTTTATGAGGAAGGGCGCCTGGGTGGCTCAGTGGGTTTAGCAACTCCTTTGGATCAGGTCACAGGATGGAGTCCCTGTCTGGCTCCCAGGTCGCGGGCGGGGGAGGGGTGGGGGGAGTCTGCTTCTCCCTCTCCTTCTGCCCCTTCCCCTGCTCATGCTCGTGCTCTTTCAAATACCTAATATCTTTAAAATAATACAGTAAGTAAAATGTTTCATGAGGAGCAGAGTCGGCTCTGGTCTGCACAAGGAGAGAAACTGAGCTGGTGGGTTTGGAAATGTGTCCCCCCAGCCGCCTGGCGGGTACCATGTGGCGGGGGGACAGGCTCAGCACGGGGGCCCAGGGCACTCCCCTTGGGCCCAGGCCACCCATCCTCACCACCGGCCTCTCTTCTAGGGAGTGAGCGGGCATGGGGGCCAGAACCGGGCGCTACGACCGGCAGCAGGCGCAGAAGTCAGCCGTCCAGGGGCCCAGACCATCCGGCCCCACCCAGAAGGGCCCTTCGCCAAGACCTCCGCTGCCCCCAGCTCCGGCCTCGGCGGCGCCCGCCGGGGAAAGGACGCTGGGCTGGGTGGCCCTGGCGTCCCGGGCCTGTCCGGGAGTGCAGGGCATGTGCTCACGAGCGGAGCCGCTGCACGGAAGGCCGGAGCCCGCGGGGAGGCTGGCCGCTGCGCGGGGCCCACGGGGTCGCTCTCAGCTGGGGCTCATTGTCTCTGAAAGAGGGCGGCTCAGCCTGGGGACCGGATCGCTCTCCGTCCAGACCCACGGCTCCGGGAAAACCCGGTCCCCAGGGCTTGGCGCGGGCCTAAGGACCAAAGCTACGGAAGAGACTTGCCCCTACGGTCATTACAGGTAACGGGGGCCAGGGCCACCTGGGTGGGGGAGGCCGGAAGCCACGGACTCTCGGTTTCAGCTCAGGTCATGACCTCATGGTGGGGAGATAGAGCCTCGCCTCGGGCTCCACACTCATCAGGGAGTCTGCTTAAGACTTTCTCTCTCTGCCCCTCCCCCACTCGTGCTGTCTCTCTCTCTCTCTCTCTCTCTCTCAAATAAATAAATATATCTTAAGAAAAAGGCAACATGAGTTAGCAAGAAGGGGAACCTAAGTTTTGTGTGTGTGTGTGTGTGTGTGTGTGTGTGGTTTTTTTTTTTTACCTCTTGCTCATTCTCATTTACCAACAACATGGCCCTGAATCCCCACCAGTCTTCTGAACCCTTACCTCCTCCAGGGGGCCGTATGGGTGAACCCCATTCTTCCCTGCTCTCCTCCCTGCTAGCATCCTGCATCAGGGTCAGGAGCACGGCCTCCTGAATCAGCCTGCTTGGGTTTGAAATCCCTTGACCTTGGGAAAATGACTTAAACACCCAGTGCCTCGGTTTGCTTATCGGTGCAGTGGAGATAAGGACAGGACTTACGCCTGGGCTCCTGACTGGGATCACAGTAGTTTAGACACAATAGTACCGAGGAAGGAGGCGGTGCCTTGTCTTATCCTCTCTATCTTAGTTGTCGACTTGTTTTATAGTCGTTTCTAAGCATCCCTGGAAGGACTGTCCCCTCACTGATGTCCTTTCCCAGTGCTCAGTTAATGCCACGCACCAGCCGAGGCTTCAAGAAATGCCTGCTGGGGGCGCCTGGGTGGCTCAGTGGATTAAAGCCTCTGCCTTCAGCTCAGGTCATGATCCCGGAGTCCTGGGATCGAGCCCCACATCGGGCTATCTGATCAACAGGGAGCCTGCTTCCCTTCCTCTCTCTCTGTCCGCCTCTCTGCCTACCTGTGATCCTGTGATCTCTCTCTCTCTGTCAAAAAAAAGAAATAAAGGGGGCATCTGAGTGGCTCAGTGGCTTAAAGCCTCTGCCTTCAGCTCAGGTCATGATCCCAGAGTCCTGGGATCGAGCCCCACATCAGGCTCTCTGCTCAGTGGGGAGCCTGCTTCCCTTCCTCTCTATCTCTGCCTGCCTCTCTGCCTACTTGTGATCTCTGTCAAATAATCTAAAAAAAAAAAAAAAAAAAAAAAAAAAAAAAAAAATCTTTAAAAAAAAAAAAAAAAAAAAAGAAATGCCTGCTGTTTCCCGGAGCCAGTGGTTTCGAATTAGGAGAACATTTATCAGAACTTTTAACAAAGCTGATCTGCCCGTGTTTCAAACTCTGGATGACAGTTGGAAAAGAGTTGTCCCCTTCTTGTTTGTCTTGTTTCTCTTAAGCCTTGTTTCGTGTTTTCCCTGAAAGGGCCCTCTAGCTGCAGCCACCTGGTACCTTGGGACTGCCCCCAACTGGGCTTCAGATCACAGGTTAAAATTAGGCACCTCACTCTCGTGGTCAGTTCCAGAAGAGGCCGGGGTGTGTCAGAAGTGGATGGAGGAGACCTCCGGTGGAGAACACAGTGTAGGGGAATAGAGGCAAGAGCCCCCTGCCCCCCTCAAATGTTGGCATCCCCTGAGGGGGCATAGAGCCTGGGGATCCCCGAGGTTAGAAAAATCCCCAATCCGTGTCATGGCCTGTGTCTCCTGTGCAAGGTCTGCTGCTGCTACATTTTAGCTGTGTTGACAGCTGGAATCTTCCGGATTGTTCCTTTTGTGATTATAAACTGTCTTTGGAGTAGCGGGCTGTGGGTGGATGCCGTTTATAGACCTCCTTGGACCAATCAGCCTGCTCGCCAAAGGAACACTCTGCCTTACCCTCTCCTGGCATCTTCCCTGCAAAACAACAGAATATGACAGTCTGTTTGGGGGGAAAGGAAAGGAGAAAGGACGTCATTCAATTTAGGGACAGGAAGAAATACCCAAGCAGAGGCCAGACCTGAGTAGAATTCAGCAGGAATTCTCTTTTCTGCAACCTCCCTCCTCTCCCTGGACCTTTTCCCCATTCCGTGGTTCCCTTCTTCTGTCAGACACCTTACTAACCCATGGAGTATATGCACAGAAGCTTCTGATCTCAGGAAGAGGGCAAAGCTCACCCTTTCGGGGCTTCATTATGATGGTGGCTTTGACAACACAGAGATCCTAGCTTTTCTGCTAGGATCCAACCCTAGCTTTTCTGCTTCCTAGGGGTCTGAGCTATACTGCAAATCAGCTAGCCTCTCCCACGTGAGAGACAGATCATCACGCTCTGTGTGTTTGGAGGTGCAAGAAACCAGAAGCCAACTCACATGGGTCTAAGCAGTAAGGAAATTGACGGACATTCCCCACCCCACCCGCCCTAATTCAAAGTTCAAAGGAGACACGGTCTGCCTGAATCCTGCTGCCAGGGACCCAGGCTTGGTTGGCCTCCCTGCCTTCCATTCTTGATGGCAGCTGTCTCTTAAGGCCGGCTCCTTTCACAGAGTGACTGTCACCAGGATGGAGGGACCATGCCCTCGGGCACGGATTCATGACTGACACCAACGGAATGCCAGGTGCTGCTTGACTGAGGCCTGGGTCCTTAAAGCGGTTACTAGCAAGGTATGGACAGGGTTACCGGGGTTGGTATACGGATGGGAGTTCTCAAACTTGTGCATATGTCAGGATTACCCGAAGGACGCATAAAAACACAAATCACTAGACCGATAACTGGGCCTCGGTGCTTGAATTTCTGATTCTGCAGGTCTAGAGAAGAGCCTGAGAATTTACCTTTTTTTTTTTATTTTTTACTTACTTATTTGACAGAGAGAGAGCCAGAGCATAAGCAGGGGGAGCGGCAGCCAGAGGGAGAGGGAGAAGCAGGCTCCCACTGAGCAGAGAGCCCGATTCAGGATTCGATCCCAGGACCCTGAGATCATGACCTGAGCCGAAGGCAAAGGCTTAACCAACTGAGCCACCCAGATGTCCCAGAATTTGCCTTTCTAATGAGTTCTGAGATAACACTGAAGCCACAGGATCACACTTTGAAAACCACTAGCATAGTCCGATGAGAGGTACCCTAGGGGAACCCAGATTGCACAGTTAGGAAGAGTGAAATGGATGTTGGAGCATTCACTGTGATTTTCAGGATCTTGGAGAGTAAATATCTCAGCAATCTCTGGCTGGATAACAAAGCCTTCCAAAACCTGGTGGTCTAAAGCACCAATTTCTTATGATTTCTAATGTTCTGCGGATTGAGTGGGCTCTTCTGGGCAATTTTCACTTAGGGTCATCAGATTCTGGGTCGGGGCCAAATCGTCTGAAGAGGACGTTGTGACGGCTTGAAGCTGGCTTCTTCGTTCACGTGTCTGGCACCTGGTGCCAGACGGCGGGACTAGCCGAGGGCCATCGCCGGCATCGCTCTCCACTCAGCCATACCACGTGACTTGCTTGGGCTTTCTCCCAACATGGCAGGTTCAGGGGAATTGGATTTCTCATCTGGCAACTGAGTTTCCCCCAGAATACCCCTTCCAAGAAACCAAGGTGGCAGGCTTCTCCCGAGCTAGGCTTGGAGACCGCGCAGTACCCCTTCCGCCCCATGCTGCTGGTTATGTGTGCGTCCCAGAGCCAGCCCAAGTTCAAGGGAAGGGCGCTGCACGAGGGCGTCTATGTATGTAGAGGCCAGGTCATGGAGGGGTCATCCTGGGGACCAGCCACCACAGGGATTAAAGGAGATCATTCATGTAAAGTCCTGAGTATGAATGTAAGCATTTACCGTAAGTAAGCGTTCAGGAAATGAGCATTATCCTGATGGCTGATTTTGCTTCTTTCGCTTTCTCCACTGTTGAGGACTTTAAGGCTTTCTCGACTCAGAAAGGATTTTTCAGGCAGGAGCCAGCAGGTGAGGCAGTATTTCCATGGAACGTGATCGTTCCAGTGTCCCGGAAACCAGACATAAAAGTCTCTCTTTCCTTAACCAGGAGTAAGACGTGCTCTCCCAGGTATATCTGCTGTACGATGGAAACGTTCCTTTTCTACTGCTTTCCATATGGTGCCTATTTTAGAGCGTTGGCTTTTGATGAGAAATTTTTACTCGGGTTCCCTGTAGATTGGCTGACTCCGCTAAAAATTAGGACAGCTCTTTTATTATTCTGTCTTGGGACTTAGGTAAGAGCAAGTCCTCTGGTGTTCCCCACTCCCGTGTCAATTATGAAAAAGTCTCTAGAACGGCAGCTTCATGTTACTCCGTCTTGCTCCCATCAGCCACCACTATCCTGAAGCCAAAGACACCACTTCCCGATTTGAGCGATACTGTGCGTGACCTAGCTTCAGAATGGCCTCCTAGACAGAATGATTTTCCTTGTTTCTGCCAAACATGCACACATGGGCATGTTTCTTTATACCTGCTGGTGTTTCTTCCTTTCCTTCCGAGTGGGAGTGAGTTGGGTTTTGGTCCAGCTGTGTGATGGAGAGAAACTCGAGGGGCTTTCCGCTTCTGCATGTTGGCGGCAGGGGATGGGCTGGTGGGGTCCAATCCGTAAGAATCTGCTGGTTCTGAGGGAAAAGCACAGAGAGCCTGAGGGACTAGAGTGTCTGCCTGTCGGCCAATGTACCCGAGCAGCCCTGCCAAGCTCTGATGTGTTTAGACTTGAGCTTGAAGGTTGCACAAAGGCAAGTTCCTGGGATTTGTTCTGCCGTCTGAGTAGGCTGGGTGTTCTCACCGGGCTATTTCTGTACAAAAAGCTGTCTGGAACCATCTGAGAATCCACTCACCATCGCGGTTTACTGGAATATACCTACTAGTCATGCTGTTGCATCATTTCCCCTCCATTTTCTGCTGTAGAGGACGACTGTGTGTGTGTGTACGTGTGTATATCCGTGTGAGTGTGTGTGGTTGTGTATGTTCCAAAGTTATGTTACCATGGAGAGTTATTTGGAAAAGCTATCTTACAAACCACTTCAGCTGAACCTATAAAAACGCATTTCAAAAAATCAAAGCTCCTCTTGTATGCATAGACTCTATTGGGAAGGACCCACAAAAAAATGGTAACAGTGGTTTCCTCTGGGGAAGGGACCTGGAAGGGGGACGGTCAGTGTGCTGAGGGAGGCTTACTCTTCACTGTGTGCTGTTTACTTTTTTCTTAACATGAGCATATAATAGTTTTTAAAAGTGAAAACTGGAGGAGCACCTGGGTGGCTCAGTGGGTTTAGCATCCAACTCTTGATTTTGGCTCTGGTCATGATTCATGTTGTGAGATCGAGCCCCACATTTGGCTCCATGCTGGGCGTGGAACCTGCTTAAGAGTCTCTGTCTCCCTACCCTCTTAAAAAAAAAAAAAATGAAAACTGAGTTTAAGTGCTGAAGCTTCTCTTGGAAAACATTCACTGGACTCAAACATCCTCTTGGCTTCTGCACTCAGCTTCCCAGGAGGAAACTGGGAATCTTTGAGCCATCTTGGGCTGAGTATGAAGAATGAATCTGACTGCCTTCTAGGACGCACACTATGTGTTTTCAAGGACACTCTTCACCTCTAGCCATCGCAGTGGACAAAGTATGTTGAGAGGATACCGTGTTACTACCAGATTTAGTAGTAACTTTAAACGTATCCCGTCTAGCGATCTCCCAGAGAAAACACAGCAGTTGGACTCGGAAGCTCTGTTCCTGGTCAGGAAGAAAAATATTAAAACCTTCATGACGTGTCTACACATGTTTCAATTCCCTAACAGATGATGGCTCAGACTTCAGAGAATGTGGGGACCTTATTGTGTATTTTTACATTCTCTTTGCTGAGCTCACGCCCTGCCTCCAAACTAAGAGCACAAATTACAAGTGAACACCCCAACATTTCCTCCTCCGTCTTCACTCTACTGGGAGTCCATTAAAATAATGAATGTCTCTCATTACACAGCCTCTCTTTGACACCGTGTATGCAACTTGAGCTAACTGGATTGTACCAGACAGAGGCTATTCATTGGAAATCCTTCGCCAACTTGAGAGGGAGGAAAATAGAATAAAAAAAAAAAGAAAAACACTGCCCATCACAAAAATAACTGGAGCATTATGCAGTCTGCCAACAGTGGTCATTTGTGTTGAACTTGCTTTCACTGCTCTGTTAGATATACCACACCCTGCCCCCGAAATGATTACGCCCTTCCTTGGGAGTAGCAAAGTAATGGGAACTAGAAAAGCTCCTGTGAAATTGGCAAGGTTTAGTATAAATGTTTCCATTAAATCTGACAAAAGTGAGGATAGAGTTCATTCTGCGTTAGGGCTACCTGTCTGTTAAAGGCTGCCGTTCAGAGGCAAAGCCAGGCTTCTGTCGGCTTGAGCTAACTGCCCGGACCCGGTGGACCCGGCCGGCCGCGCGCAGGTTGCTGTTGTATTGTTCCGAGATGTTTGAAATTCTCACAACCCTTCACGTAATGCTAATGTTTTCCCGAGGGAAATACTAGATTTTTTTTTTTGTACACGGAGGCTACCAAGACTCAAAGCTGCCTCTTGAGGACACGGTGCCACTCCGCTGAACACAATGGGCCAGATGTCACCGAGGATCTCAGGATAGTCGGGGAAGTTTGCTGACTGCCCGCAATGTGCCAGACGTCTTCATATGTCCTCCTGTGCTGGTGACAGCCGCTCTGCAAGGCTGACGTCATCAACTGTGCTTTCCAAGAGGGTGGGGAGCTAAAGCACAGAGAATTGAGGGGCTAGCATTCTGCCACAGTAAGCGGCAGAGCTGGGATGTGCACCTTGACGCGAACTTTCTTCCCTACAGCAGAGACACTGCCTGTCAGTGGCCTCTCGGATGCTGCCGGTGAAAGGGTGGTTCATCATCTGGACAGGGTTTTCAGGGAGGCCGACCAGACCGCGGGTGGCACATGGATGAGAACGGGGACTTGGATTGCAGGGGGAGGTTCCGGTATTCAACAGCACACGAGGGCACCTGGAGAATGAGAGGTAGGATTCCTGCTAATCGAATAGCAGATAGAGAGGGACCGTGCTGGAGGGGCAGGATCCTGCCTCTAGAAAGGCCGGAGAGGAGGTAATAAGGCAGACCCTCCACCAAGTCGTGGAGGATACGATGGGAGCCATGAAGACATTGACTCATCGTCAAAGAGATCGAAGGAGTCGAGGTGGAAAGTCACACGGCAGGACTTTGTCACAGAGGATAGAACAGTGGCCAGTGACCAGCATCAGGTCAGAGCAAGACCAGCAGCATCCTGACTTGGTGCTGAGTCCCGACCCCGTGGCAGGAGCCAGGGAATGAATAACAGTGAACAAACTAGGTGAGGTCCATGCCCTATGGAGCAAGCGTGCAATGGGAGAAATAAACAAGGAAATATTTATCACAGGATCACAAAGACCGTAGAAAACCGTGCAGCCAAATGAGGCTCCACCACACTCATTAGATTGTGTCCAAGAGATGACAGGAGAGGACTTGGTGATGGCGGTGCTGTTTAGTCAGGAAGGGCCGCTCTCTATGGAATGTTCCGGAGAGATGGGAAGAAAGGGAGGGAGGGAGCTGCGAGAGCATCTAGGAGAAGAGCTCTGTGAGCAGAGCGTACTGGTGGGTTCCAGAAACAGCAAAGGAATCAGTTTCCCAGGTCGGGTTCCCCCGGAAGCAGTGTCTGTCCGAGATGGCGATTGGTGCCCGGCGAGTTCATGGGGGAATGCTCTTGGGATCAGCTTGTGGAAGGGAAGGGGGAAGGGAGCGAGACCAGGTTCAGGAGGAGCTGTCTCCCGTGACAGGAGTCTGAAGATAGGACGACCCTCCAGAGCTGTCCCACGCTGCGGAGGGGGCTGGGCCCTTGCACCCCTCTTTCATTCAGCAGTGGCTGCCCTGGGACAGGGGTGGGGTGGGCTGCTGGGGGGGGGTGGAGGCCGAGGCCACCTTCCTGCCCCGAGGCCATCCTCAGCACCCAAGGGCTGTCCATGGGCAGCGCTACCTCGGGCGTGCCAGCGATGGGAGCAAAGTGAGCCAGTGTTGACCGAAAACCAGCTCAGAGAGGCGTCCAGGGGCCACGTCATACAGGCCGTGGAGACCCTCCTCAGGACAGGCTTTCATTCCACACGGGGTGGGGCACCGTGGAAGGTCCTGAGAAAGGAATGACAAGCTCTAATTTATGTTTTAACCTGATGGCTCTAGCAACGGAGTGTCACAGACCATAGCTGAGCAGGAGGGGACATAGGAAGACTGTGTGGGCCTGGGGTTCAGAGGAGAGGCCGCGGCTGAAACGCGACTGTGTCAGCTGTTGTGATGCCTCTAAAGCCACGTGACCACAGATGGCCCTTGGGGAGTGAATGCAGAGGGGAGGAGAGAAGAAGTCTGAGGACTGAGTTCCGGAATATTCCAGTGGCTGGGGTGTTGGGGAGATGAGGAGGACGCCGCAAAGAGAGACAAGCGAGGATGTAGGAGAAGCATGGGGGAGTGGTGGTCCCGAGGCCAAGTGAGGAAAGGGTTCCACAGCGGAGAAGAATCAGCTGGTGAGAGGTCGAGTGAGAGGAGAGGAGGAGGGGTGCCCGTTAGGCCTGGCGAGTGACCTGGACAAGAGCAGTAGCAGGGGAGCGGCAGGGTGAGAGCCTGGTGAAACTGCATTAAAAGATAATGGGAGAGGAATTGAAGACAGTAGGAACAACTTCCTGGAGAGTTCTGCTGGAGGAGCAGAGCATCGGGGGCATGGCTGGATGCGTTCGGGATCCAGAGGAGACCGGGGCGTCTCGGGTCTCCCAGAGACAGTCCAGCTCCAGAGTCTGGGCTGGGGGGGAGTCCATGGCTGAGCACAGAGGGGCCCAACTGAAGGCTGGAGGTGGTAGGATTTCTGGAAGAGGAGGCCATGCAAATCCTGATGTGCTGAGTGGAGGGAAGGAGAACAGGACATTCAGATGGACCTGTCTTTATACAACGACTGTCCTCCTATTGACGCTGAGAAGTTGACTATGGATTGAATTTCTCTTGAAAACTTGATCTTTTAACTACACGGGGGGAAATTATTTAAAGGAAGCCAGCAGTGATTTTTTTTTAATGTGAAAAATCCTCTCAGAATAGAGCTGTGTTAGGAGAATTTCCATGTATCAGTTTTTCCAAAACATGGGTACCCCCATAACTGCACTTTGGGCTCTTGGCTACATCTAGTATGAAACTAAGTATCATTATACAATATTTTCTTCAAAGGCTCTTAAACAAAAACATTGAGGCCATCCCAATCTGACTGTGAGATTTTAGAACAGCCTGTCGTTTTTAAAAGCTAAAACATGGCGTCGGAAAGTTCTTTTCCAGATGTCCCTGAGGAAGCCTGGCCAAGCCTGGCAATGAGGCAAGAAAACAGGAATTTGGGGCCAGAAGGCCAGTTGTCCTCCAGACCCGAGGGAGATAGATACTCATCACGAGCCCCAGGGCTTTAGGGAGGGCTTTGAAAATTAAAGGACCAGACTCTAACGTGAACAGGACCGTGGATAGCAGCATGGGACCGGGGGGAGGGGGGGGGGTGGGGGGGTGGGGGGGGAGGGGAGAACAGAAGACGTGGCCGCCTGAGAATGGTTGCCGAGCACGTGGGCGTAACAGCCTTGGTCCACACGAAGGAGAAGGTGCCCACCATGTGCTTGGAGCTTTAAGGCTGTAGGGTGTCACTGTGAAACTGACATCTCCAAGACGGAAGTAACATCTCCAAGAAGCGCCGGCCACCCAGGGGCCTTTGACATGTGATCCCACTGCTGGGACTACTCAGCCCTCCCCTCCATCCCCAGTGGACTCTTACTCAGCCTTGAGGTCTCATCTCAAACCTGACAGCCTTCCTGACTCCCCTCCCTGAAACCTCATTTTATTTTTTTGTAGTGCAGATGTGGATTCCCAGCTTCTCCTTCCTTGCTTGGTCTTTGTGCACCTGCCGCCCGCCCTGGTTCCTCTTTCATTCCCTCCGGCTCTGATTTCCTCATTCCCCTTGGCTCAAAGCAAGCGCCTGACAGACAGTCTGCTCACACACTGCCATCTCCAGTGCTCGTCTCTGGCTCCAGCCGCCACGCGAGGTCAGTCCCCCCTGTTTCACCGGACAGACCGTTGCAGCTGCACCGTATCTGTGTGATCAAAGGTGCCCTCCTGCTTTGCCAGTCACATTCTTTATTTTATTTTTTTTTTAAGATTTAATTGACTTATTTGACACAGAGAGATTACAAGTCAGCAGAAAGGCAGGCGGAGAGAGCAGGGGAAGCAGGCTCCCCGCTGAGCAGAGAGCCTGATGTGGGGCTTGATCCCAGGACCCTGAGATCATGACCTGAGCCAAAGGCAGATACTTAATGACTGAGCCACCCAGGCGCCATTGCCAGTCACATTCGAAGGAAACCCTTTGGTCTCCTGACAAGAGATATTTCTGCAGATAATATTCCAGATAATCACCGAGACGCAATTTGATCTGCGTCCGAGGTCACCCCTGAGACTCCCCATTGCTGCATGGAGACCTTCCTGTGTAGGATTTTAGGATTTTGGGAGGACTCCATGAGGTCCCACATCATTGACGATTTCAAATATTCTACTGAAAAAGAGAAGAGCGAGAACGTGAGGACACCGGTTGTCACCTTCTAGCACCTTCCATCACCTTCCGAGGCTGTTGCATCAGAGCTGTTTGCTTTCCCTCACTGTAACCAGGACAAGACACAGGCCATGTACCTTAGAGTGCCCCATCCAGAAACCAAGCCAAGGCACCCAGCTCCCCTAGGCCTGTGACACTTCTATCACGTTTTCCTTCTTCCAGAGACAAATGTGGCTTAGAATCTTCAGAACCTACATCAAAGACTCACCATGGCTTTGGGTTATGGTTTCCTGAGGCTGCTTGCCAGAGTGCCAAGGAGCCATAGAATGTCTTTGCGCACCAAGACCCCAAGCCGCTGCTTATTACCACTTTAGGTATAGGGCTCAAAAATGCCAGCGGCCATCAAGCCAAGCCATCCTTAGCTAGGCTTTCAGAGCAGTGCCATCCACAAATATAAAACCTGGTATTAAGAAGTCCCACCCTTGGGGTGCCTGCGTGGCTCATTCAGTTGAGCGTTTGACTCTTGGTTTCGGCTCACATCATGATCTTGGGGTCGTGAGAGCGAGACCCGCATTGGCCATGCTCAGAAGGGAGTCGACTTGAGATTCTCTCTCTCCCTCTCTCTCTGCACCACCCACCCCTGCATGTGCATACACACTGTCTCCCTCTCTCTCCCATGTTCTCTCTCTCAAATAAATAAATCTTTTTTAAAAAAGATTTTTATTTATTTGACAGAGAGAGACACAGCAAGAGAGGGAACACAGCAGGGGAAGTGGGAGAGGGAGAAGCAGTCTCCCCTCTGAGCAAGGAGCCCGATGCAGGGCTTGATCCCAGGACCTTAAGATCATGACCTGAGTCAAAGGCAGACACCTAACCACTGAGCCACCCAGGTGCCCCTAAATAAATAAATCTTGAAGAAGGAGAAGAAGAAGGGGTCCTATCCTTGCCTCTGTGGAGGCGAATTAGACAAATTTTAACTTCTGATATTCATATGCATCTGACAAGGGCTTGCTTGTATCCAGATATATTAAAAAAAAAAAACTCTTACAAATCAATAAGAAGACAAGCATCCCATTTCTTTAATGGGCAAAAAACTTAAACAAACATTTCACAAGAGGAGACCTACAATGGACCAATAAGCGCAGGAAAAATGCTCAACATTTTTATTTATCAGAGAAATGCAAATTAAAGCCACAAAAAGACGCCACTACACATCCACTGGAATGGCTAACATGTGAAAAACTGACACCGCCACCAAGTGTTGGCAAGGATGTGGAGTGACAGAGCTCTCAGACACTGAAGGTGAAAACCAAAATGGTACAACCACCACCGTTGGAAAACAGTTTGGCCATTTCTCATAAAGTTACACTAACCATATGACCCAGCAATTCTACTCCTGTTTCTTTTACCCAAGAGAATTGAAAATTTGTGTCTACACAAAGACTTGTACATGAGTGTTCATGGAAGCTTTATTCATAATAGCAAAACAAAATTGAAAATACCCAAAATGTCTGTCAGCCAGCGAAGAGGTAAACGAATTCTGGTAGATTCATATCTTAGAATGCTTCTCAGCAATAAAAAGGAACAAAGTTCTGGTATACAAGACAGGAGCGAATTTCAGAAACATTACACTCAGTGAGAGAAGCCAAATACCCCAGAGCATACACAGTCTGATCCCATTTTTATGAAATTCTAGGAAAGGGGAAAATAAACCTATAATGACGGAAACATTCTCAACTTCATACACAATTAAAAAAAAAAAAGACAAAGTAAAACCACAATGAGGTGTGGTTTTTTAATCTCCAGGACTGCAAAAAATATGTGCTTTGAGCAGAACACAAGTCTAGATTAGAGGTCAGAGACAGAGTTTGGGGACTGATTGCAGAGAGCCACAAGGGAACATTTTGTGGTGACAGAAATGTTCTATATTTTGATGAGAGAGTGACTACCCAAGAGTATGCGTTTGTCAACATCCATCGAAATGTACACTTAAGATGGGGATTTTATTGGGTACAAATTGTACCACAACCAGGGGAATAGGGAGTTATTGTTTAATGGGTACAGAGTTTCAGTCAGGAATGACAAAAAGTTCAGCCTTTTCATGGTGGTGATGGATGTCACTTTTAATGTAAATTTTAAATTCTTCATGTAAACTGTTAAGCAACAATCTGAGCGTACATAATGCCAAAGAATGGTACACTTGAAAATGGCTGCAATGATAATTTTTGTATTGTGTGTATTTTACCACAATGAAAAAATTCTACCTCTGGGGGGCTTTGGTGGCTCAGTCAGTTGAGTGAATGACTCTTGGTTTCAGCTCAGGTTGTGATCTCAGGGTCATGAGATGGAGCCCTTCGTTAGGTTCTACCCTCAGTGGGGAGTCTGCTTGTCCCTCTCCCTCTGCCCTCTGTTCCTCCCCTCCACGATCCCTCACCCTCTCTCTCTCTCTCTCAAATAAATAAAGAAAACCTTGAACAAAAAATTCTACCTCCCTAACATTAATTTTACAAAAATGGAAGAGGGTATTCCAAATAGAAGTTTGGAAAAGAATGAACTACAATGCCTTGGGAATGAATATATAAATGGAAATGAATATACAAAATCTGGAAAAACTGATGGAGGATCTACGGATGCTAGCTGGCCGTCAAATGCTCCTGGGCCGTCAAAGAGGATAGACCTGGTGGCCATAGGGCAGAGAAAGAGCTGAGATCAAAAGCCAGAGTTGTAGCTCCTGCCCTGTTCACTTGTGTGGCCTGGCTGTGTCACTTTTCCTCTTTGAGGAACACATAAAACGTGTGGGGGCTGGTATGTGGGGGCTGGTGGCTTGCATCCAAGGAGGGCCCCGCCGCAGGGTTGACACTGTTTCTATGTCCATCAGGGATTTCCTTCCCTACAGAGTGAGAGAGTCGAGCGAGTGGAGAAGCTACAGCTTACGTCAGACAGACCTAACGTGTGCTTTAGAGAAGTAAACAGCATTTGCATCTATGATAATAATTATGATTATATAACATTAGATAGTAATTATTATTTCTCTTAAGGAAGTCTTGCCAGTTTTTTCTTTGTTCCAATTAACTTCTGCTAAGCACTCCTGTTTTGTGTCCAGGCCTCTCCCTCCCTATTTCTTTCTCTCTCTCCCTCTGTCTCTCTCCCCAACCCCAACCTCACCCCACCTCACCCCACCCCACCCCCAGGGCCTTCCCTCCCTTTCTGTTTTTTTTTTCTTTCTTGTGACTCAAAAACCTGCCTATCAACAATCCCTCAAACCAGTTCTACAAAGGTCACAGTGACCTGCTTCCTCATTGCTGATTCCAGAACACTCTTTATTTTTTTTTAAAGGTTTTATTTATTCACCTGACAGAGAGAGAGGGAGCACAAGTAGGGGGAGGGGGAGTGGGAGTGGGAGAGGGAGAAGCAGACTTGCCATTGAGCAAGGAGCCCGATGGGGGGCTCGATCCCTGGACCCTGAGATCATGACCTGAGCCAAAGGTAGATGCTTAACCAACTGAGCCACCCAGATGCCCCAGATTAAATCTTGATCCTTCCTGAACTCTTGGCCAAACTTGACACAGAGAAGCCCTCCAGCTAAGAGAACTGGGGACTCTTCCCTTCGGAGCTGCCATCGGTCTGAGTCCCCTCCTGCCTCCCAGCCTGCGCCAGGCTCCCCCATCCCAGCCTCCTCTTTTTTCTTTTTATCCCTTCCAGGACCAGAAATGCAAACGTTTTCTGCAAAGGGCCAGATCGCCAATATTTCAGGTCTAGGAGGTCATAAGGCCCCTATTGCACATTCTTTTGTTCTTTCTTTGTTTGGCGATGTCCCAAACCCTTTCCAATGTATAAGCCATGCTCTCAGTCTTTGTGGTGCCCCCCTCACTCCGTGGGTCCCTCCTGGGCCATTCTGCCCACCACCCCCACTCAACGCCCACCTGGAACCCCACGGCCTAATGGGAAGGTCTCTAAGTTCCACCGTCCCAGGAGAAGGGTGTCGAGGATGCCCCATCTTCCACATTCCAAGGAAACTGATAGATTCACAAGAGCAAAGGGGCCCAGTACGGGCCCAGATGATTTACAAAAATAACTGTCGATGGCTTTTAAGCTTGTTAACATTCTCAACCTCAAACAGGATGAAAGAAAGGCAAAGTAAAACCACAAGGAGATGTGTTTTTTTGGATCCTGTACAACAACAAAAATGAAAGGGTAATAACGTAAGGTGTTGATAATTCAATGGAGAAATAAAGCATCACCCTTTCTCTGTGGGTCATTTTGCAATGTTTCTATCAAAAAGACTTCGGACCCAAGAGTTCCATTGGAGATAGTTAGAGAAAAAGCAGACTGGGGGATGCAGGGGCGGTGGGTCAGTGCTTGGGTAAATGAGGGCGGGGGCGGGGGCGGGGGCGATCCATGCTTATGGGATAGATTGTTAACAGTGCTGAGGGCGGGGCACAGAGCAGAAGCTGGGAGGCGGGGTGGGAGGAGGAACGAACTTTTTCACTGTGAAGCTTTTTGTATTGTTAGAATATTTTTATCTTATGCATATAGTATTATTACAAAAAAAAAAAAGCCATAAACGAATGAATGGAGATGGATGGATGGATGGATGGACGGATGGATGGATGGATGGATGGATGGGAATATCTTATAAACAAAGAGAAAGGAATACTTGAGATAGAAGGGACCGTGGTGATCGTCTCCTCCAAAGCCATCATTTGCTGATAAGGAAACTGAGTCCGGAGCAGGTCCCTGACTGCTGAGAGCTCACTGTTGCTGACTGAGCTAGAACTTGAGCTCAGGCTGCTAATTCTCAGTCCAGCACTGGTCCCTCTAGCTACAACACGGTGCATCACGTCTCTTAGATGACCCTTGGATGCAGGAAGTTTAGCTATGTAATTTGAACTTGAGGAAGAAATAAAAATATTTGTAAAAATGATCATTTGCTGGGGCGCCTGGGTGACTCAGCCGGTTCTCTTGGTTTTGGCTCAGGTCATGACCCAAGCTCCAAGCTCAGCAGGGTGTCTCCTTCAGATGCTCTCTCTCCCTTTCTGTCCCCCTCCCTTCCCAAGCTGGTGCTCTCGCTCTCTCTCTCCCCCTCACTCCTTCTGCCCCTCTCTCTGCTTGGGTTCTCTCTCACTCTCTCGCTCTCTCTCAAATAAATCTTAAAAAAAAAAAAGATTATTTGCAATGTATTTTCATGAACCCCCCCCCAAAAAAAGGCCCACTGTTGTATTTTTTATTTTATTTTATTTTTTTAAAGATTTTATTTATTTATTTGACAGAGAGAGATCACAAGTAGACAGAGAGGCAGGCAGAGAGAGGGAGGGAAGCAGGCTCCCTGCCAAGCAGAGAGCCCGATGCAGGACTCGATCCCAGGACCCTGAGATCATGACCTGAGCCGAAGGCAGCGGCTTAACCCACTGAGCCACCCAGGCGCCCCCCACTGTTGTATTTTTTAAACTACCAAAGTGTTAAATGCTTTGGTGTCTATTGAATTGGTAGAAAATTTAAATAATGCAGATGTGTATTGTAGTGTTGTTTCCACAACAAGCATTCCACCCCTCCCCCATCATGTCACAGCCATGAGTGATTTACATGGGATCTACTGTACTCCCAGCTCCAGGGGACACTTTGATCAATCTCAGTAGGACTCCTTGCCACAGTGGTTTATTTAGAGTATATAGGCCCAAGCTGATACTTCCCTGCCATTCCTCTGGCCCCCGGAGTTCATTCAGGGTTGGTTCCATCGACACTGAAGCTGAAGACTTTTGCTAAGTAACAGAGGACATGAACACATCCCTGCTTCAGGATACGGTGGGGTGCTTATGTGAAGCCTGGAACCGCTGCAACCTTTTTGCCACCATGAGGGAATCTTGCTTATGAATGCAGCTAACACAGCTGAAAGCAGAGTACAAAGATGGGAAGAATCCAGTTCCTTGAAGACATTGCTACATTGCCAAATCACACCAATCCCAGCCTTGTCAAACTGTCAAATCACACCAGACCTCTGGGCCTTCCAGTGGCATGAGCAAATGTTCCCCTGTAGTATTTCATCTGGTTTGGGTTAGGCTTTCTGTCACTTATGAACTCAAGAGACCTAAATGATACATATTTAAAGAAGTGAATGTCCCCCTACTTCCACATTTAAGGAATAACTACTGTAAATGACTTGGTGTGTGTCCTTTTTCTTACATCACTCTGTGGGGGTGGGCTGTTGAAGTGGTATGTGTCCCTTTGTACCTATGCACACACCTAGTTGATTTAAAAAAATCCATTTCACTGCTTGTGTCATTTTATAACTTCCTTTTTTTCTACTTAATAAAACGGCATGAGGAGTTTCCCTGTCGGTACAAATGAAGCTAGCTACCTACTGCTGTAGGGCTTCCCAAGGTATGACTGTAACTTATTTATCAAACCATCCTTGTGATTTTATTTTCTTTTATTATTTTTAGATATTTTTTATTTATTCATTTGAGATAGAGCAAGTGAGAGCACAAGCAGGAGGGAGGGGTAGAGAGAGGGAGACAAGCAGACTCCACACTGAGCGGGGAGCCTGACGTGGGGCTGGATCCCAGGACCCTGAGATCATGACCTGAACCAAAGGCATATGCTTAACCGACTGAGCCACCCAGGCGTCCCCGATCCTTCTGAAGTCCCTGATCCTTCTAATGCTAGAATCTTGTATTTTGTCTGTCTATTATAATAGTACATCCTTGTGCAAGTGTGAGGTATGCTAAAGGGAGTGATCATATGCACAGGGTTTGGAATCAGACTCCCTGGATTTAAATCACTAATCACTCACCAAGAAAACTTAACTTCTCCAAGCCTCAGTTTCTTGGAAAATGGAGGTGATGATAGGTCATCTTGTGATGCAAATGACGTCATCCTTGTGATGCACTTGGTGTGGCGTCTGGTACACAGGAGGTGCTCTGTGAAGGCTGCCCATTGCTGTATCACCGGAATGCACCAGAACTGTACTTTCTGGACACAAGCTTATTTACATTTTATATCATGGTAGATGCTGCCAATTGCCCTCCAGAAATAAACCAAGTTATACTTTCTCCCAGAGCGCTTTTCACCCCCAGCTTTAGCAACACTGGATCTTGTCCATTTCTGTCAACCCTGGAGGCAAAAAAGTTACTCATTGCTGTTTTAACGTGCATATCTTGGGTCAGTAGCAGACCCTTTCCTTGTTTACCAGCCACTTGTATTACATGAACGGCTTGTGCAATCCCTCTGCCTGCTGCTCCCCCTGCTTGTGCTCTCTCTCTTTCTCCCTCTGACAAATAAATAAACCCTTGTCAGAGAGAGAGCACACAAGTGGGAGAAAGAGACATAGGGAGAAGGAGAAGCAGATTCCCCACTGAGCAGGGAGCCTGATGTGGGGCTCGATCCTAGGACCCTAAAATCATGACCTGAGCTGAAGGCAGCTACTTAACCCACTGAGCCACCCAGGCGCCCCCTTTCATAAAACATTTAAATACAGGTAGTGATATTGACGAGATTGGTCCATTTAGTATTACAGAATACTACTTTAAAAAATGGATCCAATAAATTATGATCTAAGATTCAACAACAACCAAAGAATTACCTTCTAAATGAGACAGATGAAAATGGCAGGCGTGGAAGGAGGCCACCTGAACAAGGATCAGTTCCTTGGATTCTGCCCTGAGATCATGCGGGAACATGCCCCCGGGGACTCCCTACACCTTTGAGCTTGACTCTTTCTTCGTTGGCTTTTAGGATCTTCGAGTAAGGGGAGTTTGGGTAAAAGGAGGGCAAGGGAAGGCGGAGGTGCATAAGGATTGTTTTAATGTTTCATTTTGATTTTAAAATCTCATACTGGAAAACCCTGGCCTGTAGATGAAACTTGTATTTGGTTTAGAAAGTACTTTGGTTTATATTTGGTTTATAAAGTACTTTGTAATTTGCTCTTGAACACATCCTAGACTCATCTTTTTTTTTTTTTTTTTTAAGATTTTATTTATTTAGAAAGAGTGCACATGAGCATGAGCCGGGGTGGAGGGCAGCGCAGAGGGAGAGAGAGAGAGAGAGAGAGAGAGAGAGAGAGAGAGAATCTCGAGCAGATGAGGCACTGAGGGCAGAGCCTGACGCGGGGCTCTGTCTCATCACTGTGAGACCATGAACTGAGCCAACCCAAGGGTTGGATGCTTAACTGACTGAGCCACCCGGGCCCCCCCACTCAGGCTCATCTTGATTCTCTTCCCCACGTGGCCCTGTGCTCTCTGGTCTCTGTAGGGCCTTTGCAGGTGCCTGGCTGGCCTTCCTCCCATGACTACTATGCCCACTCTTATGGGGTGAATTGTGTCCCTCAGAATTCATGTGCTGAGGTTCTAACTTCAAGTACCACAGAACGGGGCCTTATTTGGAAATAGAGCCTTGCAAATGTAATGAGTTAAATCAGGGGGAGGCCACACTGGGGGTGGGGGGGCCGGTGGGCCGGGCCCTTATGCCAAGAGGAACTGGTATCCTTATGGAAAGGGGGAAATTTGGACACAGAGCCCTGCAGGGAGGGTGCCGTGGGAAGACAGGAGTCAGGCTGCCACAAGCCAAGAAGCCCCAAAGATTGCCTGTTAACCCCAGGGAACCGGGGGAGAGGCAATGGAAAGGGGGAAAAAAGCCCAGCTTACAAATCATCTTCAGATGGAATCACTTTTTATAAATAATTTGGATGCAGCTAACATATGGTAGGTTTTGAAGACATTCAGTTACATGTGTATTTGATCTCATTTCTTTTTCATATTTTGGACATAAT
>NW_019154132.1:13262999-13425882 GCF_002288905.1 Enhydra lutris kenyoni | reverse complement strand
CCCCCCCCCCCCCCCCCCCCGCCCACCAAGGACTCAAACATTTTCCTAGTTCCTGGGAAACCTGGCCTTAAGCGCCTGCCTGTGGTGACCGGAGAACAGCCTTTGGCATCCGGGGCTTATTTTGCCGCAGAACCTGGCACCTGCTACATAACTCTCGTCCCCTTGTGTTTTTCTTACAAGGCTATACCTTTCCGGGGGACCAATCTTGACCTTATCTCTCTTTGTGTCTACGGCTCCCATGTAGCTGGTAGACTCATTTAATAAGCACTGATTTTTTACAAAGTCCATTTTTTAAAACTTACAAAGTGGGGTAACCCTTAGTGTTTCTACTTTGAAGCTTAGATTGCAAGAAATAGTTAAAACATGACACAAGGAAAAACCCAGGACACATTTTCTATATTTGAGGATATTTACCTACGGAGGTCGTGATAAAGATGAAACCACTTTTCACATCATGAGGACAATACCACGGTCACTTTGTTATTCCTAAAGGATAGGAGCAGAGGCGATCTGTTGGTAAGCAATTTAGGTGGATTTCTATCTCTCTTGGCCTTTCTTGGTTTTCCCAGGAGGTGAGTCTTGCATTGGGTTCAACTCAAGGGTTTAGAACAGCTGCTAGAGAGAAAATGCCAGGCAGGAGAAGATAATGGACGGTCATCATAGTGGTGAGAATGAGTGCCCTCTGGAAGAAAGTAGACATGTGAGGAAGTAGAAGGCAAAGTGGAAAGAGAGAGTTGTCTCTGGAATAATAATGATGCTTCTGGTAAGACCGTAAGCAGGCAAGCAAGCAAGGGCTTGCTGGGAGCTCACTAGTGCCCCCAAACAGTGGTGAGTCCTTGTGTGCCTGTCTCCGTCTACCCTCCTGACAGCTCAGCGATGAAGTTATCATTCTGTTCTGTACTGATGAAAGAAACTGAGGTTTAAAGGGGGTTCATCTGAGGTTAGCATGAAGGTCTTACAGCTGGTGATGGTGGAGCTGGGATCGAGAGATTGTGTGCTCTCAGCACCTAACTCCTCCCAAAGATCCCGCCACTCCAGCAAGTTGTACCCCTGGGTCTGTCACTTCCTTGTGTGGCCCCGGAAGGCAGACATTCCCTTCCATCTTGTAGATAGGTAGGCTTTCTGACTTTTTTTTTTTTTTTTTAAGATTCTATTTATTTATTTGACAGAGAGAGACACAGTGAGAGAGGGAACACAAGCAGGGGGAGTGGGAGAGGAAGAAGCAGGCTCCCCGCTGAGCAGAGAGCCCAATATGGGGCTCGATCCCTGGACCCTGAGATCATGACCTGAGCCGAAGGAAGAGGCTTTAACCCACTGAGCCACCCAGGCGCACCCCCCCCGACTTTTTTCTTAATGGAAGAATATATTAATTGCGTACCAAGTCAGTGATTTTGATTGAGGAAAGCACATCTTAACTCTCCAAGTTGATTTCTCTTGTCATTCATCCCAATATTTATTTGAGAGCAATAATCCCTTGAATCAAGACCTGTTCTGTTAAAAACACCAAACACTCAAACAATTTCACTTGCTGTGTGGCTATTAGCTCATGTTATCCTCTTAGGAACCCTCCAGGCAGAGCAGCAGCCTACAGTCATGGAGGTACCCCCTAACTCTGCGCAGCGCTCAGTCTGTACAACCACATGTGGTGACCCTGGCTGTAATCCTTAATATACCCATTTTATGGGTGAAGAAACTGAGGCATGGAGATGTTCAGAGAAACTTTCCTAGTTCAGAGTTTAAGCAAACACACCCTAACTACATAATACTATATTCAAGACTTGATAAGATAAAAACTGTATCAATCAGCCCGGTTGTAAGGGTGGGTATGGAAAGGGGATAGAACTTACATGCCTTGGAAAATGTGTGAGTTTTAGAGCCACTCATAAGACATCAGTTCTAGTGCATTAAATTACATCAGACCAAATAAAGTACTATCAGAATGTCTGTCGGAAGCAGTTCTGGCCCCCTAACGTGGTCGATGTCTCATTTGCAATCAGAAACCATTAATACGCTAAGATCCTCAAAATTGAAAAAAGCTGGGCTGGCTTTGTTTAGTGGCTTACATATGCCCCCTCCAAGCCTCGTGACTAGCTTGACAAGTTATTTACTGAACAATTTCTTCAATTTCTCAAAGCCTTCACCAGACTCCAAAGGAATATGTTGCAAGTCAGAATTGAGTTCAATAACGTTTTACTCTATGGTTGAAGACTGAATTTGGAAGGTCAGAGGCAGGAGTCTCAAGAGAAAAACATTTCTAAACTGACAAAATAACGTTTTTTTTTTTTTAAAGATTTTGTTTATTTGTCAGAGAGAGAGAGAGAGAGCGAGCATAAACAGGGGGAGTGGCAGGAAGAGGGAGAAGCAGACTCCTGGCTGAGCAAGAAGCCCAACACGGGACTTGATCCTAGGACCCTGGGATCATGACCTGAGCAGAAAGCAGACACTTAACCAACTGAGCCACCCAGGCGTCCCTGATGAATAACTCTTTTTTTTTTTAAGGTTTTATTTATTTATTTGACAGAGACAGAGAGATCACAAGTAGTCAGAGAGGCAGGCAGAGAGAGAGGAGGAAGCAGGCTCCCTGCTGAGCAGAGAGCCCGATGTGGGGCTCGATCCCAGGACCCTGAGATCATGACCTGAGCTGAAGGCAGAGGCTTTAACCCACTGAGCCACCCAGGTGCCCCCCGATGAATAACTCTTAAGCTAATGGTAAGACGGGATGAAACCTAGTTTGTGGCCAGGTTTGTTTGTTTGGTCTAGTTTGTAAAATAAGCTGCTCAGTTAATAAAAACAATAGTCCATGGAATTCCAAGTAAAGTTTACCGATGCATATGTTAACATTTATTATTCTCATGAGACAGACACTAAGCGGTGCCTGATGGTTTGAGCTGCAGTCCCCTCGGCCTCCGAGATGTACAAGACTCCTCCTGGATCTCAGTGCTGTGCAGATCTGATCCAGAAGGTCTGGAGCGGGGCCAGAGAACTCGCATATTTGAGAAGCTCCCAAGTGAAGATGATACGGAAGCATCTAGAACTCAGACTGTGGGAGCCAGAGAGTCGGAGCTAGATCAGACTTCTAGCTCTGCAACTTGTTAGATCTGTGTCCTTGGGCAAAGGTGCTTCACCTCTCTTGCGGCGTCGTTTCCTCATCTGCCAAATGGGGTGAAGACAATTGTATGTACATCATAGGGGGTGTCACAAGGATAAGATGAGCTAGTAAGTGTGAAGCAGAGAAAACAAGTGACATTATACTCCACGTATGGTTCCAACTTGCCTTTTTTTTACTGGGCATCTTTTTATGTCCACAGAACAAAATCTACCCCATTTCTTCTAACTGCTGTAGATTCCACAATTAGATGTATCTGTTTTTATAAGTTTTATTTATCTAGTGATCTCGACAAGCCCCCACATGCGGCTCGAACTCATGACCCCGAGATCAAGAGTCGGAGGCTGCACCAGCTGATCCAGCGAGCGGCCCCAGGATTTGTACCTTGATTTGTATCATCCCGAGGCATTTTTTTCCCAGGTTTTCAAAATCATGGTAAAATAAACAGAACAAAATTGACCATCTTAACCATTTCTAAATGTGCATTTCCAGGGCATTAGGTATAGTCACGTGATGTGCAACCATCACCACCATTCATTTCAAGAACTTTTCCATTACTCTAAACTGAAATCCTATACCCATGAAGCAACAACTCCCACGTTCTCTGGCCCCTGACAATCTCTCTTGTCCTTTCTGTCTATATGAATTTGCTTACTCTTGGTTCCTCATTTATGTGGAATCATACACTATTTGTCCTTCCGTGTCTCCCATGGGTTTTGAAGGACCAATATCCTGCAGTTTACACCCTGAAACCTGAAATCTCTGAGCTGGTGGTAGTGGTCCCCCTCCACGGCCTAGGCAGGAATTAGGTCAGAGCTGCTGACCTTCTATGATGTGCAACCTCTGTAGGTTTCTGACTCTGTAATTAACAAAACCCATCGCCATTTTTCTTCTCTGAGCACCTGCCCTGGGCCAGAAATGTGCTGGGGACTGCAGAGTGTTCTGTGAGGCAGGAAAATTGACCCTCATCTTGCAGATGCAGAAACTGGACATCAGAGAAGGTCACTGACCTGCCTGCTGGTACTCAGGGATTTAGGGACGGAAGTGGATTATAGTTGGGTCTGACTCCATAGTTCAAGCCCTTGTCCACTCCCTACTAGGCTGGTGAATGAGAAAAAGCAATCGCTGGTGGTGTATTTCTACCACAACCTGATTCAGTGCAGCTGGAACTTAAATTAAGAGAACCTGATAACTGAGGATTCGGAGGTATAGCTGAAACCATTGGGGGAGTTTGCTAATCAAAAGAATTCATCGCAAAGCCTCTCTTGAGCATAAGCTGCTCGGTTTTCCAGATAGGGAGCGTTTCCAACCCCTTGTGTGTCTGAGAGTTGATTCATGCTGTTGCCTGGCCTCCCTTCTGTGGGGTCTCCGCCTCAGAACGAGGGTATGCTGATTTTGAATGTCAAGCGAACGAGGACAAGGAGAATGCCACCAAGCAGATCCTTATGGGGCTAACCCTGTCCTAAACCCCTGCAGCCTTTCCTTTCAGTGTTTCAGAAGGAACGAGAATACTCAGCAGCACCCACTGTGATCCCTGACCCACAGAACACAGTCAGAATGCCTCCGGGTTTCCTCAGATATCCCCTGGCCAGCTAAATGGGCGAGTAGTCTGTGTTGTGTACATGTGGATCCAATTACTTTACAGAACCAGCCTCAAATGTTCTGCTTAAAAAGACAAACGTAAAAACCAACATCATTTTCAGTTTGATGGGACAGTCCTCTAAAAATGGCTATCACTCTCCCATCTAAAAAGAGCATTTCTTGCTCCTCCGAGGTGGCTTTTGTCTCTTTGTTTTTGCCAAGAAGAAAGAGCACTGTTTACGTTCCTCCTCGCCCTCTCACGTGCTTTCAGTTCGGGATCCTCTTCACCAGGCTCACATGCTGTTTTGGCAACCCCCGTGCATTCTTCCCTGCTTCCAGCCCTTAAAGGAGCCCCGTCCCGTCACCACCCACCGACCCCAGCGGTGGCCGGATGGGGGTACTGCATGTCGGGTTTGCCTGATGTTCTGCTTTGGGACTGATCTGACCAGCCGGGTCTTAGATCGGGGTGATTAGGGAAGGCTGAGAATATCACCCCAGTAGGAGGCAGGACCCAAAGCCAGTCGGTTGTGTTTAGCATTCGTTGTGAACACCAGCAAGAAAAAAATAACAGTCATCTCCGCCAGGACTGGTGGAAGGTGCAGCTGAGCAGAAGGTCAAGATTGTCCAGGTCTGATGCTTTTTAGTGACGTGGGTCAAACTAGTTAACATTCTTTGGTGATGACTGATATCTACTTCCTATGCAGTTACTAGGGATTTTTTTAAAAAGATATGTTATTTATTTGAGGAGGGGAGAGAGTAGGAGGAAAGGGAAAGAAAGGGAGAGAATTCTGAGCAGACTCTGTGCTGAGCGTGGAGCCCCATGGGCGGCTTGATCCCACAACCTGGAGATCATGACTTGAGCCAAAACCACGAGTCAGATGCTTAACTGACTGAGCCCCCCAGGCGCCCCACTAGGGATTTTATTATAAGACAGACTTCTGGGGCACCTGGGTGGCTCAGTTCGTGGGGCGGCTGCCTTCAGCTCAGGTCATGGTTCTGGAGTCCCAGGGTCGAGTTCCGCATCGGGCTCCCTGCTCAGCAGGGAGTCTGCATCTCCCTCTGACTGTCCCCCCCCCATTCTCTCTCAAATAAATAAAATCTTAAAAAAAAAAAAGGACAAATTTCTGATGTTATTACAAATAAGTCTGAAATTCAAATGATATGTAGCCCCATGTGGTGAGTAGCACTGAAGGATGTATGTTAAACAACGTGGCTGTGACCTGGTTAGACTCAGTGAGGGTACGTGTCACACTAGGAAGTTGTTCTTACTGCTTCCTCATTGCCACTGAGGATGCCGCCTTTCTTAACCCAGACTCTGTATCAGAAGAGCATCTTAATCTTTGTCCTCTCTCTTCACCCTGGTCCGTAAATATAATAGTGCATCACGCTCAGCGACACTCCTCTAAATGAGGGGCTCGTATTACGTACAGGGTCCAGGAAAACAGGGGCCTAAATAAAGCCATGGCTCCAGCTCTATATGTACATCACTGGCCACCCATGTGGGGTAGGGGGAATGCAGCACCCGTGGCTTCTGGGGTCCGCGTATTCCAGAGAGACTGTGGCTACTGTGTACGCCAAATTATAATTCAGTTCATATTTATTGAACCTTCAGTGCTGGGCCTGCCTTTTAGTCAAGAGACTGAACCAAACAAGGGAATAAGAGATGAAATGCATAGTGGTCACTCTTCTGGCGAGGGTCCCATCTGTCTCTTTCCAGCCCCATTTCATATGCCTGCCGAGTGGCTGCATTCAGTCACCCAGCGAGTGTGTGACGGACGCAATGAAGCGTTATCTCTAAGGAACTTACTCTCCAGTTCAGGAGCAAAGGTGTGTAAAATAAAATAAATGTATTTTAAATTTATTTTAAATTTAAATATATTTTATAATATATATAAATATTATATGTTATATGTAAATACAATATTTATATATAATATAATGAATTTAAATATATTTTAAAATATATTTTAAAGTTAAGTATAAAATAAAAGAACTAGCGACCAACACAGGGTAATATAGAATCAAGCACTAGGGTGTGGTGACAAGGGCGCGAGTTTGGACTGGAAGGTTAGAAGGAGGTAGAAGGTGGCCAGGGTCCAGTTAGAGAGGGTCTTCTGTGGGAGAAGGAAACTTAGGGGCTGGCCCTTGCGTGAAGGCCTGCACGGACGCAGAGGAAAGAAAAGGGGGCAACGCAGACCGGAAAACAGATGCGCTCCCACACAGCCCAGAGGTAGAAGGAAAGCGCTGTGTGCATTTGTTTCTCTTCGTCCTTCCTTTATATTTTTTCCTGCTGCTTCACCCACTAGAGCTCCTCCCACTCCAGCTCATAGGCTGCAAATTTACAGAAGAACCACTTGCATCGGACACCATCTGCTCAGGGAATGTTTTGTACCTCCTCTCCCAACTTTGGAGGGAGGAGAGGATGAACTGTATTTAAGGAGGGAAAGATGGGAGCGTTAAAGAGAAATCTGCGCTTTTCTTTCCTTTCCCTTCCTCTTCTTCCCAAATGATTCGGACATAAGGTGTTAGATGGGGCCGGACCTCCATGGTGTGGGGAGGGAGGGTTGGCTGTGTGTGTCAGATCTCAAGTAAGGCAAAGAGGGCCACCACACAAGGAGAGGCATGACCAACACTGGAGTCAGAGTCCCTGAGGGTGAGGGGGTGTCCCCAAACAGAGCGGCCCCATGTGTGTGTCAGAGTCTTGAACTTGATGACTGAAGCGTCTGCACACGAGGGCAGCTGGGTATGGGATATCAGAGCCTGAGCAGAGAGGAAAGAGTCTGTAATGGAGAAGGAGTGGCGGTAGAGACAAGGAATGGATCCCATCAACAAGTATATAAAGTTTTCTCACCATTGGGTAAGGGAGTCACAAACATGGAAAAGAAGAAAACAAAAATAAACAACGTGGTGTTCTATCGCAAGTGGATATCGTCATAATGAAGTGTGGTTTGCAAGATCGGAGAGGTAGACAGACTGGATGGATAGATAGAAAAATAAACATAGATGTATTTATGTGGGTATGTGTTGTGGCAGACAGACTAGAGGATGGCCTCCTTGCCTCTATTACTCAGTAAGGTGATTGTAGCAGGGAGCTCCTAAGATGGTCCCCAGTCATCCATACTTCTGGGCATTCAAGCATTTGTGTAAATCCCTCCCCTTGAGTGTGGCAGGACCTATGACCAGCTTCTAACCAATACAAAACAGCAAAGATAACAGGATGTGATTTCTGTGATCATGCTATCTAAGATGGTCATGTCTGTCTTGTTTAGAGACTCTCTCCCTCGCTGGCTCGGATGAAGCACGCTACGACGTTGTCAGTGGTTCTGTGGAGGAGCTCACAGGGCAAAGAACTGGGCGCAGCTTTCCAGCCAACAGCCCGACTGAGAAACGGAGGCTCTTTGCCACCCCATGAGCTTGGAAGTGGGTCCTTCCCCAGCTAAGCCTGGAGAGAAGATCATGAACCCCAGGCACTTTGTGAGACCCTCAGGGAGAAGAGCCAGCTCAGCCATGCCAGGATCTCTGACCTCGGAAACTGTGAGATAGTAAGTGTGTGTTGGTGTAAGTGGCTAAGTTTGTGATATTTGTTACACAGCAGTAGATAACTAGTACACACGCGTAGTATATACACCTTAGCTGTCACTGAGGAGGACTGAGAGCAACAACACTCCCCCAAATCTGGGCTTCAAATGTCATTTCCAACTAAAAGGAACTGTGGTGGGCTCCTGGCTGGCTCCGTTGGTTGAGCATCTGCCTTCAGCTTGAGTCATGATCTCAGAGTCTTGGGACTGAGCACTGTGTCGGGCTCCTTGCCCAGAAGGGAGTCTACTTCTACCTCTCCCTCTCCCTCTCCCACTCCCTCTGCCCGCCACTCTCCTGGCCTGTGCACTCGCTCTCTCTGTCTCACTGTCAAACAAATAAAACCCTTTTAAAAATTTTAAAAATAAATAAATAAAAGGATGTATGGCTTCTTGGAGAAACGACTGATTGCAAACCCGCAGGACGGAAAGTACAAGATGAGTCTGGAACATCTTCTTGGGCAAGAGAGTAAGAAAATGCTCAAGGAAGGATGGGGATGTGTCGGAAGGACATAGGGTTCCCACTAGTCAAATCAGGGGTACTTTGAGCATCAAAATAAATGATAATATTGTGGTTTATGAACCTATTGAATAAAATGGAAGCCATGTGTTGATAGATATATAAATAATGAATTTATGAATGGGAAGTTTGATAAGGGATGAAATATTTAGCTCATGTCAAAATACTTCCCCACAAGGGGCGCCTGGGTGGCTCAGTGGGTTAAGCCTCTGCCTTCGGCTCAAGTCATGATCTCAGGGTCCTGGGATCGAGCCCCGCATTGGGCTCTCTGCTCAGCAGGGAACCTGCTTCCCTCTCTCTCTCTGCCTGCCCTGCCTACTTGTGATCTCTCTCTGTCAAATAAATAAATAAAATCTTAAAAAAAAATACTTCCCCACAAAATGTTAATAAACGATAAAGAGGAAAAGAGTAACTAACCGTAGGGCAGAGAAGCCTGGCAGATACCACCTTGATTAAATGATCAAAGGCAACATCATCGTTAGTGGGAGTCATAGAAATCACGCGATGCCTGACAAAATGCACGGAGAAGAACACAGAGACATTTGTATGTTATTCTTTTTTTAAATTTTTAAAAAAGATTTTACTTATTTATTTGGCAGAGAGAGAGATCTCTCTCAGACAGACAGAGGTAGAGAGGCAGGCAGAGAAGGGGGGATGCAGGCTCCCTGCTGAGCAGAGAGCCCAATGCGGGGCTCGATCCCAGGACCCTGGGATCATGACCTGAGCCAAAGGCAGAGGCTTTAACCCACTGAGCCACCCAGGTGCCCCTGTATGTTATTCTTGCCCAGGGTGCATAACCTGAGTCTTCTCAGGAGGAAGCACCAGACAAACCCAAACTGGGGATTACTATTAAAAAATAACAGGGAATAAATAAAAAGGTGTCAGGGTCAAGAACATCAAAGAGACTGAGGAACTGGCCCATGGCCATGGAAACATGACAATTAACTGCGATGTGTGGTTCTCATCTGGATCCTTGGGCTATAAACAATATTATTGGGCCAACGGTCCAAACTTGAATAGGCATGGTGATTAGGTGGTAGTCATGCATTCGTGTTTCTTTCTTTTTTTCCCTTAAAAAATTTATTTATTTATTTATTTATTTGACAGAGAGAGACACAGCGAGAGAGGGAACACAAGCAGGGGCAGAGGGAGAGGGAGAAGCAGGTTTCCCACCAAGCAGGGAGCCCGATGCGGGGCTCGATCCCAGGACCCTGAGATCAGGGCCCGAGCCAAAGGCAGATACTTAACGACTGAAGCACCCAGGCATCCCTGCATTCATGTTTGTTTCCTGGTCACGATGGTCCTACTTTGGTTTGTAGAGAAGTGTATTTGTGGAAGTTTTACACTAAAGTATTAGGATATAATAGGGCATTATGTCAGTAGCTTATTATCAAATGGCCCAGTAAAAGAAAAGAAAAAGTTCTTTGTGCTGTATTTCCAACTTTCCTATAACTCTGTGTCTTTTTCTTTTTCTTTTTTTGAAATGTTTTATTTATTTATTTGAGAAAGAGAGAGGGCACAAGCTGGGGGAGAGGTGGAGGGAGAAGCAGACGCCCCACTAAGCAGGGAACCCAATGCAGGGACCCCGATATCATGACCTGAGCCAAAGGTAAATGCCTTACCGACTGAGCCACCTAGGCGCCCCACTCTGTGACTTTTTCAAAATAAAATAAATAAATAAAAAAGAAGAAATTCTAGTCTAGTAATTCTCAAGCGTGGTCCTCAGACCAGCAGCAACAAATTTCCACCCGCCAAATCAGGGGTACCTTGTTGGGAATATGACATATTTGTTGGAAATTAACAAATCTATGGATCTACAGATTCATAGATCGATGTCTTGGGTCATTCAGATGCACTCTGTGCCCTGCATCTATGCCTTGGGTCATTCCTGCCATGTAAAGTTTGAGAACCACTGTACTAGTCCACTTGTTCCGGACATCAGAGTCTTGAGTGGAATTCCCACCACTGAACACAGAAACATTGGGCTTTTTGAATTCCAACTCCAATTTCTATTGGTGATCCATTATAAAATTGACAAAGTGGATGCTAGAAAAAGAAAGTAGAATAGATTTTAAAACTGTTTGATAAAAGATATAAATGGCGTCGTAAAATACGTGGTCTTTTGTGACTGGCTTCCTTCACGTAGCATACCATTTCCAAGGTCCATCCATTGTAACCTGTACCCATACCTCATTCCTTTCAGTTGCTCCATGGAATGGATATACCACATTTCATTTATCTGTTCATCCGCTGATGGACGGTTGGATGGTTTCTACCTTTGGGCTGTTATGAGTTCTGTTGCTATGAATATCTGTGCACAAGCTTTTATGTGGACATGTTTTCATTCCTCTTGGGTATGTATGTAGGAGCAGAATTGCCAGGTCACAGGGTTCCTGTACGTGTCACCTTGCGAGGACCCACCCTACTGGTTTTCACAGTGGCTGTCCCGGTTTACTTTCCTACTAGCAGCGTATGAGGGATCCAATTTCTTCACATTCCTGCCAACGCTTGTGATGAGTACGTGTAATCTTTGCAGCATAAGCAAATAGTGAGAAAGATTATTCTGAGAATCAAACCCATGAGGTCCTTCTCCAGACCCGGAATCAAAGATTATCAAGACAGCTTGTTTGTGGCATCAGGAAGTATTTAAGGAGAGCCTACTAGAGGTGGGACCCTCCAAAGGAAGTAGGCTCTTTGAAGGTGTCTCTCCTGGTTGTGTTAAGCATATGGGGCACCTGTGACTCAGATGTCCCTGGCAAGCCGGGCAGTCTATCAGGATCTCTAGATCTGGTTCTACAAGAAGGGCAGCGTGACTGAAATTTCAGGTGCTTCCAACTGGCCACGGTGGGCAGAGGCAAATCCTAACAGGCTTTGGCTCCTCGGGGACCCAGGTGGATGGGAGGCAGCAGAGTACATCCAAGATACCTGTAATTGGACTGAAATTCCAGCTCAGAACTCAGAGCTGCTGTTCAGCCACTCACTGGTGACCCATTAACCAGGTCTGACCCACAGAACAATTTTGTTTCACCCATGTAGATTTTCGAACATGATGATTTTAATCCCCGTACACACTTTGCCCCTTACAGGTCCCACTTCTCTCTGTTGTTTTGTACCTAACCTGGGCCACTGTTTCACAAGATCTGTGTGGCTCCTGGAGGTATCTGAATGTGAGGATGACGCCTTCGTCATATGCTGAAAGCGCGGGCGGTCATTAAGTGAAATGTCATTGCCGGCATCGACAGGCAGATAGTCACCTATCTACGCTGCATCGTCAACAAGAAGCAGTTATTAGGCAGTAATTGTGCAACGTGCCACATGGAGAACAATAAATAGAGGTGACCTGTGCCTACTAGGATCTTACAGACTAAAATAAACCACACTGACACAGACGGACATTCGTGTGGCCAGCTGCAAGGGGAGGAAGACGTACAGACTGGGAAACTAAGCACCATGTGAGGTCAGTGCTGAGCACAGCGGCACAAACTCACAGCTGGGCAGGGCTTCCAAGTGTGTCCTGAAAACAGATTTCTTTTCTCTTTAAAAAAATTATTTTTAAGATCTTAATCATTTACCATTTGAGAGAGAGAGGGGGAACCCGAGTAGGGTGAGGGGCAGAAGGAGAAGCAGGCTCCCCGCTGAGCAGGGAGTCCCACGCAGCACTCGATCCCAGGACTCCGGGATCATGACCCGAGCCGAGGGCAGATGCCCAACCGACTGAGCCACCCAGACGCCCCTAAAACCAGATTTCTTTACAAACGGCACGCTTCCCAGATTATTCCTATTAGAACTTAAAAGTGTTTGCTGATACTATCTCCCTAATATGATTTGCAAGACTTGTGACTTTCCAGCTCTCCAGTAATGCAAACGTATTTTTTTCCTCTGCCAGAAAGTTCTCTTACGGCATTGGTATTCATGGAAGTGATCAGCCGTGTGATTAGAAATGCAGTCGGAAGCAGAGCCCACACATCCTGAAAGAGCTATTAGTACCTTGACCAGTTTCTATGACATGCTGGCTCACCCATCTCAGGCTGCTGAGAACGGGAGTTGTTGGCAGTTCGCACGGCGTCCTTCTCCAGAGGGTTGCCCTTGCCTGTAGGGAGGCTCCCGGCCCAGAGATACTGGGATGTTATGCTTCCCCTGGGAGGGAGGTGGTCTGCAGCTGATGAGTGATTAATACACTTATAAAACTCCTGGACTCTTGCCCAAGCGGGGGGACAATGCTGCAGTGCCATACACATTTCAGAGCCCCCCATGGGGTCAGGCAGAAGCCAGACTTCAGTGGACACTCATCTTTTCTTTAGATTTTATTTATTTATTTGTCAGAGAGACAGAGAGAGAGAGAGAGAGAGATTGAGCTCAAGCGGGGGAGTAGCAGGCAGAGGGAGAAGCAGGCTCCCCTCTGAGCAAGGAGCCCGATGGGGGACTTGATCCCAGGATCCGGGATCATGACCTGAGCTGAAGTCGGACGCTTAACCGACTGAGCCACCCAGATGCCCCTGGACACTTGTCTTTGCCTGGCTTCTTCCCCTGCACTGCCTGCTTCCCTTTTTCGCTTACAGATGGTGCTTGAGAGCACTGTCTCAAAAAAAAAAATCACTTGCATCAGAAACCCCATCTCCAGGGCGCCTGGGTGGCTCAGTGGGTTAAGCCTCTGCCTTCAGCTCAGGTCATGATCCCAGGGTCCTGGGATCGAGCCCCGCATCGGGCTCTCTGCTCCGCAGGGAGCCTGCCTCCACCTCTCTCTCTCTACCTGCCTCTCTGCCTACTTGTGATCTCTGTCTGTCAAATAAATAAATAAAATCTTAAAAAAAAAAAAAAAAGAAACCCCATCTCCACAAACAAAGAAAAAAGAGAGGAACATAAAAACAGACTTTGTATGGGTAAAGAACCAACTGGTGGTTGCCAGAGGGAAGGTGGGTGGGGGGATGGGTGAAATAAAGGGGATGAAGAGTGCGCTTATTGCCATGAGCACTGAGTAATGGATAGAAACATTGAATTACAGGGCGCCTGGGTGGCTCAGTGGGTTAAGCCTCTGTCTTCGGCTCAGGTCATGATGTCAGGGTCCTGGGATCAAGGCCCACATCGGGCTCTCTGCTCAGTGGGTAGCCTGCTTCCTTCTCTCTCTGCCTGCCTGTCTGCCTGCTTGTGATCTCTCCTCTCTGTCAAACAAATAAATAAAATCTTTTTAAAAAAATGTTGAATCACTATATGGTACACCTAAGCTGGTATCATCCTGTACATTAATTATTTAGGATTAAACATTTTAAAAAATGATAAATAAATAATAATAAAAAGAAACTACAGGGCAACTGGGTGGCTCAGCTGGTTGGGCGACTGCCTTCAGCTCAGGTGGTGATCCTGGAATCCCAGGATTGAGTCCCGCATAGGGCTCCCTGCTCAGTGGGGAGCCTGCTTCTCCCTCTGACCCTCCCCCTCCCATGTTCTCTTTCAAATAAATTTAAAAAATCTTAAAAAAAAAAAAAAAAAAGAAACCCCATCTCAGGTTCTGCTTCTAGGAAACCTGATAGAAGACAACTGACCTATCCTACAAAGTTATCCTTATGGGGTCAGATGTTTATAGTCGTTAAAGCATGATACGTGTGCCATTAGGCATGTAATGGTTAAGAAGTACCAGCTCTGAGCTGTGGTGGCCAAGGGGACCCTCTGATAGTGTCCTTAGGGCCGGTTTATGGCATCTGTATTTCCTACCCAGTGGAGGAGCCATTTCAATTCATACCCCAATCATAAAATTACTTTTCCATCAAACCAGAGTGCTTATAACCCCTTCCTTTACTGAAATGCAATCAGAACCCCGAGAGAGAGAGAGAGTGAGAGAGAGAGAGAGAGATGAGGCTAAGCTATTAAATCACGAAAAGTCGTGAGCCTAGATATGCCTTATTGAGGTACACCATTAACATGGTGGCGGACTCTGAATCTTACAGCAAAGTACATTCAAATAAAAAAGCAATTCTGGTGAAGGAAATGTGTTAGTCGATCACCCTGGCTCCCACAACACACAGTATACTTATCTTAACAACTTTGTGCAACATTTTGTCCCCAGAACCCAATACATCTGAAGTATATGTGCGCAGTCCTTACCCAGGCTATGTGACAAAGGACCCCAAATTTGGTGGCTGAAAACAACAAGACTTTATTCTCTCACATCCCTGGAGGCCAGAAGTCAGAGATCAAGGTGTTGGCAGGGCTGCACCCCTTCTATGTCTGGAAGGGAAGATCCATGCTTTGCCTCTTCCGGATTCCGGTGGATGTTGGCCATCCTTGACTTATGGCAGGCTCTCCCCCTGCTCCGTCTTCACTTGGCTTCTAGGTGTGTGTCTCCTCATCTGTCTGTCCGAAATCCCCCCCTGCCTGTCTTAGGAGGACATTTGCTCTGGAACTTAGGGCCCACCGTGACAATCAGGATCATCCCATTACAAAATCCTTAATCATAACTGCAAAGACCCTCGTTCCAGTAAGGTCACATCCAGGTTCACAGGTGGCTGTCTTCTGGGATGCTATTTTGGGGTCAACTACAGCGTGGATGTGTGTGTGTATACAACGGCGCCAAGATAAAGAGGGAGGTGCTGAAGAATCCAGCCCACTAGCCTTGACATTGAACACCCACGGTCTTGACTTTTTAGAAGCAACCAGAAGATTCTTGACATAGTTCACGTTTGTAATTTTACGAAGCACAGATTGCCTCACGTGTGTGATGAGGTTAGTGCACTACACGGAAATATGCACTTGGTCATGCAATAAACACCCAGCAGCCTCATGTCTAGTGCAACTTTGTTGTTCTCGAACCATGTAGATGATTTGCATTGTACTTACTGGATTTTATAGGGCTGCATGCTACGCGATGGTGGGATTTGGAGTTTAAGGATTTAGAAAGGTCTTTGGTCTCTGAAGAATGCTGATGATCTACGGGACATTTTCAGATGGATAGTGACACAAAGCACATATGAGGGACTGAGGTGGTTGGTGATGGCAGGGGACAGGCCAGTAATTCCCAGCAAATGCCGCTCCTTCAAATAATTGATATCTATTTATAAATTAAATATTTGTAAGATAGACAGATTGCAGCTGAAGCAGAAAACTACTAAAGAAGTCTTTGAAACAGTTTCTGTTGATTTTTAAAATATAGATTTTTTTTTTTTTTTGAGAGAGAGAGAGCAAGAGAGAATATGGAGAGGGGGGGACGGAGGGAGAGGGAGATGCAGGCTCCCGGCTGAGCAGAGAGCCCGCTACAGAACTCGATCCCAGCACCCTGGGATCATGACCTGAGCTGAAGGCAGACGCTTAACTGACTGCGCCATCCATGCGCCCCTAAAATACAGATGTTCTGACATCTTTGAAACATCATGATTTTTAAAATCTTCACATAGTGCTTGGATTATTTTTCCTTGCGTATTCCTAAAGGCCCTTAAGGAAAACAAACAAAAATGTTTAAAAAATTAATTACTGAGCACAAGATGATTTATAGCCATGATGAAGGAAATAGTGAATTGTAAAATAAATTGCTTCACTAAATTACTTTTTTTCCTATGTTTACTTTGGTTGCAGATTACACCTTGCAACTTCTTTGAAGCCCATCATGATAAAAAAAAAATACATGTAATTATGTCCATGTGGTAACCTGGGTGCAAAGAAATTCAGATTGAAGAATTAATTTGTTTTACTTATAACAATGGGTTGGGCTGGAGAATTACATTTCCTGGGATATTAGAAAAATAGCCATGTTGCTTTTTGTCTTTATTATAGCACTTTTCATCCTCGATCTGAGTAACTGGTTGTGTAAAAGCAATATTCTCTTCCACAAAACTATAAACTCCTTTAAGGCAAGGAGCTTAAGACTCCCCCCACCCCTTTTCTAGAAATGTCCACATGCACTGTGTATTGCATATAATAGATACCCATAAATGATGGCTGACATGCAGCCCACATCTTACGGAAGTAGGAGGCAAGTAACAGCCCTTAGTGATGTCTGGCACTTTGGGAAACTATTCATCATTCTCTGTTAAGGACCCATTTATTTTTTTCCTCTTCTGTTTTTTCTACTTCTGTCTTTTATTTTCCTTCGACCTATCTCTTCCCTCCTAACTATTTGCCATAGACTGAATATTTGTATCCCCTCCCCCTCCAAAGCTGCATGTTGAAATCTAATCTCCACTGTGATGGTATTTGGAGGTGGGGCATTTGGGCAGTAATTAGGTCAGCAGGGTGGAGCCCCCCGTGAATGGGATTAGTGCCCTTATAAAAAAGATCCCAGAGCTCTCCTTCGCCCCTCCTGCCACGTGAGGACCAGTGAGCAGATGGCCATCCGTGAACCAGGAAGAGGGCCACCGCCAGGTGCTGACTCTGCTGGTGCTTTGATCTTGGACTTCCTAGTCTCTAGTACTATGATAAATAGACATTGGTTGTTTATAGGTCACCCAGTGTTTGGTATTTTACTATAACAGCCCAAATGGACAAATAAAACAGCACACCTTTGGCCACTGGTACGGTTCAGAATCCGCTTAACTAATAGATGTTTCCTAGGCTGGTAGGAGGCATTGCCTGGAACTTGGGGAAGTTCTGGGGCAGACTTCCCATTTCATGAATCCATCGAGTACTTGATCACACCTCCCCGGTAGCACTAAGGGAGACAGTGCAGATGAGGTGAGTTTCCGAGCTTCCCAAATTTCGGCTCCCTGCTGTTACTCCATTTTGTATGTACTTTTCATGGCACTGAGGAAACAAAGAGGGACCTAGAGATCCATATGGAAGAAAAAATACGACTTTTGACAGATGAAAGAGGAGTTACAGTAGACTAGAAAAAGCAGAAGGAAAAAGTAAGAGGAAGATCAGATTGATGGTAGATTAACTTGTTAGCTCGGGTTCTTTAAGCCAGAATTGCAGTTTTTGTTCAAATTCTTCTAGAACTGATTAATAAAACATGGAGTTTCCTCTAAATTTAATAACTTCTGGGTTCACGTTTATTTTATGAATGAACATTGAATTATAGCTCCTTTTATTCACTCATGAATATGAAATAATGCATTTGTATTATTTCATGTGATTATGCAGATCCTTTTCACCCTGAACCCAAGCCCCAAGAATCCTATCTCTGGGTTTGTGGTCATAGTCAGCAAGATAGACCTCCCTGGCCAGGTTAGATAGGATGCAAAATCTCATTAGATTTTGTTGACCTCGCCTTGGACTCTGAAGTCTCTGTTCATCCTCTAGTATCATCCCCTCCCCTTGAATGTGGGCTGGACCTAGTGACCTAGAGTGACTTACTTAGTAGATTTCCTTTTGAACAAATAGATGAGGGTAAACATGATGGGATGGCACTTCTTTGATGAGGCTACAAAAGACTGACTTTTGTCCTGCTGGTATTGCTGTCTTGGCTGACACACTTTGATGACACAAGCTGTTTTTGTTGGAGGCGCCCAAGGGCCAAGGGACTGAAGGCCACTTCTGGCCAATAGCCAGCAAGGAACAGAGGCCCTGACTCCAATGGCCTCAAGGAACGGAATCCCGCCAATAACCAGAGGAGTGAGCTTGCGAGCAGATCCTTTCCGCATTGAAAAGTCTTGGAATGAGGGCAGCCCAGCTGACAGCTTGGGGAGATGTCTAATGCAAAGGGCCCTCTTAAGTTGGGCCAGATTCCTGCCCCTCAGAAACTGTGCGATATGCTGTTATTTTAAGCTACTAAGTTTGGGGGTAGATAACTAATATAGACCCTAAAGTCATACTCCAGATCTTGGATACTTGGCCATCACACTTTACAGCATACTCAGAAAGGCTACTGTCATGGATATTTACTGATCTCTGTCTGTCTTTCCTAGTACTGGGATATCCTCATCGATGGGCATCAGTGGCCTTTTTCCACTAGGGCAGTGTGTTCTAACCTTTTTCATGTCATGCCATGCATAGAAAATGGATATGATGTGTAAAGTACTCTGTGAATGCAGGAGGCTGCTCACTGCCAGAAAAGACCAGCTCTGCAGGCTCTAGGCACTCCAGGCCTACGCTGAGCTGAGGGCATCACTCTCAGAACCTCTATAACCCACCCATAGGAGAAGCTGGGAATCTCTGCTCACAGTAGCCCCTGGCACCGTCACGCAACCGAGGCTTCACCAACTTTGAAAATAGAGCGAGTGATGAAAAGATTGGGGGTCACAAGGACGAGAGGCTAGGTGGTAGAGGTGGCATCAGATGGTGGCTGCTGAGACCAGCGGTGGGGTCCTGGCCAGTACATTTATGCTGCTTGACCCCCTTTGGCCTTTGATTTTAGGCCTGGTTGTCAATTCTGAGAACTACCCAGTATCTTTCCAGTAAGTTTCTTCTGCTTAAGAGAGCCAGGTTTGGCTTCTATTGGTTCTTACCGAGAACCTCAGCAGATAGATGTCTATCAATATTATAGCAAAGATATATATGATTATTATAGTGATACAGGGGAAAAACTGGAAACAGGTACAAAAAGATTGTGTACAAGTCCAAGGCTAATGGATTTTTACCACAAATGTCTCTATGTACAAGTCTAATATTGTCATAAAAATTTAAAAAATATTTTCATAATATTTCAAAAAAATTTACTTTTAATGATATATTATGATTGCCCATTATAGAAACATTTTTGTGGTTTTTCTTCCCCTTCACATCTTTTTGGTAACAATTTTGGCAGTGTATAATTACTGTATAGGCATTTCCCATGTAGTGCATCATAATCTCTCTTCTGTGTTTTCAAAACCATATTTTTAAGGAGCCATATAATACTTATCTCAGACTGGGCCTGTGTAAGAGGCCCAGAGAGAAGAGGTCTGAAATTGGGCCCAATATCCAATGACTAAATCAAGAGAAAGGAGCGCCTTTTTCTAATTGGTCAGCCTCCTTCTTTTGGCAGTTCCACTGCCCAGAGGGATGCATTTAAAAAAAAAAAACTCAAGCAAATGTGCTAGATATGCTCCTGTATTCCTAATTCTTTTGAGTGGGTTATATGACAATTTCTTCAACCAGGCTCTTCCTGCTGGACATTTTTTTTTTTTTAAGATTTTATTTATTTGACAGAGAGAGAGAGATCACAAGTAGAGAGAGAGAGAGGAGGAAGCAGGCTCCCTGCCTAGCAGAGAGCCTGATGTGGGACTTGATCCCAGAACCCTGAGATCAGGACCTGAGCTGAAGGCAGAGGCTTAACCTACTGAGCCACCCAGACAGCCCCCCTGCTGGACATTTTGTTTGCTTGCATATTTCATCTAGTTCTTGTTAGCCTGAGATTCTGCCACATTTTAGATTTATTACTTGGCCTTGACTTTCCGGTGGGAGTAAGTCAAAAGGCACAAATATCTTTATGTCTCTTTATAAGCATCATCAAGTACGTGGCTTTCTAAAATGACATTATCTATGTTTCCTGCCAAATTTAGTATGAAAGAGTGGCCATTTCACAGCATCCTCCCCCCAAAGTGAAGGCATTAATTTCTTGAGGTGGCTTATTTGGAGAGCAACCAAATACTCCTTTAAAAAGCTTCTAAGGGGGCGCCTGGGTGGCTCAGTGGGTTAAAGCCTCTGCCTTTGGCTCAGGTCATGATCTCAGGGTCCTGGGATTGAGCCCTGCACCTGGCTCTCTGCTCCGTGGGGAGCCTGCCTCTCTGCGTACTTGTGATCTCTGTCTGTCAAATAAATAACGAAAAAAACCTTAAAAAAAAAAAAAGCTTCTAACAAAATGTCAGATACTTTCATTCTTTCAACTGCTCCTAGAATATGTAAGGTTTTAAACGGTTTCCAAGCATGTTGACACAGAAAAGTACATCTTCATAAATAAAAACTTGTTGACTGTTTCAAGAAAGTTTGATGAGGCTTGGAGCCCATTAATTCAACCTTGATTAGCCGAAATTTAAAAGGAGTTTGGCTTACACTTAACTCATTGTTACTGTAATAAAAATGAAAGTTTTAGAACAATTTAAATACAATGACATCATGTAATTTAAAGAGCAGTGGCTTGGAAAAAAGTCACCAAACAATAGGTTAGCATTATCGGGTATTTTTATTAAAGAACAACAGGGCATCGAGTTGTCTGGGTAATTGAGGGAGAAATTAGACTGAATGACTTTATTAGTTCTGGCCACACATTAGGGGCCTTCAATTAAATCATTTACCTAGCCTCTTCAAGACAAAATAAATAATTCTCTATTCAACAAACCATTCATTCCTTGCTTATTTGGCCAATTACCATCACGGTATCTTTGGAAGCAAACAAAATAGCAGAATTTATAGCATGTAGTTTACACGCGTTAAGATCGATTTTGCCAGCTAAGGAAAGGATGACCCAAACAAAGGGAAGTGGTGAAAACAAAATAGTAATGCTAGGATGGGTCAGAGAGCAACACTTGGCAAATTGTGCCAAATTGGTCGACCAAGCGAAGCACTCTATTGGGAATTGCAAAGTAGGAAGTCCTATTTTTGACTCTGCTGACCTCGGTGAATATTTCCTTGTTTTAAAAATGTGCATAATTCTTTGCTACCTAACAAAGAGGTCTGTTATGAAATTAATGAGTCTATAAAATGTCTCTGGAAGCCCTTTCTTAAATGCACACCACAATCTTGTATTCATACAGTTTATGTTCCTGCTCTTTGAAGATATGCCAGTCTTTATTAGTATTCCTGTGGCGCCTTCTACCACTCCAAGTTCACTTTAAGTCCTCATAAAATTAATTAATAGAATGACCACTATTTTAAGTGGGAGACTTTGCCTTCAGAAATGGTTTCCTGTCCCCATATGATAAATGTTAGGGTATTAAGTTCGGTGCGAAATAGAGAGGGAGGCGGCGAAAGGGAACCTACTCCGGGGCAAGCGCGGCCAAGCGGCGCCGGGGCAGCCCGTGGGCGCTCTCGGGACCGCTCACCTCCCGGTCTGCGTCGGGCCCCCGGAGCCGAGTCGCTCCGTTCGTCCCGGGCGCCCGCGGGCCGGGCTCGCGGCGGCCCCAGCCGGGCTCGATTACTTTCGCCTGGGCGAGAAGCAGCACCGCCGCTCCAGCGGGAACCCTACCGCGGCGGGGAGGGAGGAGGTGGGGCGACGACAACAAAAAGAAGTAAAGTAGGAGGAGATTCTCCCGGGAGGGCCCGGGCGGGCGGGGGGGCGGGTGGCCGGAGGCGGGGGCTGGGGGGGGGGGCAGCGGCGGGCTCGCGGGAGGAGGCGGGGACAGGCAGAGGGACCCCGCGCCGGGAGCCTCACGCCCCGCCCCGAAGGGGCGCTCCGCCGCTCCGGCCGCGCGCCTCGCCCCCCTCCCCGCCCTCGCGGCCCGCGCGCCGGGACCCCCGCGGGCCCGCCCCCCGCCACCCGCGCTGCCCCCGCCCCTCGCGCCTCCGTCCCCGCCCCCTCGCCCAGCGCCGCCCGCGCGCAGCGTCTCGCGCCGGCCCGGCCCGCCCGCCGGGAAACAGCCGCGAGAGCAGCGGCCTCCGCGGCCGCCACCGAGCCTTCTGCGCCCGCGCTCCCGCCTCGCCCCCGCCCTCGGCGCCTCGTCCCGGGCCCGCGCCCGCACCCCGGCCAACGTTCTCTCGGGGCCTCTCCCGGCCCGCCGCCCGCTTCCCCACCCCCGTCTCCGAGCCCCCCAACCGTCGCGCTCTCCCTCGGCGCGCGGCCCGCCGCCTGCTTCCGGGGCGGGCGGACTGGGCGCCTGGTGCCGGCGGCCGCAGCGACAGCGCCCCCGGGAAGCAGAGGAGGAAGGAGAGAAGAGGTGGAGGTGGCCGCAGGCTGAGTCGCGGCCGGGATGTCCGGGCAGCAGCCGCCGCCGCCGCCGCCGCCGCCGCAACAACAACAGCAGCAGCAGCTGCCGCCGCCACCGCCGGCGGCCGTGGCCCCCGTCTCCGGAATCGTCCTGCCGGCGCCCCCGGCCGTCAGCGCCGGCTCCTCTCCGGCCGGCTCTCCCGGCGGCGGCGCGGGCGGCGGCGGCGGCTTGGGGGCCGCGGCGGCCGCCCTGCTCCTCCACCCGCCGCCGCCGCCGCCGCCCCCAGCCCACCGCGGCCCCGCCGCCGCCCCCCCCGCCGCCCCCGCCGCCCGCCTCGGCGGCCGCCCCCGCCACCGCGCCCCCAGCGCCCGGGCCTCGCCGCGGGCCCCGGCCCGGCCGGAGGCGGCCCGGCCGCAACCCTGGCGGCGGGCAGCAGCGCCGCGGCCCCCTTCCCGCACGGGGACTCGGCCCTGAACGAGCAGGAGAAGGAGCTGCAGCGGCGGCTGAAGCGCCTCTACCCGGCGGTGGACGAGCAGGAGACGCCGCTGCCGCGATCCTGGAGCCCGAAGGACAAGTTCAGCTACATCGGCCTCTCTCAGAACAACCTGCGGGTGCACTACAAAGGTACTGGGCGTGTGTCGTGCGGTGGGAGTGGGGCCACTGACCCGACGTGTCCCGCCGCTGCCGCCTACTCTCGACCCGCCCCCGACCCCCTCCCGCCCGGGGCCCGTGCCCTCCGAGGTGACTGGCCGCCCGTTCCGCTGCTGCGAGGGTGGGACCTGGGTCGCGGGGACTGGGGCCAGGTTCTTGGGGAAGGCAGGTGAGTAGAATGCTCCTAGGTGTAATGGAGCTGGTAATCCTAGGCCAGGAGGAGGACACCTTGAGGGAATCCAGGATGACAGGACATAACTCGCTTTCTGATATTCCCTGAAGATAAATCTTAGGGCTCGGATAGAGGAATCTATGGACCCGGAGTTGGGTTACATTGTTCTCCAGGTGGCGGTGGGTCAGGCGTTCTCTTCTTACGTAGGGGGAACAGAGGCACGATTCTGAGGTATGATTTCTAATTAAGGGAGAGCAGGGATATATAGGGGGAGGGGTAATCAGTGGAGGATTTTGTTCAAAATCAGGCCAGAGATTGTCTGGGGGGACAAAAGGACAAGGGCCCCAAGTTTGGCATCAGTGTTTCTTACTCAGAGCAACTGGGAGGATAAGAGGTGAACCTCAGAAGTAGGTGTTTTTTTAGGGGAGCAGAAACCTACCACTACTGATTGGAAATGCCCTGTGTTTACGTGCTGGTGTTATATAAAGTCTGATTGGAAACGGGTATCTTAAAATGTTACAGAGCATTTTAAAGAAAATTGGCTTATGTTTTACACCTGCAGTTAAAAACAAAAACAAAAAGCAGCCTTAGGCTTGTGTTTGTCCCCCTCCTCCCTCACCTACCTCTCCTCTGTTAAAATAAAGCTTTAAACAGATGAGTTTTATATAAAATTAGTTTTGAGAATTTTTGAAATGTAGTCCAAAATAATAGCATGTGTCAAGTTTACTTGTCTGGGGGAAAACAAAATCAGTCTGATGTGTCAGTCTGTCTGGAACCAAATCCAGTTTTTAGGCCCCAAACCTGAAGCAGGAGCTTTTACATTCAAAGCAGCCTCCTTTTGATTGGCTACAAAGGAAGGGTCTTAATCAGATCCTAGTGACAGGGATGTAGAGGATATAAACAGTTCTTATGGTTAAATTCTTAAAGCATGCAAGACTAAAATATGACAAGAACATTGATAAATAAGTGCTATTTAATTAGAAAGGCGAATGGCGACAGAAATCTACCAGATGATTTGGCTGGAAAGAATCACGCACAAAAATAGGCCTTGTGGAATATTCCTTCTTTTTAGCCATAGATCCAGAGGAGTACTTTCAGTTTTAAATATTTTGTTTCTTAATCTAAATGGTCTAAAATGACCTTTGTTTCCTCTTAAGTTAGGACATTTTGTTAAGACTCTGTGGAGGCTGTTATTTAATTTTGTGTTCCAATTTGTGTGAACAGTGCTGTGCTATGAAGTGTTTGCTTCTTATCTGGCTACCGGAAGGCTTTTTGTTAGACTTGACGAAACTTTATCTTAAATTTATGGTCGATGGTTAATAATAAGCTTATAAAATCAGAGGCAGAAGGTATGGACATTTTTTGAACAAAGAATCCTAGCTTTGCTGAGTCCTGCAGTCATCTGTGATTTTAGGCATGTTACAGGATGGGGCCTCAGTTTCTTCCTCTGAGACATGAGAGTTGAGCTGGATGGTAAGGAAATTTCCAGCTCTGAATTTTCGTGAGATCTAGGTTTTGTGATGAGTTGTTTGTTTTTTTTTTGTTTTTTTTTCTTAGCACTGTAACATGCCTTGATTAGTTTTATTAACTCCTTTTACATAAAATTATGATTTGGATCAGAGAAAAGTTCATGCTTATGAGGAATTGGTTGGAGTTTGGAATATTTATGACACTGCTGCCTCCCATTATTTTTCCTGTTGGCCTCTTTATTACTTTTTGTTGTGTAATACTAAGATTCACTTTCTGGAAACTTCACTGCTTTATAAACATGAAGCATTACTTCTGGAAGAACAGATTTTGTTATCTTTTTTCTTTTCTCTCCCTTTTTTCTATCTACCCTTTGTCTCTCCCTTCCCCCTTGTCACAAACACTGTTCTTTAACCCCCTTCTACTGCCTCTTCCTCTTGTCTTGTTATTTTAATGTGTGTGGGTTTTGTTTTTGTTTTTTTTTTTTTTCCTGTTGTCGTTCTGTGTGCCTTCTGAGTGGACCACACCAAAGTACTGGGCAACTCTGTCCCAGTAATAGGGGAAGGGAGCAAAGGGGAAGTGTCATAGGTAGTGGAGAATAAAACTTTGAAGTCACAAAATAAGAGTGAATTTTAACATTTCATAGTGCCAATTTGATTTTTACCTCAGCATTTTCAGACATTTTTAACATTAAAACTACTGTTCATAAAATGTTTTTTGCATGTTACAGAGTTTGAAAAGATTGATAATTATTTTCCATAATGGTAAGGTTTGTTCTTACCTTTGAAATAGAAATATCTTGGTTTTGCTCTGAACATGCTCGGTTTTTAAAGATGTTATTCTTCTAAGTTGGAATTGCTGTTTTGGGAAGCCATATGGTTCCTTAAATGATTCTAAAGGATTAATGTTAAACAATGCCAGACATACAGTCAAAGTTGATTGGATTGCAGAGGAAGAACAGGGTGTGCATACTATATGTTAAAATTTTTAAGACGACCTTTTGCTTAGCAGTCACACACCAACTGTTGAAATACTCAGGCATAGCCCCTTTTACTTTTTTAAAATTGTCAACTTCGAATAAGTACAAATGTGACGAGTTTAGACTTAGTTATAATGAGGACTTTATTCCAACTTAAAGCATTTTAATGCATATGACAATGGATTCAATTAGTCCTAAATGTTTCAGTTACAGATTGCATTTTTCTTATTTGTGAAGTTATCACATTTGGATACTTTACAAAGCTTTTTAATACACACAAATGTGTTAGTGGATTTGGACAAGAAGGTGGTATTCTCATTTGAGATGTGAGAAAGTGGAAGCACCTGAGGGTTAGATTTTCCCAGTCGCAAGTAAGCCAGGGTTGGAAACTAATTTTCACCAGCTCTAAATTTAGTGCTCTTTCCTACCATAGAGTATTACCTATTTCAGTTTGTATTGAGTTTTAATTTTCGGTAATAGATAAGTCCAGGTGCCTTGATTCTACTGATTTAGGGCAGCTTACAGGAAACAGAAGTGAAAGTTGGAAATGATAGGTAGCCATGAACTAGTGAATTGCACTTTTAATTGAAGCATTATTAATGGCATCTAATCAGTTAGCTGACATTTCTCGTGCTCCCCACTCCCATCCCTTCCAGTATCACCAGTCATCAGGCCTTTGACACTTACTGAATCACTTACTGAATTTTTTGCACTTCTTTTTTTTTTTTTTTTTTAATTTATTCAACAGAGATCACAAGTAGGCAGAGAGGCAGGCAGAGAGAGAGAGGAAGGGAAGCAGGCTCCCCACTGAGCAGAGAGCCCGATGTGGGGCTCGATCCCAGGACCCTGGGATCATGACCTGAGCTGAAGGCAGAGGCTTTAACCCACTGAGCCACCCAGGTGCCCCAATTTTTTGCACTTCTTAAGGTTAAACAAATATCTTGACAATATTTGCTTGCCTACCAATGCAAACGTTTTTTAGGAATTATGGGGAACGATATAAAAAGGTTCCTTAAAATCAAGGAATTGAAAAACCAAACCGAGCTTTTCCCTGCCATCTCTGCCAGTATTATGGGAAATTTTAGCTCCAAAACCGGTAGTTGGTAGTTGCAAGAATTATGTAAATTTAATAATCACATTTGTGGAAAAGTAGTGGTGATGATAATTCACAGAGCTGTTGCTGTAGGGCAAGTAGTCTGCTGGACAGTTGGTGTACATGCCTTGCTCTCCATGCATTTATTCGACAAGCTTTTAGTGAATGTTTACTTTGTGCCAGGTTCTGGCCATGCAAAGGTGATAAGATACTGTCTTTAAATTCAGAGAGTTCAAAGCAGGTAAAACACACAAGTGTAGTGAGGGAAGAGTTCTGAACAGTCCTGTGGAGGACAGGAGGAGCGTCGACCCCTGGCTGATGCTGGAAGTGATGAAGTTGGTGAGTCAGGGCCAGCTTTTGGGAGAGCTGAGGCCAGCATTGGGCCCGCAAGATGAGGAGGATATAGGAGAGGAGGAGGGGGGCTAGGCATTACATGTGAAAATGCGTAACTAAAAGCTTAAGAGGTGAGACTACTGTATATGTTTGGATCTATAAGCACTTTTGGAGTGTTGGAATTTAGGAGTGTGTGACAAGTAGCAGCTGGGAAAAGATTGAGAGAGGCCTTCGGAATATTTTACCGAGCTTAGATCTTATCTGTAGGACAGGAGGAATCATCAAAGGATTTTATTTATTTATTTATTTATTTATTTATTTTCATCAAAGGATTTTAAACAGGAAGTGACTGGTTCATATTTTCATTTTTGTCATATTATACAACTAATTGGAAGATGGATTTAAGGAGTACAAGGCTGAAACTAGCAAACTCATTGAGAAGTCTCTGTAGGAAATAAGGACCTGAACTCGGTCAGTGGTGGGGTGGAGCAGAGCAAACGTTATTTGTGATGTTTTCAAGTGACACTGATAGGAGTTGATGGAATGGTGGAGAGAGAAATCAAGGATGACACTTGGGTTTCTAGCTCTGTGAGTTTCTTGCAGTGAACCGTGAATCGAATAATAATTGCAAGGAAGCATTACAGTGTATTTGGAGATGTGTAGGAATGGGAATCTCAGCCATATGACCTGACTTCATGGAAACCAGAAGAACCTGGAGAAGCCTTCCAGAAGGAACAGGAACAGATCTTCTGGAGTTAGGTGGCCCCAAGTATTGCAGCAGCTGGAGTTCAAGACATTTCACTTTATTCTAGTGCTGAAGTGACTCCGCTGTAGTTTCTGGTTGTTTAATTCTCTTTTCCCTCTTGACTGGTTTATCCTTTTCCTTCCTATTCCAGAGTCCTGAGGGACTTAACAGATTGGATAAGCTAATTGCCATCATTCTTAGTTGGGCAGAGCTTTTCCCATTACATGCTGTGGTGTTGGATTGGTGGCCTTGGTGTCAGCTGTCAACCTGTGTTGGGTCAGCTTTAGGGTTGTTAAGGGTAGTTATGAAATACAGAGTGCCCTCCTGGCACAAGGAGAGTCTGGGCCCCGCTTCTTCCGGGAGGGGTAGCCTGTGAGGCCGTTTCTTGTAGGAAGGGTGGGCACATACCATAACTGGCCTGCGTGTGGGGAGGGGTCTAGGTCACGACTGATTTGGGAGTTACCTCTAGGTGGTGGCTGAAACTCAAGGAGAGGGTATGAGAGAGAGAGAGTAGGTAAAGTGAGAAGAGCCATGGGCCACAGATGGAGCCCTGAGCTGAGCGAGGCCAGCATTAAAAGACTGGGGAGAGTCCAAGAAGCACTCGTCAAGACGTACCTGGACAGGGCAAGGGTGTGGTGTCACAGAAGCTGAGCAGAGTATCAGAAATGAGGATGCGACCTTTGGTGTCAAATGCGACAGATCGGTTTAGTGAGCCGAGCAGAGAAATTTTTCCACTGGATTTGGAAATTAGAGCATTGTGACCTTAGAAGAGCAGTCTGAATTTAGTGATGGGGCAAAGATCAGAGTCAGTAGTGGAGATCGAGCAGAGGGGATAGCGAATACAGATTAGCCTTGAGAAATAGAGGCGGAGGGAGAGCTCACGCGGTACCTGAGGAGGATGAAGTTAAGGCAGGATTGTTGTTGTTGTTTTAAATGGTTGATAGTGGAATTAGGTTGTGCCTGGTGATTACTTTCTAGTGTCAGCAAAGACGATGAAGATCCACAGAATCAAAATTATCCATAAAAACCCCTTTGGAAAGTACTGTGTTAGAGACTGTTGTATCATTTCTAAGTAAGTCTCATTTTAGCTCAGCGGTGTGGGTGAAACTGAAGTGACATTAAGTTGGATGAGAGTGTCATGTTAGTCCGATGCACGGAGTCCCAGTGAATGTGTACAGAATTTAACATAGCTTCTGGCAAATAAAATTAATAGTAATAGTACTTGCTTTCGTTACCTTAACATTAAAAAAAAAAAAGGTTAGTTATGCTCACTACGAAGCCCAGTGCATTATCGACTGTGGTTTATAGCACCAAGGCATGTAGGATTTTGTGGAAAATGGCTATTTTGGGGACACTGCTGGTACACATTGAGAGATGGAGGGGGAAGGAAAGTGAAGAAGGGAAGGGTGAAGAAAAGCTTAGGAGGCCAACAGTGCTGGCTTGGAGGGAGGAGAGCCGTTCCGGAGCACAGGGCAGTCCTGAAGAAGAGCGGAGGACACGTGACTCCTCTGGAAATAGGGGAAGAGGTGAAGATGCGTGTGGACACTGACCGCTTTGTAATAGGAGAGTGAGGAGTGGCACAGGGTGGTAGACAGCAGCGGAGTCCCGTTATCTGATAAAGTCGGTGCGGCCGTGTGCTCACTTATCCGAGTTCGGGACCGAAGCTTCGCGTGAGTGATGAGAACGTGTAGCCATCCATGGAGGGGAATGGGGAAGTAGCCAACGAGAGGTTTCTCAGTGTGCGGTTGACAGCACTGGGAGAGCCCAGCGAGAACAGTGGTTCGTAGTGTTGGCTGTTGAAAGACTTGGATTTTGTTTGGGAGAGGGCGGCCGACCAGGCCAAGAGTAGGGAAGGTGGAGTCCACTGCTGATCTAAGGCTTGTGGTTTTGCTGGCTGCCTGTGGTGGGAGGGTAGGCATGTGAGAGAAGTATCAAGGATATTTGAGAGCTCTTAAGTGATCACCATGTACCCTCTACTGGAAGAGGAAGAGGGGAAAAAGGGTTCAGGGAATGGGAGTTCTCTTGATGTTCAAGAGGAAGTTTGGAAGCGAAGTGTTTAGAAAGGGGAGAGGATAGGGAGTTGTGTCCTAGAGGTAGATACAGGCATTTCAGCTCCAAAGCCAAAAACGTGTTCCTGGGAAAATGTACTCCTACATGTTCCACAGAATTGGGCGCCAAAAGTAACGGGTCTTATGGCAAAAATCGGGCAGGGGCAGACCACTTAAAACCTTTGGAACTTTGGGACCAGAGCACCACAAAAATAACAGTCCTAGTAAAATACAAGCCCGGTTCGGTTTGTGCTGGCATTTGTGGCCAGCATCCCAGGCTGCTGATCCTTTAGAGCCCTAAGCCCTGGCATTGGGCTTCCTTCTTAGAGATGTAAGTGCTTGACAGCTGTTTAATCAGAAATAAATATCTGATTCACGGTTTAGCCCTTTTCGGCCCGCACCCTCCTTTTCAAACAAAGAGGAAAGGCGTACAGACTTCAGCTGTTAGAATGGCTAAAGCCCGATGAAAACCTGATAAGACCCGTTGCTGGCGCGTGGCCGGTGGGAGCTCGAGGTGATGCGGCCACTCTGGAAGGTGGTTCGGCAGTTTCTGACAAAGCTAAACATACTTTTACCAGCAGCTGAGCTCCTACCCGGCTGAAGTGAAAACTTAGGCCCACACAAAAACCTGCATGTGGATGTTCATAGAGACTTCTCTCATAATTACCCCCCAAACAAGCAGCAGCCTCAGTGTCCTTGAGTAGGTGAATGGATGAGCCTGATATATCCATACAATAGAGTATTATTCAGCGATATAAAGAAATGAGCTGTCCGTCCCTGTAAAGACACCTGCGGATCTCCAGTGCATGTATTGCTAAGTGAAAGAAGACAGTCTGAAAAGATTATATACTGTATCATTTCAGTTACCTGACATTCTGGAAAAGGTAAAACGATAGAGATAGTTAAAAAGAGTGGTTGTCAGGGGCTTGAGGGGAGGGATAGGCAGTGCACAGGGGATTTTTAGGGCAGTGAAAGTATTTTGTATGATGCTCTGCTAGTGGATACATCACACCATGTATTTGTTTAAGATTTTATTTATTTGACATAGGGAGAGAGAGAGATCACAAGTAGGCAGAGAGGAAGGGAAGCAGACTCTCCACTGAGCAGAGAGCCCGATGTGGGGCTCGATCCCAGAACCCTGGGATCATGACCTGAGCTGAAGGCAGAGGCTTAACCCACTGAGCCACCAAGGTGCCCCATCACACCATATATTTAAAACCCACAGAAGTTTTCAGCCATATAGAGTGAACTTTAATGTATGTAAATTAAAAAAATCATTTGGGGGGGGGGCAAGTCCCAGGATAAAATGCAGAATGTGATAAAACTGTATTACAAATATATGAAACAGCATCAGAGAAGGGGGGGAAGAGTGCTGACACAGGTAACTTTGGAAATCAGTAGTCTGTAAAACTAAAGGTAAGAGAAACCAAACTTACCAATAAAGTTGTATCCCATGGGAATATGAATTAACAATTCAGATGCTGTTACTATACATGTATACTGGAATCAAACAATTAAATGGATGGTGGGTGGTGGGAGCTGTTTCTTATCATTGGGGTGGAATTTTATAGGAAAGCAGAGAGAGAATGTTAGAATGATCGGTGTGGTAATAAAGTTGGAGACCTTAGTGTGAACCTCATGTCTGGTTTAATACAAACATGGACGGTTACGTGTAGAAATGTAGGCACACACACACAGGGGTTTAGTATACATACGTATATTTCCTTGCTCTTATCAATGAGAAAGCCCAAAAGCAGTGACACCCCAGTAACAGGGAGCATGCTTAGTAGCCATATGTTGGAGAAATGGATGATTGCAGAAATGGCCGATTCTAGGACTGGGGCAGGAAGCATGCACGATGAGCCTCCAGTGTCTTCTGGGGCCTGAAAGTAGCAAACAAAGAGAAACCATAATACAGGTATGTCAGAGGAGCCAAATGAAAAAGTCCCCGTGGCTAATTAGAGCAGCAAAGTAAAGTAGTATTGAGTTATAACACAAAGTAGAAAGTAAATATGCAAGAGACGGTCCCTGCTGATAAAAACAAAGAGGCGATATCTTAGTACTTTTTGATCAGTATTGGGCTTGAGTTTTCCCCAGATGGCTTAATACAGTGGCAGGTGTGGCAGTTCCTGAAGGCACTGAACTTTGGACACTAGGAATGCACTTGTGGAGGTGCCCCAGGTTTTTGACTTAGGGTTTTTTGTATGTTGCTAGGTTTTTCCCTTCACTTCGTTGATGTACCGGGAAAAGCTGTGTTAGGAACTAAATGACTTCTTTATTATGCTGACATCATTCCTGTATTTATCAAGTACATGTGAGCTAATTTGTATTCAAGAAATGTTTTTTGTAGCAGGATAGATTTCGTTAGAATTTACTCTTTCTGAGGTGGAGTAGTTTCAGGTGATGTCAGAGTCCAGAGTGTGGCTCTAGGAAGGAATGATTAAAGTTAGAGTCGGAAGTCAGTGGGAGTAAAGAGGTCCAGGAATTGAAATGTGAGATCAGTAAGATAATCACGAATAATTGGGAAGTGTGGTAATGTTGTATGGGACAGATATGTGTTGCTGTGAGGGCATATAAAAAGGAGGTTGGACAAGTCAGAGAGGTCAGAGCAAGAGTCATCGACGAAGGAAAACGTGAGATAAGAGCAAATGGATGAGCAGGGCATAAGCAGGTAAGGAGGAAGGGTATAGCACTTTCCAGTTTGGTGTGGGGAAGAGTTGGGGCAAAGACCATGGTCAGGCCAGTGTGGCAGGTTCAGGAAGGTGGTGGAAAGTGCTGACGACCAGATCAGCAGGGTTTTCCTTGGCTGAATGGGAGACTGTTAAGGAATTTTGGTTGTATGGGGGAATAGAGGTACAAGGAAGACTGAGTTGTATTTCCAGAAAGGCAACTGGGACTGCATATTGGAGAGTGGAGGGGGGAGTTGGAGGTGAGCTTCATTCAAACCCTTTCCTTCCATGTACAAGGAATCGACAGGTTGTGAAATGAAAGAGGGGGTCTTGCTGGTCTTAGAGCTTTGAAGCAATAAATGTATTTTCTTTTTGAACTACGTAGAAAATACTTAACATTGAAGACTTCGTGGTTTTAACAGTTTATACTTTGGTAGTGTGAGGTTGTTTTCTGGTTGTCACAGAATTCAAGGTGATAAGCTTCCTGCTGATGAACATTATTAGAAATAGGCCCTTCACTCTGACATTATTAGTCTTACCCAAGAATATGAATGCTTTTAATCTGACATCTCAGCTTTTTCCTAGGTCTTTACATTTAAATTTAATTTAAAAATGAAACAAATCTTTTAACCTTTATGAAATTTTTCCATTGTCTAAGTAGAACATAGTGAGTATAATAGAACCTTGAAGATTAAGGATTATGTAGTTGTTGATAGTAATTTTTACATGAGGGGAAAGTGTAGGGCAGTTTAATTCATGTATGGATTTAACGCATGGTTTACTAATTCAGGGCAAGTTATATAACATCTGTAAGAGTTTTCTCTCTTTAAAATGTGGTTAATTTAAAAAAATGAAATGAGGTTAAAACCCATTTCACAGATGTTGAATGAGAAAAATCTATACAAAAGCACTTAGTTCTTTGAGAGAGAGTTTACCCTCAAATATTAATTTTCTTTCTCTTTTCCCATAGAAGTAGCAAGAATAGGAGATAGGAGAACAAGTGACATGATCCCAGAATTCTTATTGTAACTGGGTCCTTCCTGTGGGTTCAGAGCTTGCTCTGGATTGGACTTCCTGCATTTAAATCTCAGCACAAATCCTGGTTTGGAATTCTCACACAACATTATGACCTTGGGCGAGTCTCTTCATCTTCCCTTAATTTCCTTTCCTTAATAATAAATAGTACCTACTTCTGAAGTTGTTTTGAGTGCTAAACAGGTGAACAAATACAGTACTCTTGGCGTAGTGCCTTTCACGTAGCATTAAATATATGGTAACTGTTGTCGTCATCATCATCATTGTTGAGAATACCTTAGGACTACTCTATCCCTAAAAGTTTTGGTCACTTCCCTTCCAGAAAAACCAAAACCAAAATAAGAGCTAGTTGATTTAGGACTCAGGGTTTTCTTTATACTTTTTTTTAACTGTCTAACTAATTTTTAAATGAATTTAGTTGGCCCGACTATTTCCCAGGCAACTCAATTATTTGAACACATATTTAACTTTTTTTTTTTTTTTTTTTAAAAATTTTTTTTTTTTATTTGACAGAGAGAGCACAAGCAGGGGGAGCAGCGGGCAGAGGGAGAGGGAGAAGCAGGCTTTTTGCTGAGCAGGGAGCCCGATGCAGGGCTTGATCCCAGGACTCTGGGATCATGACCTGAGCCACCCAGGAGCCCCACATATTTACAGTTTAGATGTTTTTAAGAAGGGACCTGTGTCATTCTGCAGATTTATGCTATTTCTTTTTCTTCTGCTTAGCTCAGTGTAAATCAGTTACCTCCATATGTTAAAAGCAATTTGGGGGGTATCTGTATATTGCTGCTCTTGTTTTTATCTCCCTAACCAACTTTTATCACCTCTCAGTGGTCACCAGGCTGAGAACTTTTGCCCATAACCTATATACTTAAGACGTCTGGGGACACAGGTTTTCATGGTAATAAAAGGGAGAGGCTGAGTTCATTCATTTTCTTTTGGGCCATGTCAAAATGTGCTTATTTGCATTGCAAATGTAAACTTCACTGTTTAATGATGTAATATGATGAAGTGTATGGGAAAGGAAGGTATCTCATTGGTGTGTGATGGTTATTGTATAGCTAAGATACGATTTTTGATTTAAAAAAAGGTATTTAGTTTTAAAACAATCGTGGTAAATTTGAGAAGGGGAATTTTTCTGCCCATGAAGGTAATGTTATAGTATGACTAAAGGACTAATGACTTAAGTTTGTATTGGGCGAAGCATATTTAACTGGAACAATGAATAATAGAGTATTTTTTGTCATGGAGTCATTTTGGGGATTGTGCAGACTTGTCTTACTCTGAGTGCTTTCTGACATGCTACTTCAACTTCTCTTTTTCTTCTGCTGTGGTTTTAGGGGTGTATTTTCTGTTGCTCACTTGATTTTTGTTCATATGCTGGCTTTCAGGCTAATTTGTGTCTTGGGTGAGGGACAGGGGAGGTGATTGTGAGCGAAGGAAATCCTTCAGGATTAGAATTGAAGAATAGCTATTTTAAAAAGTTTAAAAGCCATTGTCTGACAGATTCCCTAAAGATTTCAGCAGCGGTATGATGATGCATTCCTTTCTTTAAAAAGAGAGAAAGAATATACAGCTAGAGATTAGGTATATTTCTTAGTAGGCTGTAATTGACCAAAGAAATTTGTTGAATCAGCCTTTGTGTAGAACTGATAAAAGTATGTCCAAGAACAGACTTAAGTTTTTTGTTTTTTTTTTTTAAAGATTAAAAAAAAAATTATTTAAGAGAGACATGAGTGGGGTCCTGGGGGTGGGACTGAGGGAGAGGGATAAACAGACCAGACTCCCTGCTGAGCAGGGAACCTGATGTAGGGGCTCAGTCTCAGGACCCACGATCATGACCTGAGCTGAAGGCAGTTGCTTAACCAGACTGAGCCACCCAAACTTGAAAATTCTTAAAGTAAGAAAGCTGCTTTGCCAATTCAGTTAATTATATAAAATTTCACTTAAAGATATACCCATGATATAGATGCTTTTGGTTTAAAAAATAGCCCATTTGGGGTGCCTGGGTGGCTCAGTGGGTTAAAGCCTCTGCCTTCGGCTCAGGTCATGATCCCAAGGTTCTGGGATCAAGCCCCGCATCGGGCTCTCTGCTTAGCAGGGAGCCTGCTTCCCTTCCTCTCTCTCTGCCTGCCTCTCTGCCTACTTGTGATCTCTGTCTGTCAAATAAATAAATAAAATCTTTTTAAAAAAATAGGCCATTTGACAAAAGAATGTTGCTTGGAAATAATATAGGTATATAAGCATATTTGGATCTAATAAAATTAAGATCATACTTTCATCATGTTCTTCAAATGCATCCTTTTTCTCTTAAAAATATAGTCTATCCTGAAATATTAGTTTGGTAGGCTCAGTGTGTTCAGATTCTGAAAGTGTGTTAATCTAGTAATAGTGTCAAGAGTCCCATGACTAACCCTGGGCTACTTTGCATATTGCATTGTAATGACACATGTTTCATTGAGTCTTTATATGTACTGATAGGAGCAGAAATGTCTAGATACCATTCTAAAAACTGTATTTCTTCCTGAATTGTTTTAGATTTTCATTGAATATCTCATTTGATTTTTTTCCCCTTTCTGTTTCCTATGCAGGTCATGGCAAAACCCCAAAAGACGCAGCGTCTGTTCGCGCCACGCACCCAATTCCAGCAGCCTGTGGGATTTATTATTTTGAAGTAAAAATTGTTAGTAAGGGAAGAGATGGGTAAGTGTACATTTTGGTGGGATAAATTGTTTGCTGTTCTTGGATAGTTATTTTTGTCCTGATTTATAATTATGCTGTAATTGGAAAATGGGAGTCTCGGAGATACTGGTAATTGGTAAAGTAGGATCTGAATGTCACAATGCAGCAGGTTGGATACAGTCCTGCTTTAATACTAGTTGAAGCTAATACTTGAGTTGGTGAAATAACCAAGTTTTTTGGTCCGATTGTCATTAAATTGGAGCACTGGAATTAAACAACAGAGACAGTGACTCATTTTCCATGCCTTGTCTTACACTGCCCTTTTCTGAATTCTGCTGAGAACTTAAATCTTCTCAGAGCTAGTTAACCAAGGCCAAAAGGTGATTCATAGGTATTTCACAGGGGGTGGCACTTAGACTCTTGTGTTTAGATCAGGGAAGTATGTTTGTATGCTCTCAAGTGGAGGGGATTCCCAGGGATTAGGATATGGTGTAAAAACTTCCAGGTGAGAACTCCATGTAGATTCTGGAACCAACTTCACTAGCATCGCTTTTCAACTTGGGATCAGTGTATAGTCTGTGAGTGTACATCAGAATCGCTTACGGGACTATTACAAAGATAGTAATGTGGGCCTTAACCTAAAAGTTCCTAAATCACTATTTTCAAAAGCAGAGCTTGGGTAAGATAGGCATTCTTGAGTAAGCTTCACTGGGAATTTTGGTGCATATTTCTGATTAAGAATTGATTACCTAGAATCACTAACTCTATCCTATGGTATTTCCTGGTAACCTCATTGTGGTGTCAGAGGTCCTTTAAAGCATCCATAGAGTCATTAGTCCAGCTCCCAAGATAAACTTACTGGGTGAGTTGGCCCAGTTGAGTTAAGAGTCATTAAGTTGACCTGGATTTGAAGTGAATCATTTAACCTGTTAGTGCTTCTTCTGTGTTTAACTGAAAAAATAAGTATGTTTAGTAGATGATTCCTCCTACTTTATTTGCTGAATATTTTCATTCTCAACAGTATGGAAAGTAGAAAGTGCAGCCTTGGAATCCATTGATGACTTTTTATTGAAATGCCTCAGTTGTCCCAGGGTGATCAAGCCAAAGATAAAATCAGAGAAGCCAAGGATAAAGTGGTTGAGAGACCCTAGATTGAAACAGGCACACGATTGTAACCATTTTTAACTCTACTGCTGCCTGAATACTCAGCCAGTTCTTCTTATACTTAAAATTATACTGTCAGTCTCATTCTTGCTGATGTTGCTCCTGATTATTCCCAGGGTTCTCTTCACCTTTTCGCTCCACGTGTTTGTCTTTGCATGATCTTGACCTTACCTTTTCATGGCTGCAAACAGCCTGATGAGCGTCGAATCTAAAACTCCAATCTCGGGTTATTCCCTTGAGCTCTAGACGGATCTGTCTAACCCGATGTTTGCATTTGCCTGTCCCACAGGTATTGCATTGTCGCTTGTTTTAAGTCTTTTCCTCAGCACCAGCTTGCTTAGTGGTTTCACTGTTGCTAGAAACTTGACAACTTCCTATCTCTTACTTTGTCCATCTCTATGGCCTCCGCCTCAGGTTTGCTAATTAATCCCCTAAATTACCTAGGTGGTGGGTTCTTTGGTCTCTCAGTTGTTCCCTGTTAAGCTCTTACTTCACTCTGCAACTGTTCTCATCCTTCTTTCAAACACAACTGACTTGTGTCTGTCCCCATCTTGAGATCATTTGGTACCCCTGTTGCTTTGAGGGTAAAGTCTGAAACTTCTTAGCAGGGTCTTGGATGATGTGACTAACTCCTTTGTAACTTTTCAGTCTCATCTCTTTGTTGCCAAGATCTCTCATTCATCTTTTTTCTCCCCATTTTTAAAATTAACTGATTTTTACATAGAGTAAAATGTATCATTTTTAGTGTGCAGATCTGTGAGTTTTGACAGATGTGCGTATTCACGTAAGCACCACAGTCAGTATACAGTTGGTCTTTGAATGATGCAGGTTTGATCTGCACGGATCTACTTTATATGCGGACAGCACAGCCCTGGAAATATATTTTCTCTTCCTTGTGATTTTCTTAATAACATTTCCTTTTCTCTAGCTTTATTATAAGAATGCAGCATATAATACAACGTACAAAATACGCCTTAACTGTTTACAGTACTGGTAGGGCTTCCAGTCACCATCAGGCTATTAAATAGTTAAGTTTTGGGGCAGCAAAAGTTGTATAGGATTTTCAGCTTGTGTGGTGGCAGGGGTGGGGGGTGGGTGATCGGTGTCCCAGCACCACCCAGTTGTTCAAGGATCAGTGATCGAACAGTTCCGTCACCCTCCATAATTCCTCTCTACCCCTTTGTAGGCGATTCTTCCCCATCTCTGAGTGATGACCATTGATTGGTCTTCTGTCTCTATGGTTTTGCTGTTTCTAGAATGGCGTATAAATGGAGTCGTAGTATGCAGCCTTCTAATTTAGTCATCTTAGTATAATACATCTGAGATTCATCGCTGTTGTTGCATATATCGGTAAATCAGTCCTTCCTATCGCTCATTGTATTGGCTGAGCCAACCACAGTGTGCTTACCCACTCTTCAGTTGACGGACATCTGGGTGGTTTCCAGTTTTTGGCAATTAGGAATATAGCCACTATAAACATTTATGTACAGGTTTTTGTGTAAACTTGAGTTTTCATTTCAGTTGGATAAATATCTAGGAGTGGGATTGCTGGATCGTGTGTTAAGTGCATTTTTAACTTCACAAGAAACTGCCAACTTGTTTTGCAGAGCGACTGTACTAGTTTGCATTCCCACCAGCCTCGTGTGAAAGTTCCTGTTGCTTTGCATCCTCTGTAGCGCTTGGTGTTGTCAGGCTTTTAAAAAAAATTTTACCTCTCATTATAGGTATCTTAGTGGTTTCTTACTGTGGTTTTAATTTACATTTCCTTAATGACGAATGATGTTAAAGAATCTTTAATTTTTATCTGCTCCCCCCTTTTTTAACAAACACAGTAATACCTTTATTTTGAATTATTTTCAAAGATTTTATTTATTTATTTGAGAGAGGGCATCAGCTGGGGCGGGGGGGGGTGGTTGGTGCACAGAGCGGGATGGGGAAGCAGGCTCCCCGCTGAGCAGAGAGCCCGATGCGGGGCTCGATCCCAGGACCCTGAGATCATGACCTGAGCCTAAGGCAGAGGCCTAACCGACTGAGCCACCCACGCACTCCTTTACTTTGGTTTTAAATTAATCATTTGTCAACAGCTGCGGAAGTGGTTAAGAAGTGACGTACAGATATTAAAAATACTGAATTGACAGCTGAACTGAATGGAATATTTTGTAGGGCATTTCTCATTTTGTCACTTACTCAGGTTAAATTCAAGGTCCTTATACTTCATCTCCTTCACGAGCGGTGGAACCTTTAACTGGGGCATCCAGTTAATCTCCATTTCCACTTGGATGCCCGCTTAGACTTGAAGAAATAAGCCCCAGAAAATAGAAAGTAGGATGCTAAACAGAGATGAGTTGACATCAGACGACCCCAGAGACAGAGGCGGAACAAGCTTCTTGGGTTAGAGCATATGCCCAAGGATCTGTTTCTAGTCAGAATGGGCTGTGGGGGGCGGGGGCGGGAGTGCAGCACCATCAGCTCCTGTTTTACTTCTCTGTACAGGCGGGCTCAGGTTTCTAGTTCTCTCTGCGGGCGCTTTCTTTCCTTCTTACATTCACCTTCCCCTGTCCCTTTGCCATTTGCCCCCTTAACGAATTAGCTGTAGTTTAGTTTAAAGATACCTTTTTGGTGGCACTTGTCCTCCCCCAAATAGGATTATGCCTTTCATATGCCTCCTTCACATGTTGGCCAGACTGTAATTATAATATCTGTGTGTTTCAGTTGTTTGCCTCCTGGTGGTCTAAACTGCAGACGCAAGTGTAAGCAACTATTTTATGTTTCTGTCACTGCAGTACTGACTTGATAGCATTCATATGACTGAATAAATGAATGAGAAACTGTACTTCCCTCCTATGTATTCTTGGAGAAAACTGTTGTATCTTTGGGCAGATCTTATTTATCCTTCTCGTACACGCTTTGACTAAGTTCTCGGTCTAACCCCATATGCTTTTGAAAGGGGAGCACGATCATTTATGGAAGAAAAGCAAGTCATATTGCTGATTTTGGGCGAGTGACACCTTTTTGGAGATGTATTTAACTGTATCAAGAGAACTAAAACTTCCTTCCTAAAATCCCAACTTCTTTGTAAAGAATGGACCAGAAAGAGGAGCTGTTAGTCACTTTTCAGTTGCAGTGATAAATGCTCATCTGAGAGTTTAATTAGACTTAAGATTTAATTTTCTTTTAAACAGTGTGTTTGGGGCATTTGGGTGGCTCAGTCGTTAAGCATTGGACTTCGGCTTAGGTCATGATCCCAGGACCTTGGGAAGGAGCCTGCTGCTCCCTTCCCACTCCCCCTGCTTGTGTTCCCTCTTTCACTGGGTCTTTCTCTGTCAAATAAATAAATAAAATCTTTAAAAAACAACAAGAGGAACAACAAAAAACAGTGTGTTTATCCAGGATTAGAGCAGGCAAGTAAATATTTAGGTCCAAAAACTTGATTTAAGATAAATTGGTCAATGCAGCAAATTTCTTCGTGACATAGTGGGAGTTGATACCTCTTAATTTATCTGTGATGTGTGTTATTTCTGGGTCTGCGTTGGAAAATTAGGACTATGACTATGGTAATTGTACTTTATTGCCTAAGAAATAAGGCTTGAAGGAAGTTTCTTTTAGTGAGTGAAAGAAATAATATATTTTGGGGGCACCTGGGTGGCTCAGTGAATTAAAGCCTCTGCCTTCGGCTCAGGTCATGGTCCTAGTGTCCTGGGATCGAGCCCCACATCAGGCTCTGTGCTCTGCAGGGAGCCTGCTTCCACCTCTCTCTATCTGTCTGCTTCTCTGCCTACTTGTGATCTCTGTCTGTCAAATAAATAAATAAAATCTTAAAAAAATATATATATATATATATTTTGGGTTTTGCCTTGGATTTTCATTTAAACGAAACACATTTGTATGTGTTCAGGAAAATAAGCTTATTTATTGGGACACAGGATCCCAAGTTTTATAATTAATTTAAAAATAAATTTCTGATGCATTCCATAACAAAAGGTTAAATCATCTATCACCTTGTCTGCATAACTTTTTTTTAGGAGACATATTTAAAGGCTATATATTTGTGTATTCTTTGTTAATGATTGTTGACCATCAAGATGAATTTCTAGAAGCAGTCTTTGTCTCATGGATCTACTTACAGTGTAGGAATTTTGTTCAAGTTTTGAATTATACATACTAATACAGGCAGTGAAGATACAGTTAATTTTAAATGTGAGAGGCGATAAATTTTTTATTTGAATATTTTTAGAGTTATAATTTATTATGAGTATGCCACTTTTAGCTTTTCAAGCAAAATGTTGATGCCGCTCTGCCAGAGGTTCAGGAGGGACCAGCAAGAAATCCAGTCTCTGTGTTCGCTCCTAAATTCTTCTGCTGACAATAAAGTACACTCCTCAGAGTGTTCCTTCTATGCTTGCTGACTTTCTGGATTATTTGGTGGGGGAGTGGAAGGGAAATAAAGGCCTCTCTTCCCGTTCAGTTTTAAAAGGCTATAAAAAGGTCTTTCCTTCTGGTTTCAACGGGAGATAAGCAGCAGATGGAAACACAGTGAACAGAGGAACGGAAGAAATGAACAAAGGCACCAAGTAAGCGATGTATTTATTAACTTAGCAAATATATATTGAGCACGTATGATGTGTCAGGTATTGTCAGCAGCTGAGTATAAATATGAAATTACTTTATCCACCTGTTTCTTATCCATGCTTCTCAGTAGAGGACCTGCCACTTAGTAGAAACTCCGTAACTGCATCAAGTGAACTAAATGTGGGTCCTTGCCCACAAGGAGTGTCGAGAAGCAGACTTAAATCACTCTCAGTTAAGACTTACACTTTAAGAAGTTTGGGTGTAGTACCAAAAGACAACTTATGTGCGGAGAAGCAGAAGGGATTTTTGGTCTGTTCTGTTCACAAGTGTATTCTCAGTGTACAGAGCAATGCTGGGCAAAAATCGGTGCTGGAGGAATCTGTTGACCGAGCGGAGGTAGGTAGGGATAACGTCTTTTCTTCTGTCTCACCCCCAGCCCTGTGCCTTGTACAGAGTGCATGTTAGGGATTTGGTATTGATGCAGTGATTTGAATACTTCTTTTACCTGCCTTTTGAAACGGGAACCAAAGATGATGGGAACTGTTTGTGATGGTGAGTGAAGTGTTATTTAACTGAGTACCCAGTGAATATGGGAAAAGGGACCTAGAACTTTATCACCATTGTGTTTCTCAAATTACCCTTGTGTTGGTTATCTTCAGTGCAGTTAATCTCAAATCATCCTTAACCCCGCCCCCTACTTCCATCAGTTATCTTGTACCCAGCAAATGCACATGGATTTTAAGAACCTTTTTTGTAGTTAGGAAGCAATGCATTCTTAATGCCAAAGGAGGAGTCAGACAAGTCCTGTAAAGCAGAAAAAAAGCACAACTATTTTAAAAAGGATCTGCAGCCCTACCACCCATGATGGTTTGTGGTATGTTCTCCAGGACGTTCTTTTCTCTAGTCAAACAAATTTTAACATTACTTTAAGGAAAAAAAATAGTCTTAAGATGTATTTGAATAATAAAATATTCTCACATGTGCCACTACCTATACTTTACCTTAGGATGAATTTGATGCAAAATTCAGAGAGAAAATCTCTTTAATAATGTCATGAAAATACCCATAATCTTTCAATACAACTGTAAGGCTGTATAGCTTTGTCATAATGAGTATGTTTCTTGAAGTCCTTCATTTTACTTTTTCAGAACCAGAAAACCAGTTTGTAACCAGTCTGTGTTTATCTCAGATACACGGACTGCTTACTGTTTGCTCACTGCTGGAATCATTTAGGCCAAATAGAGCATTTCAGAATAAGGAGAGATGGTCTTTAGGTCCTAGACCTTTTGACTCTTTGTCAGTCATCTGGCAATTTGGATAGGTTTTTCAGGAGGAGTGGTTGAAATGTTTACAATGATTATAGAGAAGTAATTGTTCTTGGTTAGAAGCACAGGCTGCTAAAAAGTTGAGCTTCTTCTTAGTGTTTTTCTTGTTATGATTTAGATGGTACAGATTCCTTTTATTTTTTTCTCTTTTTTTAAGATTTATTTATTTGGGGGTGCCTGGGTGGCTCAGTGGGTTAAAGCCTCTGCCTTCGGCTCAGGTCATGATCCCAGGGTCCTGGGATCGAGCCCCACATCGGGCTCTCTGCTTGGTGGGAAGCCTGCCACCCCCCCCACCGCCTACTTGTGATCTCTGTCAAATAAGTAAATAAACTCTTTAAAAAAATTTTTTTTCTTTATTTGAGCAAGAGAGTAGGGGGAGGGGCAGAGGGAGAGAGAGAGAACCCTCAGGCTGACTCCTGGCTGAGCGTGGAGCCTCACGCAGAGCTGGATCCCAGGACACTGAGCTCATGACCTGAGCCTAAGGCAGCAGTTGGCTGCCCAGCCAGCCGAGCCCCCCGCCCTGCCACGTGCCCCGACCACGCAGATTCCAAGCAGTTTTCCTCCCCAACATCTCAGACATACAGAAGAGTTAACACGGTCAACACCCATATGCCCCAACATTTAGATTTTAGAGTCAGAATTTTGCTGTATTGGCTTTATTACAAACAGGTCTATCAACCCATCTTCTTTTTAAATGCATTTCAAGGGAATTTGCAGAATTTTCACACCAGTTTTACTTGAATTCTCTAGTTTTACCCTTGTATCTTTTTTTTTTTTTTTAACCTGAAGATCATTGTTCCTGATGTTATTGACATATTTTTTCATTTGTTTTGTAGTGGAACATAACTATATCTAAGTTAAAATACTGATATTGTTGCTAAAAAGAATGTTGATTACTTTATGATTATAGGGTTTTTTTTTTTGTCTTTAGAATATATCCTATTGGGAATAGATACTCAAAAACTGAGCTTTAAAGTCCCTTGAAGTAATTCTTTTGTGTTTCTACAACTAACTTGACATACTAGTTTCATTTATTTAAATTTCTTAGGCTCTTAGGGGTTTCTTTTTTTTTTTTCTTTTTTTTCTTTCTGTTTTCTGTAATTATGTAAAACATTTAACCATTGCATTGGTCCAAAATTAAAGCCATACCAGAAGGTACTTCAGAGAAGTTTCATTTTCTCCTGGTTGTCTTCCCCATTCCTGCAGGTTAATTAATTTTTTTTTATTAGTTCTTGGTTTTCTTTCCAACATTTCTTTTGAATATACATTTGACTCTTGAATTGTATGGGATACTAGGGTGCTAAAATCCTCTGTGCAGCTGAAAAGGTATAATTTGGGGCTTTTTGTTTTATTTTTTGCCTGATAGAAAGTTATTTATTGCCTGGAATGTGCTGTTATGTTTGTAAGTTTGGAGTTGGCTGATCTTTTTTCTGATATATAGTTGACACACGGTGTGTGACTCTGTAGCTTGAGCCATGCTCACCGTCAGTTTGGCTCCCATCTGTCACCATACGACACTGCTGCAGCATTATTGCCTGTATTCCCTATTTTGTGTCTTTCATCCCTGTGATGACTTCAGTCCATAACTGGAAGCCTGTGCCTCCCACTCCCCTTCATTCATCTTGCCCGTCCCTCTACCCCTCTGCCCTCTGAGGGCACCCATCAGGTATCTGTATTTAAGGGTCTGTTTCTGCTTGGTTGTTTGTTCATTTATTTGTTTTGTTCAGATTCTGTGTATAAATGAAATGGTATTTGTCTTTGGCTTATTTCACTTAGTGTTTTGCCTTCTAGGTTAATCCATGACACAGATGGCAAGATCTGAGTTTTTCTTTTCTTTCCTTTTTTTTTTTTTATGGCTGAGTAATATTCATGTGTATATTCATTGTGTATGTGTGTGTGTATCACATTTTTATCCATTCATCTGTTGATGGACACTTAGGTTGCTTCCATATCTTGGTCGTTGTAAATAATGCTGCAGTTAACATATGGATGGATGCATCTTTTCAAGTTAGTGGTTTTTGTTTGGTAAATTATCCATTACTGCAATAATTGGATCATATGGTAGTTCTCTTTTTGATTTTTTTTTTTTTTTTTGAGGGACCTCCATACTGTTTTCCACAGTGACTGCACAAGTTTGCATTCCCACCAGCAGTGCACGAGGGTTCCTTTTCCTCTGCATCCTTGCCAGTACCTGTTAATTTCTTATCTTTTTCATTTCAGCCATTAGACAGGTATAAGGTGATAATCTCTTTGTGGTTTTGGTTTGCATTTCCTTGAGGATTAGTGATGTTGAGCATCTTTTCATGTTTCTCTTGGCCATCTGTATGTCCTCTTTGGAAAAATGTCTGTTCAGGGCTTCCGCTCAGTTTGAATTGGATTATTATTTTGCCCCCCTGTGTTGAGTTGTATAAGTTCCTTATATATTTATTTTGAATATTAACCATTTATCAGATACATCATTTGCAGATAATTTCTAAGACTCAGTAGGTTGCCCTTTTGTTGATGGTTTTTTATTTATTTATATTTTTTACTACGCAAAGGCTTTATTTATTTATTTATTTATTTTAGTATAGTCCCAGTAAATTTGCTTTTGTTTCCCTTGTCTCAGGAGACCTGTCTAGAAAAATGTTTCTAAGGCCACTGTCAGGGATTCCTGCATATGTTTTCTTTCAGGAGTTTTGTGGTTTCTGGTTTTGCATTTAGGTCTTTAATCCATTTTGAGTTTATTTTTGTATATGATATTAGAGAGTGGTCCACTTTCATTCTTTTGTGTGTAGCTGTCCAGTTTCCCAGCACCATTTATTGAAGAGACCGTCTTTTCCCATTGTACATTCTTGCCTCCTTTGTCTTAGATTTAATTGTCCATAGAAGTGTAGGTTTATTTCTGAACCTTATATTATGTTTCACTGATCTGCATGTTTATTTTTGTGCCACATACTGTTTCGATTACTCTTTTATACTATATTTTGGCATCTGGGATTATGATACTTCCAGCTTTGTTGTTCTTTCTCAAGATTGCTTTGAGAACATTCAGGGTCTTTTGTGGTTCCATATACATTTGAGTACTCTTCTCCTTCTGTGAACAATGCTCTTGGTGTTTTGATAGGGATTGCATTGAATCTGTAGATTGCTTTGGGTTATATGGACATTTTAACAGTATTAATTTTTCCAGTCCATGAGCATGAGATAGTTTTCCATTTCTGTCATCTTCTGTTTCTTTCATCAGTGTTTTATAGTTTTTCAAGAGTGCAGGTCTTTGACTTGGTTAAGTTTATTCCTAGATATTTGATTTTTTGATGTAGTTATAATTGGAGTTGTTCTTATTTTTCTTTGTTACTTTGTTATTAATTATAGAAACACAAGCAATTTCTGCATGTTAATTTTGTATCCTTCAACTTTACTGAATTTATTTATTCTATTAGTTCTTGGTGGAATTTTTAGGGTTTTCTATGTATAGTATTACGCTATCTGCAGATAGTGACAGTATAACTTCTTTCTTACCAGTCTGAATGCCTCTTATTTTTTTCTTGTCTGATTGCTTTGACTAGGACTTCTGAGACTGTGTTGAATGAAAGTGGCTGGAGTGGTCATTCTTGTCTTATCCTGATCTTAGAGGAAAAGATCTCAGTTTTCACCATTGATTATGATGTTAGTTGTGAGGGTTTTTTTTTTGGCGGGGGGGGGGTCGTTATTGTTGTTTAAGATTTTATTTATTTATTTGAGATAGAGTGAGCGAGAGAGCATAAACAAGGAGGAGGGGCAGAAGGAGAAGCCGCCAGTGTGGGGCTTGATCCCAGGACTGGGAGATCATTACCTGAGCTGAAGGCAGACAGATGCTCAACCGACTTAGCCAGCGGGCACCCCAGTTGTAGGCTTTTCATATATGGTCTTTATGTGTTGAGGTATGTTCCCCCTAAACCCACTTCGTTGAGAGTTTTTATCATAAACGGATGTTGAATTAGGTCAGGTGCCTTTTGTGCTTCTGTTGAGATGATCATATAATCTGTATCCTTTCCCTTGTTAATATGGTCTGTCATACTGATTGATTTGTGTACATTGAGACATTTTTGTTGCATCCCTAGAATAAATCCCACTTGATCATGGTGAATGATCCTTTAATGTATTGTTGAACGTGATTTGCTAATATTTTGTTGAGGAAATTTGCATCTACGTTCATCAGGGATATTGGCCTGTAGTTCTCTTTTTTTGTAGTGTCTTTGTCTGGTTTGGGTATCAGGATATTGGCCTTGTAGAAAGTTTGGAAGCTTTCCTTCCTCTTCTGTTTTTTTGGAATAGTTTGAGGAAAGTAGGCATTAACTCTTTAAATGTTTTGTAGAATTTACCTATGAATCCATCTGGTCTTGGACTTTTCTTTGTTGAAGGTTTTTTGATTACTGATTCAATTTTGTTACCAGTAATCAGTCTGTTCAGAGTTTCTGTTTCTTCCTGATTCAGTTTTTGGAAGATTGTATGTTTTAGGAATTTACCCATTTTTTTCTAGGTTTTCCAGCTTGTTGCTGTATTCTTTTTTGCAGTATTTTTTTTTTAAAGATTTTATTTATTTATTTAACAGAGAGAGAGAGAGAGAGAGAGAGAGATCACAAGTAGGCAGAGCAGCAGGCAGAGAGGAAGGGAAGCAGGCTCCCTGCTGAGCAGAGAGCCTGATGTGGGGCTCGATCCCAGGACCCTGAGACCATGACCTAAGCCGAAGGCAGAGGCTTAACCCACTGAGCCACCCAGGCACCCCTGCAGTATGTTTTTTAACTCACTGAGCCACCCAGGTGCCCCAAAGATTTTATTTATTTATTTGACAGACAGAGATCACAAGTAGGCAGATAGGCAGACAGAGAAAGAGGTTTGGGAAGCAGGCTCCCTGCTGAGCAGAGAGCCCAATGTGGGGCTCGATCCCAGGACCCTGAGATCATGACCTGAGCCAAAGGCAGAGGCTCAACCCACTGAGTCACCCATGCGCTCCTGCAGTATGTTTTTTTAAAAGAATTTATTTATTTAGAAAGAGTGCATGCACAAGTGTGTGGGGAAGGGCAGAGGGCAAGGAAGAGAGAGAATCTTAAGTAGACTCCGTGCCAGGTGTTGATCCCAGTGCAGGGCTCTATCCCAGGACTCTGAGACCTTGAACTGAAATCAGCAGTCAGATGCATAACCAACTAAGCCCCCACCACCCTGCAGTAGTCTTTTATAATCCTTTATATTTCTGCGGTGTTGTTACTTCCCTTTCGTTTCTGATTATTTGATTCCTCCCTCTTTTCTTGATGAAGCTGCCTAGAGGTTTATCAGTTTTTCTTTTCAGAGAACCACTTCTTGCTTTCTTTAATCTTTTCTTTCTTTCTTTCTTTTTTTTTTTTTGTCTCTTTTTCATTTATTTCTGCTCTTCTGATCTTTCTTATTTACTTCCTTTTACTAACTTTGGGCTTTGTTCTTTTTCTAGTTCCTTTGAGTGTAAGATTAGGTTTATTTGAGAGTCTTTTGGTTTCTTAAGGTAAGCCAATATCACCATAAATTTCCCACTTTGAATTGCTTTTGTTGTGTCCCAGAGATGTTTGGTCTTTTGTGTTTCCATTTTCATTTCATGTGTCTCCTTGTATTTGGTTTCTTCTTTGATTTCTTCATTGACCCATTGGTTGTTTAGTAGCATGTTGTTTAAGCATCCACGTGTTCGTGTATTTTCCATTGTTTCTTTTTTTTTTTTTTTTTTTAAAGATTTTACTTACTCATTTGAGAGAGAGCGAGAGTTAGAGTATAAAAGGGGGAGAGGCAGAGGGAGAAGCAGACTTGATCCCAAGACCTGGAGGTCATGACCTGAGCCGAGGGCAGAGACTCAACCATCTGAGCCTCAGGCACCCCTTCCAGTGTTTTCTTGCGATGTGATTGCTGGTTTCATACTGCTGAGGTCAGAAAAGTTGCATGATATGGTTTCAGTATTCTTAAACTTATTGAGACTCTTTCTTGGCCTACCATGTGATCCTTCCTGGAGAATATCCCATGTGCACTTGAGAAGAATGTGTATTCTGGTGTTTTGGGATGTAATATTTTGTATATCTCTAAGCCCATCTGGTCATTGTGTCATTCACACTGATTTTCTGTCTGGATGATCTATCTGTTGGTGAAAGTGGGGTGTTAAAGTCCCCTACTGTTGTTTTACTGTCCATCTTTCCCTTTATATCTGCTAACATTTGCTGTGTATTTAGGTGTTCCAGTGCCAAATGCATAGATATGTACATTTGTTATATCCTCTTGTTGAGTCGATATCTTTTTTTTTATTATGTAGTAGTACCTCTTTGTTTTTTTTCTTTTTTAAGATTTTTTATTTATTTATTTGACAGAGAGAGAGATCACAAGTAGACAGAGAGGCAGGCAGAGAGAGAGAGAGAGAGAGGGAAGCAGGCTCCCTGCTGAGCAGAGAGCCCGATGCGGGACTCAATCCCAGGACCCTGAGATCATGACCTGAGCCGAAGGCAGCGGCTTAACCCACTGAGCCACCCAGGCGCCCTACCTCTTTGTTTCTTGTTACAGTCTTTGTTTTAAAGTCTATTTTGTCTGTTAGTATTGCTACCCTTGCTTCTCTGTGTATAACTTTTGATTCCCCAGAAACTTAACTACTAATAGAATACTGTTGACCAGATTTGTTACTGATAACATAAACAGTTGAGTAACACGTATTTTATATCTGTATTATATGTTGCATTCATACAATAAAGTAAGCTAGAGAAAGGGAAATGTTAAGAAATTCATAAGGAAGTGAAAATACTTTTACAGTACTGTGTTATAAAAAATCCATGTCTAAGTGGACCCATGCAGTTCAAACCCATGTTACTCAAGGTCAACTGTATAGCCAAATATGCTTTAGAAAACTCTGAACAGATAGCACAAATAAATGATGACAGTAGTTGCTTCTAGATAGGGGAAGTGGTTAGCTAGAGATAGGAGTGAAAGGAAACTTGAAATATTTTTGTTACTTTTGAAATTTTTTTTTTTTTTTTTTAATGTGGTCTATCTTCATTGCTCTCTTTTGGGGGAAAGGGTAGTGTAGTTTTACATTTAGAAAGTTACTTTTATACTAACACAGCCCCCTCCTTTTAAGGTGATCTCTTTTGTGAGCAGTAATGAAATTAGCAAGCAACCTCTTCATTTCCCCTCTCTCTTCCCTAGTATCTTGGGGCCCCAGGGGAGGGGCACTTAAAAATTTCTTACTGATACACCTGCAGTAAAAATCTCCTTTTTGGGAAGGGGATATATAGTTCTGTGAGTTTTTACAAATGCTTAGAGACAAATGCTTAAGTCAAGAACAGAACTATTGCCTCACTTCCCCAAATTCCCTCTTACTGCATCCTTTATAATCAGATCCTCCTCTCACCCCTGCCTAACTTCTGGCAACCACTGATGTGTTTTCTTTTCCTGTAGGTTTTTTTTTTTTTCTCCAATTTGAAACCAGAATGCCATATAAATGTAACCCTTTGAGTAAGGCTTTCTTTTCAGTCAGCATGATGCATTTGAGACTCATGGGGGTCCAATGTATCAAGAGTTCATTCTTTTTTTGGTAAACTCTCCCCCATTTTGTTATTCTATTATATCTACATGTTGTAAAAAAAAAAAAACACATAGCTTTTGCATACACAACTCTGTTACCTCATCATTGAGTGTCAGTTACAAATGTAGTATGTTTAATAATACTCTGTACCAGGCCTTGGGCCAAAGATCATTCTTTAGAGAACTCAGGAAGAGCTCGTGGGAACAACATTGAAGTCCTTTCTGGTTCAGAGCTGTTTGTGACTAATACATCCATTTTATTTGAAGGTTTGACTGGGTATAAAATCCCTGGCGTATATTTTTTTGAGCTCCATAGACTTGGATGTGAAGTATCATTGTCTTATGCCATCTTTTTTTTCCTCATAAGAAAATTGGTTTTGGAGCACTTGGGTGTCTCAGTTGGTTAAGCATCTGACTTGCTCTCAGCTCAGGTTGTGAGTTCAAGCCCCACGTTGGGCTCCATGCTGGGTATGGAGCCTACTTGGGTTAAAAAAAAAAAAATTGGTCTTTCATATGGGTGGTCAAAGATTTTTCTTTAAAGAGCTGCTTCTGAATGTATCTTGGTGTTAACTTTTATGTATGGCATTAAATGATAATTTCAGGTCTTCTTTTATTTCAGAAAGTTTTATCATATGATAATTTTCAGTATTTTTTCTATTCTATTACATAGGTTTTGGGGGGGGGACTCTAATTATAAGCATATGCTGGATCTTCTTTGCCTAACTTCTACATCATTTGTTCACAAAACCTTTTATTTTCCTTGTTTACTTAGAAAATTTTCTCTGTTCTGTTCCATTTTTTTCTGTGGGGACTGTTCAATGTTCTATTTAGTTTGACTTTACTTCTGATGCAATTTTTTCTTTTAGTTCTTACATAATGCAAGTAAAAACACTATTACGCTACTTATTTGTATTTTGAAATGGAGACTTCGTATTAAAAAGTCTTAAAGAGGGGTGCCTAAGTGGCTCAGTTGGTTAAGCGTCTGCCTTTGGCTCAGGTCATGATTCCAGGGTCCTGGGATCAAGTCCCTAATTGGGTTCCCTGCTCAGTGGGGAGTCTGCTTCTCCCTCTGCCCCTCCCCCTCCGCTTGTGCTTTGACTCTCACTTTCTCTTTCTCAAATAAATAAAATCTTTAAAAAGTCTTAAAGATCCAATGTGAATTTTAAGTTCTAACACTTGTGGAGAGAAAAGTTATTGCTGAAAAACCAAACAATAAAATATACCCCAATCTGTATGGTTTTGTAGGTTCACCTCACTTGGTATGATGGATAGTACCTGTAAAGTTTATAAAATTGAAAGGTGAAGCAATTTTTTTTCTTTTTTTAAAAGATTTTATGTTTATACAATCTCCACACTCAACATAGGGCTTGAACTCGGAACCCCAAGATCAAAAATCACATGTTCTGCCATCTGAGCCAGCCAGGCACCCCAGAAGTGTGAGGCAATTTCATATTAACTTATTTGCATGATTTGGAATTGCCGGTATTTATTGTTCATCAGTTTTATGGGGACATGTTGAAAAGTAAGAATTTTGAGTATGGAGTACAATATAAAGAATTGATTTTGGTGGTTTTTTTTTTTTTGTTTTTTTGTTTTTTTTTTAAGAATTAATTTTGTTAGCCAGATATTTCACTTTATTAGTAGAGTCATGGTTTAGTGCCCATGAGGTAAAAGGATTTCTTTCATACATAAAGTGTGATAAATTATTTTCCTTTATGTTTAACACTCTAACAGGCTACTTTAAAAAGTCAGGAAATCAAGTTATGTTTATTTGTTGTTGTAGTTAACTACAGATGCAATTTCCTTGACAAAGGATTGTTGAAGGAACTCTCAAGCTAGTATTCTGGTTTCGTGGATCTTCACGTTGTATTGTCTTAATTGTTACTTAAAAGGCAGGATAACTAGGTACCTAAAGGCTGTCTTCATAACCATAGCCACTCCTTAATTTAAGGTACTTATTTTTAAGGTATTTATTTTTATTTTTTAAGATTTTATTTATTTATTTGAGAGAGCACGCACAAGCGTGGGAGGCAGGGTGGGAGGGGCAGAGGTGGGGGGAAGCAGACTCCCCCGCTGGGCAGGGATCCTGATGTGGGGCTCAAAAACAGGATCCTGGGATCATGAGCTGAGCTGAAGGCAGACACTTGACCTTCTGAGCCACCCAGGCACCCTGGTACTACTATTTTTATAGCTCTTTTAGAGGTAATGGGAGAAATATGCATCTTAAAGGTTGATGTATGTTATTGTGGACTTTCCAGAGGCAAGTAGTAGAGCCTGTTTGGTTTTCCAGGATCTTTCTGCTTTAGGAGAAATGGGGGTGGATTGTAGAGAAAGAAAGGTGCAGTGTAAAGAACGAGAGGTAGCTGCTTTGCTGTCAGTGGGGGATTAGAATTGGAACAAAATTTTGCATCATGGAGAAGAAATCTAAATGCTTTAGGTTTGAATAGTAGTATTGTGGATAATTATTTCCATTTTCCTTTACTTCTCAATTTCTTACCTTAATTCTGTTAGCTTGGGTAGTAGTCTTCTAGTGATTATTACTTAATTTGTAATATTTTAGATACACATATTCTCGAATTACTTTTGTGTGGTAATAGTGGCTATTCTGAGAATACGTGTCGGATATGGTATGGTAAAGTTGTTACAGCTGCAGGAGGAAGCAAGAACAAGGCTTGGAAGGAAGTTTATTGTGCTCACAGGTCTCAGAGAGGGAGGTCCCACATGCTGTGAAGGGTCCTAGGGAATTACTGAGTTTGGGTCAGGTGACGGAAGATAGGAGTTAAGGGCTTTAGGTCAGAGCCTTTATTGGGGTACCCAAGGGAAGAGCAAAGCAGGGCGAGACTGAACAGTTTAGGAGAAGCTAGTTTGAAGGAATTGGGCGGGCTTTGGGCTATTGTGGTGGTCTCTGGTTTTCTGGTCCCTCACCCTGGGAGGGTTTAGGTCAGGGGAAATACTGATGTGATAGTGTGTGTGAAAGTGAGATAAGAAGCCAGCTGGGCCGCAGACTCAGGATTGGCTGGTTTGTGTGTGAGAGATGACAGGAAGCTTTTTAAGATGTTCAGGACTTATAAAATACAAACAGTAAAAAGTGTGACTAGTTTAATAGTCAAGTGAAGTTTCATATGTTTCTTCTCTCATAATATCTGAAGTGTTCATAATCTTTCAGAACCTTAGCTCTCCAGACAATTGTTTTTGTTTTTGTTTTTAAGATTTTGTTTGTTTATTTGACAGAGATTACAAGTAGGCAGAGAGGCAGGCAGAGAGAGAGAGAGGTGGAAGCAGGTTCCCTGCTGAGCAGAGCCCAATGTGGGGCTCGATCCCAGGACCCTGGGACCATGACCTGAGCTGAAAGCAGAGGCTTGAACCCACTGAGTCACCCAGGCACCCCCCGACAGTTGTTTTTTGTTTGCTTTTTTGGTTGACTTCTTAACTGACTTGGTTAATGATTGGTTTTGAACCCTGAAGTATGCATCTTTTAAAAACCTGACTGAAGTACTTTGACGGGAACATCTGCAACTTTTGATTAAATGTTTTTGGTTTAATTTTGTAGCACTACTATATGAATCACCAATTGGGTGTATATCTGCAGTTTACTTTTAATGGTTGGAAGTAGTTATGTTTTTTTCTTTCACATAAAGAAGAAGTGGATATATGTTCATATCTTTTACACAGACTGAAGATTGGTAGCTTGTGGGGCACCGGGGTGGCCCAGTCGGTTAAGCATCTGCCTCCGGCTCAAGTCATGATCCCAGGGTCCTGGGCTCTAGCCCTACATCGGGCTACCTGCCCAGAGGGGAGTCTGCTTCTCTCTCTCCCTCTGTAGCTCCTCCTGCTCATGCGATCTCTCTCTCTCTCTCTCAAATAAATAAAAGCTTTAAAAAAAGAAAGATTGGTAGCTTGTGGGTTGCAGATAAGTGTTGTAAGTTTCTATATATAGAAATAGACATACGTACACCAGTGTATCTTGAAGCACTAATTCTCTTTTGGTGCTCTTAATTTAAGAGTCTTATTATATTCATTATGCAATCTGACAGAAATAAGACACATTTCACTTCAGAAGGTATTAACTTAATTTTCTAGTCTTGTAAGACAAAAAGATCCCTCTTGTACCTAGAGTAATGAGAAGAAACTACTCAGAATTTGAAATTTTAAAATTAGGCATCAAACAAGGAATTTGATTGGTTACCATTATACCCACTAGGTGAATGCTTACTGAACAGCTAACATTTAGTGTAATATGAAATTTTCTTTATTTCTGAAATTTTTGAGCACTTTTGTTAAGTCACATCGATAAAATTGCTTCTGAGTTTCAAATAAGGCATCGTTTAAATTAATTACTGTAATTAAGAGTAAATCTTAAGATTAAATTAAGAACTAATAACTCTAATCCTTTTTTTTTTTAAGATTTTATTTATTTATTTGACAGAGGTCACAAGTCGGCAGAGAGGCAGGTGAGAGGGAGATGGGGAAGCAGGCTCCCCGCTGAGCAGAGAGCTTGACGTAGGGCTGTATTCCAGGACCCTGAGATCATGACCTGAGCCGAAGGCAGAGGCTTAACCCACTGAGCCACCCAGGTGCCTCCTTTTTAAAAGATTTTATTTATTTATTTGACAGAGGCTAATAACTCTAATCCTATGTGACACAAATGTCTAGTTCACCAGTCTTTTTGAAGCTGCCAAAAGTTGAATTGTTTCACTCAAAAGGGCCATATTTGCTCTTTTGAAAAACATTGTCACTTTACGTTTCTAAGAAATGTACAGTTTCCTGACATGCTTTCTCCTCTATTATTTACATATTATTTATTACATTGCTTTGTAGCAGCATTGGTAATAAGCACTGAGATGTGTTTTGTTTGAGGCCTTGGGGATTCTAGCAGGGCCCTCCTGCATGTGCTGACTTCTCTGCCTGGGGCCATCCCTTCCTCCTCTAGCCGAGGTGTTTGCAGGGCGCAGGGCCTGGGTGGGGCCTTCTGGGGATGGAGATGCAACAGTGCTCTCCATTTTAATATATGCATATAAGGTGATTTATTACTTTCCTTTATTGTTACACATATAGGTTAGCCTTGGTTTTGAAATAGTATAAACATCCCTGCATTTTAATTAATGTAAATTTACCTTTGTTTGTTTGTTTGTATAGTTCTGTGAGTTTTGGCAAAGGCAGAGTCCTGCAGCCACTACCACGATCATGATATAAAACAATTTCTTTTTTTTTTTTTTTTTTTAAGATTTTTTTATTCATTTGACAGAGGTCACAAGTAGGCAGAGAGGCAGACAGAGAGAGAAGAGGAAGCAGGCTCCCTGCCAAGGAGAGAGCCCCTTGTGGGACTCGATCCCAGGACCCCAAGACCATGACCTGAGTCCAAGGCAGAGGCTTAACCCACTGAGCCACCCAGGCGCCCGATATAAAACAATTTCTTCACTTCCCATACTTCCCTAAAAGGGAATGACCATTAATTAATCTTCTCTTCACTGGTGACTCCTGAGAGCCACCAAACCGTTCTCCTCCCTTAATGGTTTTCTTTTTTAGAAATGGCATGTGAATGGAATTGTATCATATGTAATCTTTGAGACTGACTGACTTCTTTCTTTTGGCATAGTACATTTGATACTAATCCACACTGATGCTTGCACCAATAGTGTGTTGCTTTTTATTACAACCGAGTTAGTATCCCATGCTCAGGCTGTGCAGTGGTTTATTTATCCCTTCCCCAGTTGAAGGATTTTGTGTTGTTGATATGTCCATTATGAGTGCAGCTGCCATAAGTATTTGCAAACAGGTTTTTGTGTGAACATTTTTTTTTCTCTGCTTTTAAGCAGACTATATATTAAGGATAATTCTTTATTATGTATGTTGGAATATTTCTCCTAATTTGTTTGCCTGTTATATTTATTCATGGTGTTTTCTCCCCTAAATAGTAGACTTTGGTTTTTAGGACAATTTTAGATTTACAGAAAAATTTTAGCACTGCCCACTTTCTCCTATTAACATCTTGCATTAATGTACATTTGTTAAAATTAAGAAACCAGCATTGATGTTATTATTAACCGAGGTTCTTACATTAGGGCTTAATCTCTGTATTGTACTGCTCTCTGGGGTTTGCCCAGATGCATAGTGTCATGTACCCACCACTGCAGTGTGGATACTATTCTGCAGTACAGAATAGTTTTGCTGTCCTAAAAATCCCGTCTCGTTCAGTCTGTTAATCCTTTCCCCTTCTGTCCTCCCATCTCCACACTCCTAGCAACTACTGATCTTTTTTCGGTCTCCATAATTTTACCTTTTCTCTAGGGTTATAATTGGAATCATACAGTGTGTAGCCTTATCAAACTGACCTCTTTGCACTTAGCAGTATGCATTTAAGATTCTTCCATGTCTTTTCATGGCTTGCTAGATTTCTCTTTGTATCAATGAGTAACAGTCCGTTGTATGGATGTAGTACGGTTTTTAGCCATGCACCTATCAAGGGACTTCTTGGTTACCGCCAGTTTTTAACAGTTCTGGACAAAGCTGTCATACATTCATGTGCAAGTTTTGTCTGGACGTAAGGCTTCAGCTCATTTGGGTAAATATCTAGAGGGATGATTGCTGGAGCAGAAGGTGGCCTGGGTGAATGGTTTTGTGAGCTTGAGAAGAATGTGCATTCTGCTGTTGCTCAAACAGAATTGAATTGAACTGTTCTATAAATGTCAATGAAATCCAGTTGATTGATGGTGCTCTTGAGTTTGACTACGTCCTTACTTCTTTTCTGCTTGCTGTGCCTGCCAGTTAATAATACAAATTTGTTGATGTCTCCAGTTACAATAGTGGATTTAGCTGTTTTTCCTTGCAATTCCATCAGTTTCTGCCTCACAGCTTTTCACACTTTGTTGTAAGGTGCACAGACATTAAGGGTTATTATTATGTCTTCTTAGAGAATTGTATCATTATGAAATGCTTCTCTTTAATTCTGGTAATTTTCCTTGTTAAATTTGCTTTGAAAAAATGGCTAGTTCTGCTTTCTTTTGATTAGTATTAATTAGCATGGTATACCTTTCTCCAACCCTTTACCTTTAATCTGTCTGTCTTTATATTTAAAGTGAGCTTCTTGTAGGTGACATATACTTGGGCCTTGTTTTCTTATCCAGTCTGTCAGTTTTCTTTTAATTGGTAAATTAGACCTTTCACATTGAAAGTGACTCTTATTGTAGTTGGGTTAATGTCAGCATTATTTGCAATTGCTTTCTGTTCGTCGCATTTGTTCCTTGTTGCTTTATTATTATGAATTTAAATCTGTTTTCTTCTCTGTTTTTTTTTTTTTTAAATAATTATTTATTTGAGAGAGAGAGAGAGAGAGACAGTGAGAGAGAGCATGAGTGAGGAGAAGGTTAGAGGGAGAAGCAGACTCCCCGGGGAGCTGGGAGCCCGATGTGGGACTCGATCCCGGGACTCCAGGATCATGACCCGAGCCGAAGGCAGTCCCTTAACCAACTGAGCCACCCAGGCGCCCTCTTCTCTGGTTTTAATTGAACATTTTTTATGATTGTATCTTCTCTCCTGTTTTAAGATACCAATTATACTTCTTTTTAAAATTTTATTGGTAGTTGCCCTGGAGTTTGCAGTAGACATTTTTAATGAATACAAGTCCATTTTCAAATGACACTTGACCATTTCACAGGTAGTGCAGGTGCTTTATAACAGATTATAATCGATTCTTCCCTTCCTTCTCATGTACTGTTACTCTCATTTCACTTATTCATAAACTACAGATACCTAATTCATTGTTATTGTTATTATTTTCAACAGTTAAGATCAGTTCAGAATAAGAAGAATGAAAAATCTTATTTTATCTTCATTTATTCCTTGTCTTTTTCATTATGTAGATCTGAGTTTCTTTTCTTTTCTTTTTTTTTTTTTTAAGACTTTTATGTATTTATTTGACAGAGATCACAAGTAGGCAGAGAGGCAGGCAGAGAGAGGGGGAAGAAGCAGTCTCCCTGCCGAGCAGAGAGCACGATGCAGGGCTCGATCCCAGGACCCTGAGCCGAAGGCAGAGGCTTTAACCCACTGAGCCACCCAGGCGCCCCTAGATCTGAGTTTCTTATCTATGCTTTTTCCTTCTCTCTAAAGGGCTTCCAGTATTTCTTGCAAGGCAAGTCCATTGGCAGTTCTTCAGTTTTTGTTTGCCTGATAAAGTCTATTTGTCTTTAACTTTTGAAGGCTAATTTTGCTGGTTATTGAATTCTAGATTAGTTTTTTCTTTCGACACTCAGATATTTCACTCCAGTGTCATCTTGTTTGCATGGTTTCTGGGAGGAAGTCTGATGTAATTCTTAATTAACCCTCTTCCTTAAAGGTGAGTTTTTGTTTCATTTTGTCCTTTAGTTTATTTCAAGAATTTCTTTTTGACTTTCTGAAATTTGAATATAAGCCTAGGTGTTGATGTTACGGAATTTATCCATTTAGTGTTCTCTGAGCTTTCTGAAATTTTGGTTTCACGCCTGTTGCTAATGTTGGAAAAATTTCCCAGCCATGATTACTTAAAATACCCAAGTTTCTTTCTTCTTCTTTTGGTATGCCCATTATGTGTACGTTATACCTTTCATAGTTGTCCTACAGTTCTTACGTGTTCTCTTCTGATTTTTTTCATTCCTGTTTTTCTCTTGGCAATTCAGTCTGGGAGGTTTTTATTAACATATCTTCAGGCTTACTGATTGCTTCGTGTTCAGTCTAATGATGAAATCATCAAAAGCATTTTTGTGGTAGTATTTTTAACTTCCAGCATTAAAAAAACTGTTTTTCATAGCTTAGTATATTAATAACAGTTATCTTAAATTCTTAGTTTGATGATTCCAAAATCTCTGTCTTATGTGAGTTTGTGATGCTTGCTTTGTTTCTTCAGAATGTACTTGTCTTGCTTTTTAGCATTCAATGTAATTTTTCTGTTGAAAATTTTATGTGCTTTATTGGGTGATAGGAACTTACATAAATAGATCTTTAGTGTGAAGAATCTGGCCAGGAGTCAAGTTGTGTTTAATGTTTGTTTCGTGTGTTTATTGTGTGATGGTGTCAGAGGCTTCATTTTTCTCAGGTTTCCTTGTTTTTGTTTCCACTATTTGGGGTTTCCCTAGAAACTCCTTAAATAGAGTCTGTCTTGCACCTCTCTAAGTTGTAATCTACTGTTATTATACTATTATACTAGAACTTTGCTGATGTGATAAGGTACCAGGGAAAGGAAATGTTCTGTAATTTTTTTTAAAAGATTTTATTTATTTATTTGACAGGCAGCAAGAGAGGGAACACAAGCAGAGGGAGTGGGTGAGGGAGAAGCAGGCTTCCCACAGAGCAGGGAGCCCCATACGGGGCTTGATCCCAGGACCCTGGCACCATCACCTGAGCCGAAGGCAGACGCTTAATGACTGAGCCACCCAGGCGCCCCAGGTTCTATAATTATATGATTAAATTTCAGTTGTTACAGTGAATTAGAGTCCCTTCATTTACTATGAACTTAGAAGAATTTTAATCTTCTCTCCCTCTTTAATCATGAAGGCCAACGGGAACTGGAGTTGTCTGGATGCTCTTTTACTAATTCAAAAAAGGTTCTGAAAAAGTAGTTTCCCTTGAAGGTAGGTCTTTGTTAAGGGGGACGCATTGTGGTTTGCCTCGGAGGCTCCATGGGTTGTGTCCAATTCTTGATTCCAGCTCCAGTGAGGAACTCAGGGTTGTGAGATTGAGCCCTGTGTCTGGCTGGGCATGTAGCCCGCTTGGGATTCTCTCCCTCAGCTCCTCCCTCTCTGCTCCCATCTTGCTCTCAAAAAAAAAAAAAAAAAAAAGAAAATAATAATAATAATAATAAAATAAACCAAACCAATAAAAGGAGGACACATTGCTCTGGCCGTATCTCAGAATGGTTATTTTTCCTCTTCCCATGCCCAAAACTGGAAGAAATCTTTTTCCTCCTGGATGATAATCTGGCAGAGCCACTGAAGGTAAAAACTCACGAATATGTGGCCGCCTTGGTTAAGACTGGGCCTTTGGGGATTTTAAAGCTTCAAGCTAGTTTATACTCTGCCTTCAGGAATTCATTGTTACTTTTTATAAAGTATTCTTAACACTTACTTTCTTCAGAGGTTCCTGCTCATGGTAAACTCTGTAGCTTTTTTATTCCTTCAGCTTCTTTTTTTCTTGTGCAGAAGACAGATTCCAAGCTCTTTTTGTACTGGAGCTGAAAACGAAAGACCTCTTGTTTATGCTTTAATGACAGTTTTATTGAGACATAATTTAAAATCATAAACATTTATCCTTAAAAGCATACAATTAGGTAGTTTTTCGTATGTTCACAGACTTGTGCAACCCTTACCACTGTTTAATTTTAGAATTGATACTATCACCTGAAAAAGAAATCCCATACCCATTAGCAGTCACTTCTCCCAATCCAAGACAACCACTTACCTGTTTTTGTTTCTGTGGATTTGCCTACACTGGGCATTTTATGTAAGTAGAGCCTTAGGGCAGGTGTCCTTTGTTTTGTTTTCAGCTTATCCCCCCTCCCCCAAAGATCCATCCATTTATTTTAGAAAGAGAGAGAGAGGAGGTAGGGAAGAGTAGACAGGGAGAGGGAGAGAAGCAAACTCTCCTGAGAACAACTCCACGACCCTGAGATCAGAGTTTAGGACAGGACTGGAGCCAAAACCAAGAGCCAGACGCTCAACTGACTGAGCCACCCAGGCACTCTGTGGCTTATTTATTGTAACAATGTTTTCAGAGTTCATTCCTGCTGTAGCATATATTGTATTCCATTCCTTTTTGTTCCCAAATAATATTCCATTGTAAGGATATACCACATTCTCTTTATCCACTCGTCAGTAGGTAGAAATATATTTTTAGCCATTAAGAATGATGTTTTTATGAACATTTGGTAACTTTCTTTGTGTGGATAGGTTTTCATTTCTCCTGGATAGATGGCGGGTGTTGAATTGGTGGGTCATAGAGAAACTGTGATTACCATTTCAAGAAACTGCCAGACAGTTTTCCAAAGTGACTGCACTATTTTTTTATTGTCACCAACTGAGAAAATTCTAAATGCTCATTCTTGCCAACACATGTATTCTTGATTCTAGGCGTCTTAGGGTGTGTGAAGTGAGATCTCATAGTGGTTTTGATTTGCATTTCCCTAATGACTAATTTCATGTACTTATTGGCTATTTGTATATTTTCTTTGGAGAAATGTCTATTCAGGTCCTTTGCCCGTGTTTTGGTTGGATTTTCTTTAATTGCAAAGTTCTAAGAGTTGTTTATGTATTCTGATAGAAATCCCTAACAGCTATATGATTTGCATGTATTTTCTCCTGTTTCACATTCTTCGGCCATATTCTTCAACACACAAAAGTTCTATAATCTTATGAAGTCTGGTTTATCTTGTTGTTACTTCTGTTTTTGGTGTAATATCTAGGAAACTGTTGCCTAATCCAAGGTTATGAAGATTTACTCTAGTGTTTCTAACAGTTTACAGTTTTAGCTCTTCCCCTTAGTTTTCTAAACCATTTTGAGTTAATTCTTATATATGGTGTTGAGGCATTGTTTTGCTTTCATTCTTTTGCATAGATACATCTAGTCCCAGCGTCAGTTGAAGAGACTTTCTTCCATTAAATTGTCTTGTTTCTCTTGTCCAAATCAATTGACCATAAACCTTAGGGTTAATTTCTAAACTCTTAATTCTGTTGCATTAATATATATGTCTGTTCTAAAGCCAGTAATAATACACTCTCTTAATTATTTTCATTTTAGTGAGTTTTAACATTGTGAAGTGTGAGTCCACCAAGTTTTTTCTTTTTCCTGGGCCCCCTGCTTTTCCATATAAATTTCCGAATCAGTTTGTTAATTTCTGCAGGAAAGCAAGTTAGAATTTTGGTAGGAATTGCCTTGTATCTCTAGAGTAATTAAGGTAGCATTACCATTTTAACCACATTAACAGTATTCTTCCTGTCCATGAACATGGTTATCTTTCCATTTATTTAGGTTCTTTAATTTCTTTCAACAGTGTTTTGTAGGTTTTAGCGTTCAAGTCTTGCACTTTTTTGTTGTTTATTTCTAGATATTTTATTCTTCTTAATTCTGTTGTAAATGGAATTATTAAATTGATTTTCCAGTTGCTAAAGAGTAGAAATAAAACTGATTTTTTAAAAAATTTAAAAATTTATTTAGACTGCATACATGAGCATGGGGGAGAGGGAAAGGGAGAAGCCCAAGCAGAGTCCTTGCTGAGAGTGGAGGCCTAGTGGGGATTGATCACATTATCCTGAGGCCATAACCTGAGCCGAAATCAAGAGTCGGACATCCAGGCGCCCAAAACTGATTTTTGCATATTGAACTTGGTATCCTGCAGTCTTGCTGAACTTGTATATTAGTTTTTTGGTAGGGCTTCTTTAGGATTTTTTTATATACAAAATTGTGTCATATGTGAATAGGGGATGTTTACTCTTATCTTTACAATATGGATGCGTTTGCTTTTTCTTGCCTTATTGCCCAAGCTAGAACCTGCAGTCCTGTTTTGAATAGAAATGGTAGAAGTCCTCTTTTCTTGTTTAAGGGGGAAGTATTTAATCTTTTACATTAAGTATGATGATGTTAGCTATGGATTTTTTTAAATAGATTTTTTTTTTTTTTTTTTACCAGCTTTGGAGGTTCCCTTTTATTCCTAATTTGTTGAGTGTTTTCATAAAGAAGAGATGATGGATTTTGTCTTGATTCTGTTTCTTTGTCAATGATCATGTTGCTTTTATTTTTCATTCTCTCAGTGTGGTGTTTTACATTGAGTATGTTTCTAAGTCAGCCATATTTCTAGGATAAATTTCCCCTTGGTCATGATGTGTAATCCTTTTTGTGTGTTGCCAGATTTGGTTTGCTAGTTGAAGATTTGAGCACATATATTCATAAAGGATAGTTTCTATTGTTTTTTTGTGGTGTCTTTGTCTGGTTTTGACGGTAGGGTAACACTGGCTGTGTGTAGGATTAGTTAGAAAGTGTTCCTAATTTGTGGGAAAGAGTCTAAAGATTGGTGATAATTTCTCTTTGTGTTTGGTAGAATTCAAGAATGAAGCCATCTGATTTTTGCATATATTGAGCTTGGTATCCTGCAATCTTGCTGAACTTGTATATTAGTTTTTTGGTAGGGCTTTCTTAAGATTTTTTATATACAAAATTGTGTTGTAAGTGAATAGAGGATATTTTCTCCTATCTTTACAATATGGATGCGTTTGCTTTTTATATAATATAAAAATATTTTATATTTTTATTCTTTTTATGAGTATAGCTTTTCTTCGTGGGAAGTTTTAAGATTGCTATTCATTTTGGACTTTTAAGAATTTGTCTATTTTAAGTAGGTTATGTAGTATGTTGTTATATAGTTGTTCATAGAATTTTCTTAAAACTTTTTATTTCCTTAAAAAAATTTTTTTTTTTACTTTGGTAGTAATTACCATTTTTTTGTTCCTGATTTGATTAATTTGAGTCTTTTTTTCCTCTTAGTAGAACTGAATTTTGGATTCATTGATTCTTTTGCTTTTCTGGTCTCTATTTCATTGATTTCTGCTCTAATCTTTATTATTTCCTTCCTATTGCCTGCTTTGGGTTTATTAGAGTTTTGTGGGTTTTTTTAAAAAAAAAAATTCATTGTCTAGTTTCTCAAAGTAGAAAGTTGGATTATTAGAGATACTTCTTCTTTTTTTTTTTTTTTTAAAGTTGTATTTTTAAGTAAATCTCTATACCCAATATGGGGCTTGAACTCAACAACCCCAAGGTCAAGAAGTCACATTCTTTACTGACTGAGCTAGCCAGGTGCCCTCAGATACTTCTTTTTTAAATATAAGCAATTGCAGCTATAAATTTCCTTCTAAGTACTACTTTAGACTCATCCCGTAAGTTTTGATGTGTTATGTTTTCATTCTCATTCATTTCTAAGTATTTTCTAATTGCCCTTGTGATTTCTTTGTATTTGTTTTCTAGGAGAGTGTTGTTTAGTTTCCACATATTTGTACATTGAAATTTTTCTTGTTTGTAGTTTCTGATTTAATTCCCTTGTGGTTGGAGAATATACTGTGTATAATTTCAATTATTTTAAATTTATTGAGGCTGTTTTATAGCCTAATAGATCTTGGAGATTGTTCTCTGTGCTCTTGAGAAGCGTGTCTCCACAATGGTTGGCAGAGAGTTCTACAGATGTCTGTTAGTTCTGGTTGGTTTACAGTTGTGTTCAGTTTTGTGTTTCTTTGTTGATCTTCTGTCTGGTTGTTCCATCCATCATTCAAAGTGAGTTATTGAAGTTGTCAGCTATTGTGAATTGTGTATTTTAATTCTTTGAGTTTTTGCTTTAAATAGGACTCTGTTGTTAGATTTGTATTTGTGTGTAATTTTTACTCTATCTTGGTGTATTGACCCTTTTATCGTGATAAAATATATTCTTTTGTTTTTAGTAACAACTTTTGTCTTAATGTTTGTTTGGTACTAGTATAGTTATCTAGTCTCTCATTTGATTACTATTTTAGTTTCTTTTTTACTTTCTTCCTGCTTGTGTGTTCAGACCTAAAGTGTTCCCTGTAGAGTGCATTATCTCTGGATCTTTTTTCAGAAAGGAAAAGGACTATTCAGTGGATCTCTGCCTTTTGATTGGATGATTTTATCCATTTGCATTTATTATCATTACTGATAACATAGGACTTAAGTCTGCCATTTTGGTATTTATTATTACATGTGTTATATCTTATTGTTTCTCTGCTCTGCTCTTGTTGCTTTCTTTTGTGTGAATTAGATGTTTTCTAGTGTACCTTTTAATTTCACTGTGGTTTCTTCTCTGTAGTTCTTGAGTTCTCTCTCTTTTTTTTTTTTTTTTTAAATAAAGATTTACTTATTTATTTAAGAGAGAGTGAGCTAACAGGGAGAGGGGCAGAGGAAGAGAAAATATCCTGAGCAGACTCCCTGCTGAGTGCAGAGCCCAGTACAGGGCTCCATCCCAGTACCCTGAGATCAGGACCTTGAGCCACAACCAAGAGTCAGACACTTAACTGATGGAGCCACCCAGGTGCCCCTTGAATTATTTTCTTACTGGTTGCTCTGGAGGATTACTCATGGTATCTTAATAGGAAAATATAATTTGGATTGATACCAACTTAATTCCAGTAGTATGTTAAATTTTTTTTTAAGATTTTATTTATTTATTTGACAGAGATCACAAGTAGGCAGAGAGGCAGGTAGAGAGAGAGAGGAAGGGAAGCAGGCTCCCTGCTGAGCAGAGAGCCGGATGCGGGGCTCGATCCCAGGACCCTGAGACCATGACCTGAGCCGAAGTCAGAGGCCTAACCCACTGAGCCACCCAGGTGCCCCTAGTATGTTAAATTTTGCAACATAGTGTATCTATTTTCTGCTTTCTCCTTTTTGCTATTATTGTCATGAAATTATATATGTATACAATTTAAACCCAAATGCTATAATTACTACTTCGTGTTTTTTTTACTACTTTGTATTTTAGTTAGAATTAGAAACAAGTCATTTATATTCTTTTATGTTTATCTATGTAAGTTATCTCTATTGATGTCCTTGCTTTGTGTGGATTTGAGTTACAACCCAGTTTCCTTTCTTTTCCACCTTATTATTTCTTAATATGCCGGTTTGTTAGAAATTCTCAGTTTTTGTTTAGTTGGGAACATCTTAGCTTCTCCATTTTTGAAGCATAAATTTGCTCCATATAGAATTCTTGCTTTACAGGCTTTTCTTTCAGCGTCACAGTATGTCATCCCATTGCCCGCTGGCTTCCATGGTTTCTGATGAGAAGTCTGTTGTGTATCTGAGTAAAATAGCATTAACTATATAAAGTGATAATGGTGACATTCCTGTGGAATGTGCAACATGTAAAGAAATAAAACATGGGATGTCTCGGTGGCTCAGTCTAAGGTTAAGTTTCCGCTTTCAGCTCGGGTTGTGGTCCCAGGGTCCTGGGATTGAGTTCTGCGTTGGGCTCCTTGCTCAGGAGGGAGTCTGATTTTCCCTCTGCATGCAGATCCCCCTCCTTGTGTTCTCTCTTTCTCTGACAAATAAATAAAATCTTGAGAAATAAAACATGACAACAGTAGCAAAAATGTGGGAAGAGGTAAACAGGCTTTAAAAAGCTTTGTGTTACCTTGTCATCATGTGATAAATATACTAATTCAATCAAAGATATGTCAAAGGTGTACTTTTTAACACTTACATGTTGTTCATTCATATAGTACCAAAATGTATAGCAAGACGTTAACAAGGATTGAATATAGAAAATTACAAAGAACATAGGAAAGGATGAATGGAGAGAACAGATGGGAAACTAACAAGCTCTAGTGGACTTAAACCTGTCTATAGTAGGAATTAAACTAGTCTTCTTAATCTCTTTTATTTGATATTTGGTACAACCATAATTTAAAAAATGGTAGTAAATGTAAAATTTGAAAATATCTGTATTGATATATTGATCTGAAAATTTTTTATGTCTGTTTCCTTTGCTAAACACAGAGTACCGCAGTAATACATTTTTGTTCATGTGCTTTAAAAATCTTGCCACTCCCTCACTGCTGTTGAATTTGAGTTTGTTTTTATATGTTCTGCAACACCCTGAGGTGTTGTACCAACTATGTTGGTTCACTGCGTGTTACGAGCCACACCCATCCACATCTGCTGGGACAGATTTGTGCATCAAGTAACTTTCCTTCTACCACTTCACAATAACCCACAAGCTACCGTGCTGTGTCACCTACTTCCCCAAGTAAACGTCAGATCTTTTTCAGTGTAAAGTGCCATATTTATTGTGGTGTTTATGTATCTTAAACAATTTAATGTGTGTAAAATCGTTTTTTATTGAATTGGGGTTTTTTTAAGTTGGGTTCTTCCCTTTTTTTTAATGTGTTACTGATGGCGTTTAGGAATGCTGTGCTTATAACCCCATTTTTTTCTGATAAGCCCTGTGGTTTTTACTGCATGATTTCGTATAGCGTAGTCATTTTAAGGACCTTAAATGTGATAATAAAGCATGAGTCCCCCTTCCCCCAGCTTTGGTTTAATAGAGATTTCATTTTCACTGTCTTCTGGGCTTCCTATATTCTTATGAGAAATGCGTGAGTGTTCAGCTCAGTGTTCCTATGACAGTAAAATGTCTTTTTTTTCTGGCTGCTTTCAGTGTTTGTTCTTTTATTTTGTTTTATTATTTAAGTTTTCAGCAGTTTGGCTTTGATTTGTGCCTAGGTGTGCTTTTCTTGGTATTGAACCTGCAAGGTTTGCTATGCTTTTTAAATTTATAGATCTTTTTCTTTTCCCAAATCTGGAAAATTGTTCTCTGAATTTTTTTCCCCCCTCAGGAAATCATTTATTTTTATTTTTTTTTTTTTAATTTTATTTTTTATAAACATATAATATATTTTTATCCCCAGGGGTACAGGTCTGTGAATCGCCAGGTTTACACACTTCACAGCACTCACCATAGCACATACCCTCCCCAATGTCCATAACCCCACCCCCCCTCTCCCAACCCCCCTCCCCCCATCAACCCTCAGTTTGTTTTGTGAGATTAAGAGTCACTTATGGTTTGTCTCCCTCCCAATCCCATCTTGTTTCATTTACTCTTCTCCTACCACCTTAACCCACCATGTTGCATCTCCTCTCCCTCATATCAGGGAGATCATATGATAATTGTCTTTCTCCGATTGACTTATTTCGCTAAGCATGATACCCTCTAGTTCCATCCACGTCGTCGCAAATGGCAAGATTTCATTTCTTTTGATGGCTGCATAGTATTCCATTGTGTATATATACCACATCTTCTTTATCCATTCATCTGTTGATGGACATCTAGGTTCTTTCCATAGTTTGGCTATTGTAGACATTGCTGCTATAAACATTCGGGTGCACGTGCCCCTTCGGATCACTATGTTTGTATCTTTAGGGTAAATACCCAGCAGTGCGATTGCTGGGTCATAGGGTAGTTCTATTTTCAACATTTTGAGGAACCTCCATGCTGTTTTCCAGAGTGGTTTCACCAGCTTGCATTCCCACCAACAGTGTAGGAGGGTTCCCCTTTCTCCGCCTCCTCGCCAGCATCTGTCATTTCCTGACTTGTTAATTTTAGCCATTCTGACTGGTGTGAGGTGGTATCTCATGGTGGTTTTGATTTGTATTTCCCTGATGCCGAGTGACGTGGAGCACTTTTTCATGTGTCTGTTGGCCATCTGGATGTCTTCTTTGCAGAAATGTCTGTTCATGTCCTCTGCCCATTTCTTGATTGGATTATTTTGTTCTCTGAATTTTTGACCCACTCTCTTTTTCTCCTTGTGGGACTCTGGTTACATGTTTGATAGACCTTTCGATGCTGCCTCAGCCAGCTCTCTTTTTTAGCCTTAATATTTTTTCTCTCTGTTCTTCAGAATCTGCTCTGATTTCATCATTACTTACTCATTTGCCATTTCCAGTGTGCCATTAAGTACATAAGTAAATGCTTATTTCAGATATTTTTCAGCTCCAGAATTTTGTTTTTTTTTTAAATTCGTTTTCTTTGTTGAAATTGCTATCATTTCATTCAGTACAAGCACATTTCTCTTTACGTCCTTGAGCATTGTAACAACAGCGGCTTCAAAATTCTTTATATTTTAATTTCAAACACTTCATCATCTCAGAGGCATTCTCTTTTGTTTCTGTTCTCTTGAATGTGGGTGATATTTTCCTGTGTCTTTTTATGTAAAGTATCATTAATTGTATTCTAGCATATTATATATGGGTTACAGATTTTAAAAGCAATAGTATTTTTAAAGAATTTGGCTCTTTTTAAGTATATATTTCATGCTTTTTGTGCTGATTATTGTTTCTTTGACCCATGTATTTCTTCTCATTTTTTTCCACTTATCTTTCTACTAAAGCATATCCTCAAATAGTTCTTTTGTGAGGTTCTGTGGAAAGTAAGCCGTTAGCTTTTTAGTGTCTTAAAATACCTTATTTTGCCCTCATTTTCAGTGATACTTTATCTGAGCGTTCAGTTCTAAGCTGGTAGTTCTTTATCCTTAGTGCTTTTGTGCCATTGTTTATTGTCATAAATGGTCCTTTTTTGGGGGAGATAATTTGCCTTTTCTCTTTGTAAGCTTTTAGGATTATGTGTTATCAATATTCTACAGTGTGCCCACATGAGAGTTTATCTTCTAAGCTTTTAGTAGTTTCTGTAGTTTTCTATGTATATAATCATGGCAACTAAAAATAAAGATTATTTTATATCTTTTAATATTAATACTGGTTTTTTGTTTTCATTATATTATTAAATTATCTGAAACCTTCAAAATACTATTTAACAGTTGTAGTAGACAATTCCATGTCCTGATTTTAATGGAGATGGCTTCAGTGTTTACTGTTGAATACTTGCTGTATTAGATTTGGTAAAAAGTGTGTCGTATTTTAGTTTGCTTTTATTTTGGTTGAGTTTTTATTAAAAATAGTAGCTAAAGGGTGCCTGGGTGGCTCAGTCTGTTTAGAGGCTGCCTTCAGCTCAGGTCATGATCTTGGAGTTCCAGGATCTAGGCCCATGTCAAGGTCCTTGCTTGGGGTGGGGTGGGGGGGAGTCTGCTTCTCCCTCTCCCTCTCTCTCTGCTCCTCTATCCCTGCTTCTCCCCCTGCTCATGCTCACGCTCTATGTGTGTCTCTCAAATAAGTAAAATCTTAAAAATAATAATAATGGTAGCAAAATTTATCAAGTGCCATTTTAAGTCTTGATGTAATCATAGCCTTTTCACAAACTGGATTCAACCTTATTCTTTTATTTAGTCAGTGGCTTTTCTTTTTCTTTTTGCATCAGTACTTACAAGTATATTGTTTTATACTCTTCCCACTTTTCAGCTATCTTTATCAGGTTTTATTAATATTTTATAAGCTAAAATGAATCACATAGTTCAATAATTTTTCCTTTTATATTTCTTTTTTTGGAGATAATTTTGTTCTTTTAGTTTGATAAATTAAAAACAAAGAATCTTTTTTTTTTTTTAAGATTTTATTTATTTATTTATTTGACAGAGAGATATCACAAGTAGGCAGAGAGGCAGGCGCAGAGAGAGAGAGGAGGAAGCAGGCTTCCTGCCGAGCAGAGAGCCCGATGCGGGACTTGATCCCAGGACCCTGAGATCATGACCTGAGCCGAAGGCAGCGGCCCAACCCACTGAGCCACACAGGCGCCCCAAAAACAAAGAATCTTATCTTTAATTTGATTCTGTCATTTCGCCAAATTCTAAGAAAACCAGTACATGGATATTATACAGTACAAACTTTTTTTTTTTTTAAGATTTTATTTATTTATTTGACAGACAGAGATCACAAGTAGGCAGAGAGGCAGGCAGAGAGAGGAGGAAGCAGGCTCCCCGCTGAGCAGAGAGCCCAACGTGTGGGACTTGATCCCAGAACCCTGGGATCATGACCTGAGCCGAAGGCAGAGGCTTTAACCCACTGAGCCACCCAGGCGCCCCTACAGTACATACTTTTAAATGTAATTTTATTAAATATATCACATGTTTTTTATGTGAATTTGACATTTTTTCCAAATATGTATCCGTGTCCCTTTTTTTGTGGTCTTCTTACTGTGTCTTTTTGGAAATATAATAGTTTCCTAAGTATTGTTTCTTTTTTCTTCCACAAGTCCCCCTACGCTTTTTATTAGAAATCTTAATCCTGAATACTTAAGTGTGGATAAGTTGAAAGGTTTTTATAGTTGTTAGTAGAGTATATAATTATTACTAGTACTTTGGGTGTATTTAAGAATGAGTATTACAGGAATTTACTGTGAATCTGAGTTTTATTGTTGCTTAATATTGCCTTTTTTGCTGTTTAATGAATTGTAAAATTTTTTTGTAGCTGCCCTGTGAGTTTCAACTTGGGTTGGGTTCTGATATGTTTCAGAGTATTTGGTAATTTTTACATATATGGTTATAATAACCTGCTTTTGTTCCTCTCTCTGCCCCCCCCCCTTTCTTTTTTTTAACAGTTACATGGGAATTGGTCTTTCTGCTCAAGGTGTGAACATGAATAGACTACCAGGTACTTGTAATTGAATTATAATACTGTCTTATGGCTATATCTTTCTGTCTAAAAATTTGAAGTAATAACTGAAATAGTTAAGTACATTGATTTTCTGTGTTTTTAATCTCCTCTATGTTATGAGTTTGAAGGGGAAGCCAGGTGGTTTTTAAAAATTTAAGTTTAATGCTATTTAGCAAAACTTGTATCTACCATGCATTTTTTTGTTTTATGTTTTTGCTTGTTTTGGTATTTTAACTTCTATTACATAGTCATATCAATGACTTTAAATATTTTAATGTGATTAATTCTCTTTGCTATCCAGTACATTCCTGGCTTTTAACCTGTTTTTATTTGTTCAGTATTCTGGGAGTGGAGGCTAATAGTCCAAGTGAGCTAAGGATGGTGTCAGCTGAGATGGCAGAACTGTTTCCCAAAGCCATTAATCAGATGAAAGTGATTCTTGGATTATATTTTTTGTTATTTTTACTAATGTTAAAAATTAATTTGGGAGGAAACTTTGAAAATAGAAAAATCTTCTTCTATTTTATATTAAACTCTGTGTGTGTAAATGAAAGCAAAATCGCTTTGGTTTATTAGCAAAGGAAATATGCATGGAAAATGTGTCTTGCCCCCTTTTTTTTTTAATGGTAAGAGTCTTGTTTAACACATGTTTTAGTCTTCTGTGTGGCAGATTTATTTTCCTTCGTGTTGCAAACAGTATTTTAATGTAGAAATCATGTGGTGTAATTATTGGGAATTTACATGTACATTTGAGAGTTTTACTTTTGTGCTATCATCTATTGTACTATTCTTGCTTTTCTTGTCATAATCTTAGTGAATAGCTCTAGTACAGAGGAACCTTACTTTTCATTGTAAATATACTGGAACTTTCTCTTTAGGCTGGGATAAACATTCATATGGTTATCATGGGGATGATGGACATTCATTTTGTTCTTCTGGAACGGGACAACCTTATGGACCAACTTTTACGACTGGTGATGTCATTGGCTGTTGTGTTAACCTTATCAACAATACCTGCTTCTACACCAAGAATGGACATAGTTTAGGTACTAAGATAATGTATTGCATGTAAAGTAATCAAATACTGTGATTATTGTACTTCTAGCATGGTAGTCATACTTGTTGTGTAGTCCTTGATTGTAAGTACATGACTCTGGATGTTATTTCTTTGTTCTTTCCAGGTGGAAGTTGAGGAAATGGTAAAAATTTGCATTCTCTGAACACCACGTTGTATCACATATATGGGAGTAACTGTGAAAATAATCCCCATGCTCCCATATTTATTCTAGTAAAAGAAATGCTAAGTCTTTTCTGCTTTGAGTAAGACACTAAACACTTCATAGTATGACTGAATTCTCTAAGTAACAGGTACTAAGAAAAAAAGGCTGTCAGTTTTTAGTGTAGTATGGGGTAATAATGAAGGAAAGTCTTGATACTGTCAACCAAAGGAAAGGCATTTGACCCACTAAAAGGGCAGGCCTGCCCTTTAGTGATGACTAAAGGGTGATGACTACAAGTTCTGCAGAAAGGAGCAGAATTAAAACCATAACAGCAAAACTTCCAAGGATAAAAGACAGATGGTAAATAAAAAAATAAATTAATGAAAACATAAAGAGGTATAGCCATCCCAAGACTAGTAGAAAATCAGGCTTTTTGGTTGCATATGCACCTGTAGGGTTTAAAATTGAGAACTCTGTGTGGTGGTTATATTCCCTTAGAAGTTTTTTTGTTTTTCTTTTTATACAGAAACTATGAAGGATAGTAAGACTGATGCTTTAAAAGTAAAATGGTTCACATTACTAGAGAAGTGCTTGATTCAAAGCAAACTACTTCTGATGAAGTAAAGCAAAAGGAAGCAAAAACTAGCCTCGGAAGGCAGAAATTTCATTGTGTTCATAAATTTAAAAATTAGACTGCAAATAGTGTCCTTAGGCGTATAATAGATGTTCTTTAATATAACACAAAAACTGTTGTGTCTTTCATTTCATAGTAGAAAATTCTAGATTTCTGGCTGCATTGGTAATAGCTGTCATATTCCTGACATAAAATTAGTGTCTTCACTTTTATATGCAGCTTAAGTCTTTTCGTTCTGAATAGTAATACTGATTTTGAAGTCCTGTCTTAGCAACAGAAAGGTTGTCCCAAGTCCACACAGGAGTGTTGCTTCGGGACACCAGGAGATGTGTGGATTTGTGATTTGATTGCTATGGCCGGCCCCTTTCCAGATGATGTAGCCTCTAGTTTATTCTGTGTTACTGTCCTGGCTCTGACTCTTCACAGCATTTAACCCAGGGTGGTCTTAGTTGCCTTGCTTGCTTAAGGTATTTGATCTTAAATTAAACTGCAGAAATCTGCTTTTAGGTATGACCTTTGATTCCAAAATACAAAAGAAGGCATATTTTTAAACCCAAAATTAGTCTTTTTACTGTTTTTTAAAACTTTATTCCAGAGAAGGAATTTTGTTTTGGGAAATAGATCATAGGTGATGTGATTTTATTTGTTTCTTGTTAGATTTTCACAAACATTAATATTGAGATTTTCTCTTGAATAAGAAACCTATTTAAAATGTGAGATACTTCCTAAGAAAAGGGTACTTCATGATAAAATCACGTTCTAATTTTAAGTAAATTTTTGAGACATTGTCAGTATTTATTTATAAATTTCATGTTTATTAAGCACGTAGGCAATATAAGAGCCGTTAATATGGGTTCTTTAGTTGCCTGGGTTTGTCTCCTGGCTTAGGCCATGTGACCTTATGCAAATTAATATTTCTGTGCCTCAGTTTGTAAGTAGGACCACTGTAATACCTGTAATTTCTCTGGTTGGTAAAGTAGACTGAAATGATGCATGCAAAGTTCTTAAGTGACTGCCTGGCACATAGTGAGTACTCATTCCGTGCTGTGAGCCAGAGTCTGGGCTAGATGCTGGGGATGCAGTGGTAAAAAGTCACTCCTTTAGAACAGAGGTCAGCCCGCCACAGCTCATGATCCAGACTGGTCTCCTGTCTGTGCTTTAAGTCAAGTTTCATGGGAACAGAGCCACCCCCGTTCGTTTGTGCTATGTATACAGTGCTTTTCTGTCCAGTGGCAGGACTGAGTACTTGTGACAGAGACCGTAGAGCCTGGAGAGTGGAAGAGATTTACTCTCTAGGTCTTCATGGAAGTATGCTTCCCTCTGGTCCAGTTTCTAGCATCTAGAAGATAAAAATATTATTTACATACTGTTATACTTCCCAGAGTGGATCATTTCTACCCAAAAGCTGATATATCTCTGGTTTCTTTCTCATGAAGGTTTTAAAAATATATATTTACTGATCATAGAAATAGAACTGGAAAGGTTTTTATTTGAGAAAATAGTTAAAGGAGAAACAGTTCAGTATCTAGGTTAATTTAATTGGAAGTTTTTTTACTTTGTTTTATTGAAAATCATCAATTGAAGATCACTTTTTGAAAAGCCTTTTGACATATCAGAAAATTATAAATATAAAAAATTGTCTTCCAGGTAAAATTTAAATCTAACTTACTAAAGTAGCATCTTTTTGTGGTCTGAATGTGTACAGGTTGTGGTAGCCATTTCAAAAATGTTAATCTGTGGAATTGAGTTGGGTTTTTCATTAGAGTTTATGGTAAAGACTGAGGATTTCAGCAATTAACAAAAAGGAATTTTGGCTAAAACTGTAAAAGTAGAGCATCTTTGCTATAGTAGATGTCTTTGAGGAAAATAACTTTTTAGGCTGCTAAATTATGATTAAGATATTAAGATACAGTTGGTAATATTTTATTAAAATATTCTGTGTTGTTTCCTGTATCCTTTTTAGTTTTCTGAGAATTTTAGAATAAATTTTCATATTTGGCCTATGGTCACTTTGCTTTCTATTTATTAATGAAGCTGAAAGTAATCTGTCTATGGGGAGCTTATGTGACCTCCAGTTTTGCTTTCCTTTTGACAAGCCAACATGAATTTACTAGTTTTTAAAAGTCATAAAGACGGGACTTAACTACAAACTCCTGTTTTTACACATTTATTAAAAACCATATAGTAGAGAGGCATAGTCAGTTTGTCTTTTAACTGTGTTTCTTTAATAGATAGAGTCAGATAGTTGTGTTTTCTGATGGTCCAGCACAATAACAGAGCCATAAAATCTCACGTGGGAAGAGGCCTTAAAAGATAATTCAGTGGAAACGCCCTCAGTTTTTAGATGGTGGTCCACACAGGATAGGTAGTGGTGTTGGTGTGGGTTTTTTTTAGTTTTAATGTGTGTTTAGACTGGAAGAATTGAGAGTAAGTGACTATCTCCTGTTTTTCTAGAGCTCAGTCTTTTTAAGCATATGAATGAGATCCTACAGAAATACTTGGTTTATTATTTTATTTTCAGTGAAGTAATGTATTTAAGTATTTGAAGAGAGATTATTATTATTATTTTTAAAGATTTTATTTATTTATTTGACAGAGAGAGATCACAAGTAGGCAGAGAGGCAGGCAGAGAGAGAGGAGGAAGCAGGCTCCCTGCTGAGCAGAAAGCCCGATGTGGGGCTTGAACCCAGGACCTGGGATCATGACCTGAGCCGAAGGCAGCGGCTTAACCCACTGAGCCACCCAGGCGCCCCTGAAGAGAGATTATTAAGTCATCATTTTGGGATGCCAGTAGACTCACTCTTCTGACTTGTATCTGAACATGACTGTGGTGAAATTACTGTCAGAGGACATTCATGAGAAATCCTCAGCTATATAACTCTTGATCCTTTGAATGAGGAATTGAGTTTTTTCGCAGAATAGTCAAGTTATTTAAGAATGTACTACTTTCATGGGAAGAAACTTTTTTTTAAGAAACAAAAGTACTGTATTTTGCATCGTTCGTTTTTTTTTTTCCCCTTGGTAACAAAAAAATCTCTTCTTTCCCTTCCCCCCAGAATTACTTAAAAGCTAAATGTAGGTGAGGAAGATTGAGTGGTAAGGCTCGATAAAGCAGCCTGGGTGTTGGTCAAAAATCAAATGTGACTGTTTTGCAACCAGTTTTCTTATAAGGTTCTTGACATAGCGTAGAAGATCTGTCTGAAACCAGAGTCCTGGAGGCAGTCGCAGTACTCCAGAAAGAGCACTGCGGCGTGACTAACGAGGATGTTGATCTTGAAGGGAGATAGAACAGTCGTTCAGACCTCTGTTGTTGTTACTGAGAAAAAGACTGGTCTCACTATTTAATTCTAGGTTTTAAATTTTTTCCTTTCCTTCCTTGGCCGTTCCTTCCCTTATTTTCAGTGTAATTCAGCTTGTCACTACCGTCTGCCTTTGAAAGCCATGTCTAATGCCGCTGTTTTGGTTTTTGTTTTGTGTTTTAGGTATTGCTTTCACCGACCTACCGGTAAGACATACTTTCTTTTAAAAGCTGTTTTGTATTTTTAATTAAAAGAAGTGTAAAGAAACTGGTATTAAGCATGTTTGGAATTCCATCTCACTGATACTTATCAAGTTTATATACGATACGTAGACTAGAGATCCTTTCCCCAGGCGCCAGGTGCCCTGGCACAAAGGAACTGTGTAACTAAACAAATAAATCAGAATCGGTTACTTAAAATACACCTTGTACTGTCACTGCCACTGCATTCAGTTGAAATGTGTTTCTTTGGTATCGCTGAACCTTTTGGCAAGGGGCTGTGCCATGGATGCGGTGCACCATGCTCCAGACCAGGTGAAGGGCTCTGTCCTCTTGACGTATTCAGTCTGGGGACTAGGAATAAACAGTACATTAAGGACAAATAAACTGTGACATTTTTAAGGGTGGTAGGTACCTTTTAAAGAAAGAGCAAGAGAGTGGGAGTTCCAAAGACAGAACATGGGCTGTACGGTTCACTCGCCTTTGCCAAGGTTTGCAAGGGGGCACTGGAGCAGAGACGCGGAACAGAGTGAGGGAGTCGGCGGAATAGGTAGATTGAGCAAGAATGGCCCAGGCAGAGAAACAGGTAGAGGAGCCTGACTAAGGACGGGGCCCAGAGAGGGGACGAAGACAAGAGTGCGCTAGGTGAGTCCAGGGTCGAGGTGGGGCAGGGCGAGTGAGCTCATGGACACCTGGAGGGCCACTGCAAGTACTTGGGCATTTACTCTGAGTGAAATGCAGACACCGCAGTCTCCGTTCCCATGGTGTAGCTTCGGTTTTAAAGGGTCGCTGACGGCTCTTTGAAAAGTAGACTGGGACAGGGATTTAGGGCAGAAGCAGGCAGACCTGGGAGGAGGCTCTTGCAGAAATTCAGGCAGCAGGTGATGGTGACTCACATCGTTAGAGATTTCAGGGCTTTGATTGTGGATACCTTATTTACCAAGGCGAAGACTGCCCATCGTAACACACATCACAGGAAACGCTAATGGGGAGAGACCTAACAAACCAGGATAGGATGCTTTGCTATCACTTAAAATTGTTATTTTGTATTCACTGAATGATCTCCTAGGGTATTTAAATATAGATTTTTAAAAAATTTTATTTATTTATTTGACAGAGAGAGAGGTCACAAGTAGGCAGAGAGGCAGGCTCCCCGCCGAGCAGAGAGCCCAGATGCGGAGCTCAATCCCAGGACCCTGAGATCATGACCTGAGCTGAAGGCAGACCCTTAACCCACTGAGCCACCCAGGCGCCCCAAATGTAGGTTTATAATGTATAGATTTTAATCAGTATCACTTCTTAAACACCTGAAAATAATGAAATAAGGAATATAGATTGGCTAAGGTATTCCCCAAACTTCATATTTAGAATCCAGTCTTTTAAACCACTTTTTTAGAGTTGATGTCTGTGGTTTTCTACTTGATGCTGCCATCTGTGCCATCAAGAACATTTCCTGAGAGCTCTCCGTTTTGTCTCCCGCATTTTCTCCCAAGCTTCCGATTGCGTTGTGCAGGCTCTGATGCTGCCCATTTTCAGTATTACCAGAAGGCACTACAGTAACCAGGACTCTGGTATTTCTTTCTTAGTTGGTCTGTGCATGACTTGTTGACTAAAATGTCTTAGAGGTAGCAGTTATCCAGCTGTTTCACCAGGAAAAAAATGAGTCAAGTTCCAGAAATTTCGGAGAGCTTGTTCTTGAATGGAGTCACACCTGTGCAGGCAGGGACAGCTGCCTGTGTAGACAAATGTAAGGTGCCACTGTTTATAAGACACATTTCAGTTTCAGAGATGTTTTGAGAAGGGTGACAGGAGAATCAGAGGCAGAGGATAGTCATCCTATCTATAGGTTATTAATGTTCCTGAAGAAAATTCTAGGGGGAAAAAAAAACAGAAGAAATAGAAGTTATAATAGAGAACAGCTTTGCTAAGCCAAGGAAAATTCGGAGTCTAAAATCAACATGCTCACTAGGAAGTATTATTTAATAAGCAGCACGGGAACCAGTGTTTATCTTTTTGAAAACGTTTGTAATCTTAGGATTTTGTCTTATATTTATGCCAAAGTAAGTTCCAGGTAGATTAAAGAGTTACATTTAAAAATAAAAATAAGTATGATTGGAAAATATCCCAACTGAGAGCCAAGAGGATTTTCTGATGAATTGGATATGAAAAATACGAGAGAGAATAGGACTTCGAGAGTCTTGGCCTGAGGAATGGAAAGAATGGTGATGCCGCTTACTGATGTAGAGATGGCCGTATATAGGCAGAGCAGGTTTAAGGTTGGGGAGTGGATCTGGAGATCAGTTTTGGATAAGTTTTTTGGTTGGTTTGTTTGTTTTAAGATTTTATGTATTTATTTGACAGACATCACAAGTAGGCAGAGAGGCAGGCAAAGAGAGGAGGGGGAGGCAGGCTCCCTGCTGAGCAGAGAGCCTGATGTGGGGCTCGATCCCAGGACCTTGAGATCATGACCTGAGCCGAAGGCAGAGGCTTTAACCCACTGAGCCACCCAGGTGCCCCTGGTTTTGGATAAGTTAAATGGAGTTCCCAAGTGTACAGTTGGCCATGTAGGCCTGTAATTCAAGAGAGTGATCTGGGCTGGAGACAAAATTTTGGGAATCCTTGGCATTTCTGTGTTTAAAGTATGAGACCAGGTGACATCCACAGGGAAGTGTGTGTAGGCAGAGAAGAGAGGCATGCATTTGGGAAAAGAGAAGGAACCAGCAAAGGGAGATTGAGAAGGAGCCTACGGTGAGGTAGGAGGAAGACTTAGAAGGGGGTGTGTCCTCAAAGCCAAGTGAAGAAAGCCTCTCTAGAAGCAAGGCAAAATCAACTGTGTGAGATGTCCCTGTGATACCAGGCGTAGGCTAAGAACTGGGAATTAATCACGGATTCAGCAGAGAGGAGGATGCTGGTGACCTTGACACAGAGTTTCAGCAGACTGAGTGATGGAGAAATCCTCATTGGAAAGAGTTTACTAGCGAATAGGAGGAGGGAAATCACAAAGTAGGGACAGCTTTGTGGAGGATTTTGACTGAATAGGGAGGAAGCAAGTGGCATGTGGTGGCTGGTGGAGGATGTGGAGGCAATTAAAGATTTTTTTTTATTTACCAGGATGTTTATTTGCCAATGAGAATGATTCCAGTAGCAAGCAGATGAGTTAATATAAAGGGAGGAGAAGTAACGCAGTCCTCACACCACTGACTGGACGCGAGGGGCTACGGTCACATGCTTAGGAAGGGGGGACTGCAGGTGTGGCCAGTTCGAGGTGCGGATGGGGTGTGTGTGGCTTAGATCTCTCCAAAGGGACATTCTGTTCCCTTTGCAGTTGGTGGAAGGGCTCACCTGGGTGGGTGTTTGGTTTTTTTGTTTTTTTACCTCTTTTGTGGCCTTAAGCAAGTAAAACCAACCTGTCGGAGCAAGCAGTTGTTCGATGAGCTTCTGTTCCTCACTTGTACAAGTGGTGATAATTTGGAAAAGGCTAAGCTGGTTGTAGACATGTTGACTATTTTTGTGTTGTATTCTGATTATTTTTGTCCCATTTGAGAGTCACTAGTCATGTTTTTTGCCTTGTCTATAATTAATCAGTGAGGATACTCAGCTTTGTAGCACCAGTGGGTAAAGTGGTTACGGTGGTTGTTGCAAGGTTGTCTTTTGTTTTGTTTTTTATACAGTGGTTCTGTTTTATTTTGTGACTCAGGTCTTCTGGGGCTCCCACGTGCAGCACAGCATTCTGCTACTTAAAAAGGAAAAAAAAAAAAGCTAGTCTTTCCCTTAAGTGTCCCACCAAAGAAGTGTTTGTATGTTCTGTACCTGTGATACCTCACTAGCGGGTCGTAGCATTACATCCTGGCAGGGTATTTACAGAACAAAAGTTGATCTAGATGTTTGCACTCATCATGGAACCTACGGTGTTTACACGCCTTTGAAAACCTGGTATCTTTTTCAAAATGATCTTTCTTCACCAGTTCGGGAAGTGTCCCTCTGTAAACTCACTCAGTTTGGGATTAGGTCAATTCCTTTTGTTACAGAAGCTGCTCTCATCTAAAATGATGTTGTATTCCAGTTCTTGCTGCAGATTTGAAATCTACTTTTCATAGATACATTATTTGCTTTCATTTTCATTAGAAAACATCTTCAAAACAGAACAAAATTATACAATTGATGATATGATTTTGTGTATCTTTAGCTTTTGAATATTTTTAGGATCTGTATTTTTCATAGGTTAATAGAAATTAGGAGATCTTTTTAAATTCTCTTCATAGAGGCTTAAGTTATTCTCATTTTTGTGTAATTCTACACAAAAAGGGGTGATTTTTTTTGTTTGGTTGGTTGGTTTTTTTGTTTGTTTGTTTTTTTTTTTTGGATTTAGAAAGTTTCCTGGAAAACATTGTTTTACATAAATCCACAGCCTGGGGGCGCCTGGGTGGCTGAGTGGGTTAAGCCGCTGCCTTCGGCTCAGGTCATGATCTCAGGGTCCTGGGATCGAGCCCCACATCGGGCTCTCTACTTGACAGGGAGCCTGCTTCCCTCTCTCTCTCTGTCTCTGCCTGCCTCTCTGTCTACTTGTGATCTCTCTCTGTCAAATAAATAAAATCTTAAAAAAGAAAAAAGATCCACAGCCTGGATTCATGCTATATCATAGAAGAACCTTGAAAGCATTATGCTAAGATGAAAGAAGGCAGTCATGAAAGACCACATATTCTATAATTCCGTTGGTATGAAATGTCCAGAATAGGCTGATCTGTGCTGTCAGAAAGTGGTTGTCGGGGGTTACGGGATGGTGGGCAGGAGTGGACTGCTAGGTGCGTGGTTACTTTTTGGAATGATGGAAATGTTGTAAAATTAAAATTGTGATGATGGCACATCTCGGTGATTATTTGTTCTGTTTTTATTTTTTATTTTTTTAAGATTTTATTTATTTATTTGTCAGAGAGAGAGAGAGAGAGAGAGAGAGCGCGAGCGAGCAAGCGCACAAGCAGGCAGAGTGGCAGGCAGAGGTGGAGAGAGAAGCAGGCTCCCTGCCAAGCAAGGAGCCCGATGCGGGACTCGGTCCCAGGACTGGGATCGTGACCTGAGCCGAAGGCAGCGACTTAACCGACTGAGCCACCCAGGCGTCCCTATTTGTTCTGTTTTTAGAAATCTATAGTCTAGCAAGTGAAAAAGTCTTTTACATTATTTTTTAAATGTGTGGTCCAGTCAGTTAGAAGCTAATACCTTTCTCTCTAGTTCTTCATTTAAAGTTGAGTAAGTAGTATAAAAATACACTTACTTTTCATTGACCCCAGCTAGCTTTACCACGCCCAGTTTCTTATTGAGTTCTCCTGATTACAGAAGTTATATACAGTGTTAAGTATTGAAATACTAATAATAAATGTTTATAAATACAGAAATGTACAAAAGAGAAGTTTCTCATAATCCCAGCCTGTTTAGATGGCTCTGTTGACTTGAGTGTATATCTTTCCAGGTCTGTTTTTAAACTTGTATTAACCAGTCTGTCCATTTACAGAAAAGGTAGAGCCATATATGTAGTCTCTAGCTTGCTTTCTTCATTTAGTAATATATAGGACGTCTTTCTCTGTCAGTATACAGATTTTTTACTCTTATTTTTTATAGCATCTTATTGTATGACGCACTACCGCAACTTCTGAGATGCACATCTTTCCTATTTTGACATGAAATGGGGGTGCATCTTAGGATTGCCGGCCTGTCCGATTTAGCAGGTCGTGTGTTTTCTTCAACGTAAAGTGGTGGTATATCTTACTAGAGTCTGAGTTTCAGTGAGTTTGGTGGGTAATACCACCTGTGAGTGGACATTCTTTTTAATATTTTGCCATAAAAATAATGCTGCAGTTGGTATATCTTTGCACATTGTTTTTCTGTTGGATTTCATTCTTACACGTGAAATTGTTTTGTCAGTTTTAATAGATTTGGCCAGATTTCTTTCTTGAAATACTCTCAGTTTACATTTCTGTGTATAGTGGCTGAGAGGGCTTATTGTCTCAACCTTCAGTCAACATTGGGTATTTTCAGTCTTTTAAATCTTAATCTAATGTGCAAAAAAACCTCTTCTTGTTTTGATTTGTATTTTAGGAAATTGAGTGAGGTTAAGTGTCTCTTCATATTTTCATTGTCATTTTATATTTCTGCAAATTGCCTGTATACCTGTCACCACTTAAAAAAAATTTGAGTTGGTTTGTTAATCTTTGTCCTGTATTGTGAAAATATTGTTTGCACTGAGAATGTTGATTCTTTCTCATATGTGCAACAGGGTTTTTTGCTATAAAGTCCATTTGTCTTGACATTTATGGCATGTTTTGTCACAGGAACGTTTTACACTTTTTTTAAAGATTTTATTTATGTATTTGACAGAGAGAGAGATCACAAGCAGGCAGAGAAACAGAGATAGAGGGAAGCAGGCTCCCTGACGAGCAGAGAGCCCGATGCGGGGCTCGATCCCAAGACCCTGAGATCATGACCTGAGTGGAAGGCAGAGGCCTCAACCCACTGAGCCACCCAGGCACCCTCGTTTTACACTTTTTTAATGGCACAATTTTATCACTGTTCCTGAATGTCGATTATCTTTTATAGTGTTATGATTATGTTCTTGAATTTGTTGGGAAAATTTAGATTAGCAAACAAAACATCTTTTTTAAAGATTTTATTTATTAGGGAGAGAGAGACAGAGCACAGAGGGGGAGGAAGGAGGAGGCTCCCTGCTGAGCAGAGTGCGAACAGAGGACTCAATCCCAGGACCCTGAGAGATCAGAGCCGAAGGCAGACACTTAGGCGACGGAGCCACCCAGGCGCCCCAAGCAAACAAAATATTTCTAAAGCATCTTTGGGCAATGCTGAATATCAGAATTATAAATTCTGCTTAACAAACAGGATCGCCTTGCATTCGGTGTTATCTTTATTAAGAAGCTTTGGCCTTCTATACTTTCGTTTTAAAGTATATCATAATTTTGTAATGGAGTTTAATGGAAGGAATACTGTGCTAGAAATGGTGAGGCTTACATTAATTGCTTTATGTCTGTCATGAAGAAGTGTGCTTTTTGGCGCCTGGGTGGCTCAGTTGGTTAGGCTCGTTTCGTGATGCCAGCGTCCTGGAATTGAGCTCCACATCTGGCTCCTTCTCCGTGGGAGGCTTGCTGCTCTCTCTCCCGCTTCTCCTGCCTGTATTCCCTCTCTGTCTCTCCTTGCCAAACAGATGGATAAAGTCTTAAAAAAAAAAAAAAGGAAAAAGAGGTTGTGTGCTCTTGGATAAATCCCTCCCACTCTTTAGGTCTGTTTTCTCGGTGGTGGAATGAGAGGGTTGAAACAGGTCTGTCGCTTGTTTCCAGCTCAGATTGTAAGAACTTGCTAGTTTTGTTGATTAAGAATCCGTACATCTGCGTACATTGCATTACCATTTCTTTCGCAAATCCAGTGCGGTTCTGTTTCTCAGTATTTTGACACAGTATTCCTTTGGTTTCTGATTCTGGTGGCTTGAGTGCGGAGTTGTTTCTAAATACATCCTCTTAGCTTTTTGCTGTGAAATCTGAGCATCTTACAGTTATCCAAATTATCCCCTCTCGGTCTCTACCTGATTTTGTACTGAAAATATTTGTAAGAACCATTAAAGCAAAGAAATAAGGTGTAAATACAGTGAATGGTGATTGAAGTAGGATTTGGAGTTTGTAGGAAGGAAAACTAAACTTAGATCTGGTGTCTGATAAATCTGTGTTCCAGTCTAGACCCAGGGCAAGTTAATGAACCCCAGTCCTCAATTTCTTTATCTCTGTAATACAAACAGTGATTTTTCCCAGGATTATGTTGTTGCTTAAGCCCTGCTGTTCAGTAGATATTCAGTAGCTCATGCCCACTTTAGGTATAACAAATAGTAATAGAGCCAAAAGACCTTGCGTAGTTTTTGTGTACTTGAAGCTGTTAAACTTGATTGTTTAGCCTCAAAATCTTGGAGTATGTCTGGATGCATTCCTCTGTGAGTCTGAATATTTAAATTCTTTTCAGCTCCAAAAATATGTGCATTTGAGTCATTTGTTTTTATAAGGAGAACCCCTACTCTCAGTGGCACTGTGTTTTGCTTAGAATTACATTCTACCACTGCCTCTTCCTAATGGCGTGCCAGATGTACAGAGGAATGAAGTTAGGAAACTTAAAAGTAGTGTGTGCCCAGTTAGGATTGTACTTCTGGGGTAACTGGTCCTCACATGCCATTTCTAGACATGCATCATACATATATATAGAAAGGTCTGAGTTATGTGTTTAGATTTTAATCTTTGTAACTATTATATGATCTGTTCAGAAGAGCAAGATTTTGTGTTTTTGTTCATTATAGGTAGGTGTAATACCACACAGCCTCTGAATAAACAAAATAAATGACTTAGGTGGTTTCATATTTTTTCTTGATGATCACAGCATAGGAAGTGGTGTTTTTCATCCAGCCCGTAATGTATTTCAGATCATTTGTATTTGGATGATTTCCTTTTAATTGTATTTCTTTTATTTTTTTTCCTTTTAATTATATTTAGATCATTTTTCTTTCTCTACTGGTTTTGATTGCAGTTTTAAATTACGCAAGAAGTAAATTGTATTCTGTTATTTTAAAAATAGCATTTGTGAAAGAATGAATATGTCTGTAATATAAAAAGGATAGATAGATGCTAGTGGAATGTGTTGTCTTACAGCCAAATTTATATCCTACCGTGGGGCTCCAAACGCCAGGAGAAGTTGTCGATGCCAATTTTGGGCAGCATCCTTTCGTGTTTGATATAGAAGATTACATGCGAGAGTGGAGAACCAAAATACAGGCGCAGATAGACCGGTTTCCTATTGGAGATCGGGAAGGCGAATGGCAAACCATGATACAAAAGTAAGTGAAGAAATTTGAATGGATGTTATTATTCCAAAATGTATTTCTTATAAAACATTCTTTTAGCATAAAAGAATATTTACTGAAGCTTTTTAATCTAATTTGTATCCTAATAATCTTAGTGTATCATTGATTATATTTAGATCTCTGGAAAAAGTAATTTACTCTTCTTAAAAATTATTTTTTATATATCCTAATAATTTTAACATATTGATTATCTTTTAATCGCTATGAAAAGCAGTTCACTCTACTTAAACAATTAAAAAGTCATTTTATATTTGGTGGCACACATACAAAATTATATTTTAGTCTGACATACGAATTTAGTGGAGGAAATAAAGTGACACTAGATCGCTTAGGTTGATTGATTTGCTATCCTTAGTAATTGGATTTAATGCTTTCCATAGGTCACTTGATTCTCTTGAAATAGTGCTGATGCAAAAGATAAATTCAGGAAGATAATTTTGATTGTGTAATTCAGGAGCTGTGGGTTTTTGGGTATGAACTTGGCTGTGTTCAGCAGTAGTTCTGATATGGATGAGGATAAAGAAATACTACTCAGTAAGAATAAGCATCAAAATAATGGTGTAGTTAATGTATTGGAATACAGACTTGGTATGTACATTTTGTATTTCAAGATTTGACTCATTTTTTTCCCAGTGTATCGTTAACTCTTTTAGAAATAATATCAACTATTTTTGCTTATTAGGATCCCTGTCCCGTTTTTGCTAAATCTGTTTATTATTTTTCATGTAGATTCAGGGAGGTTATAGTTGCCCCTATTCTAAATTGGAAAATCTGACCAGAAGCCTCTAATTGAAGGAGTTTTTTAAAAATCTTACTAATTATTTTTAATGTAATTTACTTTTACGTGTTATTATTAGACATTTAAGAGGCAGCAGAAGAATTAAGATCAAAGAGTTAGGAATATGGAGTGAGGATTCCTAAAAGTAGGATAAATACTTCACAGATTCCATAATAACAGTGGTACAGAATCAGTTAGGAAGCAGCAGAGCAAAGAGTGGGTGTCGATATAGGTGTACCATAAAATGAACAACTTTTATCTCAACTCATTCTTTATGAAAAAGTAGAATTTCATTGGATTGGAAGTCAGGAAAATATAAGTCCTGTGACAGTCAACTTTGTAGACTATACCTTTGCCAGAAGGCTGGAGATGACTCCTGGCTCTCCGTAGCACTAAATGGTAACTCTTAATAAAGCTTGAAATAGTACAGACTTAAAAAGTAAGTAAGTACCAGTAAATGTAAGTAGTCATTTCCACTGCTGTCATCTCACCCAAGAAAAGAGCAGAGACTTCCAGATAGCGCCAGTCTGACAGTTCGTCTTAAATATCTATGTAATTGCTTTGAACAGTTGTACATTTAAAGATACAATATAAGTTTTTGTCTGTGTCTTTTGGAGGCAATAATGATTGGAAGATATGATGGTGATTCTGAAAACATGCTTCTTCCCAGGAGCGATTACCATCTGGTAGTACACAGCCTCTGCACTGGTATTTTTTGCCCGCACAGTTGACAGGAGAGCAAAGTCCGGCTGACAGTCTCGTCATTACCCTGAGTTAGAGCTAGGATAAGTTGCTCTCCCAGGGTCACATCCCTGGGATGTGCTTTAAAAATGGTCACCACTGAGCATCACAGCAGGGCAGTAGTAGAAGAAACATCATTTCTCTTAATTCTGTAGCCAGAGTCCAGTGCAGTCTCCCACCCCCCCCACCCCATTCTTTATAAAATTGACACTCACCATGACTTCCTAGGAAGTCCATTTTTAAAAAGCTCTTCCCTACCCTTTTAAACCTAATTTGACCATTTAGATGAAATAAAATGAAAAATCTGTTTCCTGGAGATTTTCCCCTCTGCCCCTGATCCCTCTTTCCTGAATCACTGCTTCCTACCACTTTCTGATCGGTCCTCGGTCATGCCAGAGGTAGGCAGGTTTAGGAGTTGAATATTCGGGTATATTGGATATTTGGGTTAATATTGTTGAGTCGTACTGTTTCTCACCTTTTGTAGTTAGATATCAAGGTGTTTTGACCACTTGATGACATTTTAGAAAACTCTGTTCTCTGGAAGTGTGGTGCTTCCATGGGAATCATACTTTCATGTCCAGTGATGTACAGTAATCTTTCACGTACCATCATACTGATTGAGATGAGAAGGGGTAGTTTCTCGTTGATGAGTATTGTCACCCGCATAGGCTTCGTTCTGAAAGATCCTCTCTCGTGTTCACGTTAGTATTTCTTGTGTTCACGGCTGGTAGATCCCATCTCATGTGACCGATGAGTAAAGAAAGGAGTTGAACTCCATGACACGCAGAGTTCATCTGTTACTTAAACATCGTCGTATTTTATAAAATGCCAGCACTTCACTGGGCTAGGTCGTACAATAAAGATGAAATGGAAATTATGGTTAGTAGGATTTAATATGAGGCTGGGAAGTCACAGGAAAGAAGCCGGGGACCAGGGGCAGCCAAGAATCAGGAGTCTGTCCATGACTCTCCTCTAGTGACAGTCATTCTTCTGGAGAGTGCTGGTAGCCTGGCGTTGGCAGTTCTCTTTTTGGAAATACTACATGACCAGAACAATATGATTTTTTTTTTTTTAACTTTATAGTTGAGGTTCCTAAAGCCTTATTTCAAAGGGAATAGGTTGGTTTTGTAACAACAGAGTAGATCTTGTTTTATATAAATTGTAGTATGAAGCCTGTATTCTCTTGACTAAAAGATGTGTGTTTCTTCTTTTTATTTTAAGAATGGTTTCATCTTATTTAGTCCACCATGGGTACTGTGCCACAGCAGAGGCCTTTGCCAGATCTACAGACCAGACCGTTCTAGAAGAATTAGCTTCCATTAAGAATAGACAAAGTAAGGACCCTGTGGTGCATGGATGATACTTGTTTTCAGATTATAGGTTTGGTTATATTGACTTTTAGAAATTTTATTTTTTAAGTTAAAAAATTTCAAATATATTAAAATTGATGCCTCTGAAATTTATTTTCATTGACATTTTTGAAGACCACCTTACAAAAAACTCACATAAGACTGTGTTAGCATTCTGGATATGGAAAGATATAATTTTGGAGAAAGTTGTATAAGAAATGTTTACCAATCTAGGAGGTAAATATTTAACAAATTTTTTTTTTTTTAAGTTGGTAAAGTAGTCCCATGACTAGATACTAGTGCAGATAATACTTGAAAGAAATGTAAATCTTTGCATTATTCCAGTTGCTGTCTAAAGATGGCATTGATCTTGAGTTTTTACTGCTTCAGTCCCCGGGCTTGCGGCCAGAGCCGGGGCCTGTGCTGGCGGGAGCGAGTCAGCATGTGGCTCTGCCGCCATTTGCCCTCTCACTGGGGGCGTTAGTCCATCGGGCAGAGTGTGGCCTGGTGAGAGGACAGGCATCAAAACACAACGGGATGGGTGAAGTCAGGATGCTTGAAACTTGCTTTAGCACCGATTACATTGTGTTGTCACTAATCGTATGCTTGCCTGCAGTTCTCACTATGTAACGAGCTCTGACAAACGGGACATGATCGCGTACTCTTTCTGTGTACTCATCATCTGATTTGGCAGATTATCTGACACCCAGGGAACACTCAGTGAATGTTGAATTCAGATTTTACTCAAAGGCTAGCATTCTCTTAGTACTGGGGGCAGAATGTTACATATTTGATAAGACGTTTTGAATATTTTCTCTAATGTTTGCTATGGTCTTTTTAAAAAAACACTTTATTGAGGTATGGTTGACATATTAAAAGCTGTACATATTTTTAGTGTGTGTAACTTGATGAGATTGGGAAAAGTATTCTGTGAGGCCGGCACCACCTTGTAGGCTGTAAACACATCCGTCTTTTTAAACTAGTGTCTAGTACCTCAGTACTGCTTAACAAGTATTTTTCCTGTATTACTTGTATATTAGTTTGTGATTTTTAAAAATAGTTTATGAAATACCTAATATTTCTAGTTTTTTAATATGTCCAAAATCTCTCCTTGATTGCCTAATAGAAACTATGATTTTAGAAAAAGAAATGGAAGTTAATTGCAATAATTTATTTAAAGTATTTTTTTACCTTTTTTTTTTTGACGGCCCTCTTATGTTACTACTCCTAAAAAATTGATCTCTTGCTTTCTTTCTCTAACTAGGAATTCAGAAATTGGTGTTAGCAGGAAGAATGGGAGAAGCCATTGAAACAACACAACAGTTATACCCAAGTTTACTTGAAAGAAATCCTAATCTCCTTTTCACATTAAAGTGAGTTTTTAATAAAAAGTTACTACATTATGTGTGTGTGTGTTATATATAATCAGAATTATTTTCATGTTTTAATAGTTTTAATCTTTGTTTCACCTTGTTTCAGGTATTAACATAATTTTGTAATATAGCTCATTTAAGTAACAGATGATTAAAAAAAAAAACCCTGTGTTGGGGATTATAAGCAGATGGCATCTTTTGCTCTGTTTGCTCTTCTGTTACGCTAGCTATATGTTCAAAAGTGTTAAAATCTTCTTTAGAAGATGGATTATCTGTTTTTCTTCCCACAAAGTACCTTATTGTAAGTCTGTGTAATTTTGGAAAGTTGTGGTAAAATATACATAACATAAATTTGCCAGTTTTACACGGCAGTTCTGTAGCATTAAGTACAGTCACACTGTTCTGCAGTCCTCACCAGCCGTCCATCTCCAGAACTTTTGTCGTCATCCCAAACGGAGACACGAACTTCCCATTTCGCCCTGCCCACAGCTCCTAGCAAACACCATTTTATTTTCTGTATGAAATTGAATTTGACTACCCTGATACCTCATCTAAGTGAAATCATAACATATTTATTCTTTGTTACTGGCTTGTTCCTCTTAGCAAAATGTCCTCAGAATTCATCCATATGTAGCATATGTCAGAATTGCGTTCATTCCGAAGCTGACTGGTAGACATTTGGGTTGCTTCCACTCTGGTTGTGAATCATGCTGCCATGAACCGGGTGTACAGATACCTGTTGGAGTGCCTGTTTCCAGTTCTTCAGGGTATATACCCAGAAATGGAATTGTTGAACCGTATGATAAATCTGTATTTAATTTTTTGAGGACATTAATCCTTAGAATTCAGTAGCCCCGCACCATTTTACAGTCTCACCAACAGCCTACAAGAGTTCCAATTTTTCCACATCCTTGTCAACACCTTATCTTCTGCATCTTATTTTTTTTTATTAACAGCCATTGTAATGTGGCTTTTTTTTTTTTAAAGATTTTATTTATTTATTTGACAGACAGAGATCACAAGTAGGCAGAGAGGCAGGCAGAGAGAGAGAGAAGAGGAAGCAGGCTCCCTGTGGAGCAGACAGCCTGATGTGGGGCTCGATCCCAGGACCCTGGGATCATGACCTGAGCTGAAGGCAGAGGCTTTAACCCACTGAGCCACCCAGGCGCCCCGTAATGTGGCTTTTTTTGTTGGTCTTTCTGAATCTTTATTATTTTGAAATTTAGGTGTTATTAAGCTTAATATTTCCTGTCTCTTAAGTATCAGAAACCCTTTGTAAGCCAAATGTTAGAATTGTTTTGCTTTAGAGTAAAATTTTAAGTGTGGCCCATTTTGGTGAAGAAGTTGCAAAAGGACCTAGGAATGAGGAAGAGTGGGGAGCACGGCTCTTTGTGTCCTATGTCCAGGAAAGCACATCGTGTTCTTACATACTATTTGACTTGCTATCAGGTGCAAATATTATTTGATCAAGTTATTTTTAACTTCAGAAATGAAGTCCATATTGATTTTATTATACTACAGAGAGATTGTCATTTTCTCAGTAACTCTTGAATAAAGGAGATACAATGTCTTTTGCTTTACACTCTGATTTTTCTGGAAAATTTCAGATTTAAGCAGTACAGTGTATGAAACCACAGGTAATATTTTTAGTATACAATGGAAAGGCCATACTTAGTGATAAATACAGTTTTTTAAAATATTTCATCTCAAAAATCTGTTGTACTAAATAAACTGTTTGAAAATAAAGTCAGTTTATCTTTTGTTTTTTTTAGAGTGCGTCAGTTTATAGAAATGGTGAATGGTACAGATAGTGAAGTACGGTGTCTGGGAGGCCGAAGTCCGAAATCTCAAGACAGTTACCCCGTTAGTCCTCGACCTTTCAGTAGTCCAAGCATGAGCCCCAGCCATGGGATGAACATCCACAACTTAGCATCAGGCAAAGGAAGTACTGCGCATTTTTCTGGTGAGACTCAGTGTTATGACAGAACTTACTTACCTTTCTTTGTGCTTTTGAACCAAAATTTAAAATGTTTAAAAATCTGGATGTTTCCACATAGCCGTTTTGCACGCAGGCATACTTGATCTCACGGTGTTCTGGAAGACAAACGGTAAGTGGATCAGATGGATGTTTTTAGTACCAGGAAGGTAACGTGAAGAAGGGCTGGTTCTGAGGCTGGGTTCTGAGCAGATCTTCATAAACATAGGCCAGCATCTGAGTTGTCTTTGGAAATGAAGTCATAGACGTTTGGTGAAGCTAGAAGGTCACCGTGCGTTCCCGATGAAGTAGAAACGTGAAGGGGGTGCTGCGGTGGTGGTAGCTGTAGTCCGCCCGTTACCCCGCCTCGCTGGGCTGCCTGCTTTCTCATCCGCTCCCTGCCGGCCCCTGCGAGGGCCTGCTCTGCCGCATTCTTTTCCTCCTGTCCCTTTATGGGCTCACTGGCCTTCTGTCTTCAGGCTTTTGGTGTTTTAATGACAGTTCTCTCCTTTTGTGTCATATATGACATCACTTCTCTAGGTTGGTTTCCAGTTTTTCTTAGTCGTCTTTCTTTGCTTGTGTCTCTCATTCCGTTCTTCCCAAGGGATTCTCCTGTCTCTGTGTGTTCCACTTTCTGAAACAGAACCGTTTCTTTTCCTTTCATAGAGTAATAACCCCTTTGCTTTTCCTCCATTGGCACATACCTTTCTCCATTAGTGCCTCTCATTTTATTTACCTCACCATCCCACACATGCCCGTGATTCTCGGGTTTGTATCCTTCGCCACCTCCGGTCTCAAAGCCCATACATTGTCTCACACGTGGAGAACTTCTTAGCTTCGGTGTATTTATATATTAGATGGGAGTGATGAGAACCCTGCCCACCTGGGGGGTTGTGGGGATTAAATAAGATCCATAAATAAGCCTTCAGTGAATGTTAAGGAAGATGGTAATTACAGCCCACAATTAATATCCTTATGTCCTTTCAAAGAAGTTATTTGTTTACTGTTTAAGTAATACATTGACTCTCCTACATTGTGAAAGTTTTACATGTAAGACCAGAATATGGGTACATTGTTTACAACTTAATTTAGTGTGTGTTTCTGTGTTCATGCATCTTTTTCTTTGTTTCCAGGTTTTGAAAGTTGTAGTAATGGTGTAATATCAAATAAAGCACATCAGTCATATTGCCATAGTAAACACCAGTCATCCAATTTGAATGTACCAGAACTAAACAGTATAAACATGTCACGATCACAGCAAGTTAATAACTTCACCAGGTACGTGATCTCCCTAGCTTTTGCATTACTATAAGCAACCTGCGTATAAGTGCCATCATTTTTAATAATTTAGAAAAATTGAATTATATGGTCCATAATAGGGCCTGGGAGTTCCCAAGCCCCAGAGAATACAAGAGCGGGCAGTAAGCTCCCCAGAGCTTTTCACTCCCCGTGTGCGTGCAGCCTCCTTCCTTTAGTCCTTGCTCTGACTCTGCATTCCCTCCTCCACCTGCTGGGACTGTAAGAATCTGTTCCGGGCTCTGCCTTCTTCTGGTTTTCCTGATGGCACCAGCCTCTACAGATGGTCACATAGATGCTGTTCTTATATTTCCCAGTTAAGTCACAGTGGTCTGTTTACTCTCCAGAAGCAACCTAAGATACATTGACAACTATTTTTTTTCTCTGTGTGGGGTTTTTTGTGGGTTTTTTTTTTTTTTTTTTTTTTGGTGTAAATGTATAGAATGTTTCCTGGGTTCCAAATAACTTTATGAAGAATCTTTTCTGAAAGCCTGTGTTTAGAGAGCTTGCTTATAGCAGCAGATGGACCTTAAGTCATTTAGTAATAAACATCCAGCATGAGCGTGGTATTGAGGACCTGTTGGGTGTCAAACATTCTGCTAGGCGTGGTCTCTGACTTCCCAGAGCTTTGAGAGAAGGGATGTCTGTATGATTCTGCTAAAATCCTGGATCCGCTCAGTTGAAGATTCCTGGACCTAAAGGTTCGTGGAATGTTACTGTTTGGATACGAGTGTAGGAGAGCAAGCTCTTATGAGGTCAGCCTGCCCGGATCATCCAGCATCTCAATTCACTTTGGTTCAGGACTGGTGGAATGATAAAAATAATACAGATAAAAAATCACGGGTAGATTTTATCATTCTGATGTTGGTTTGGTCTCATTACATGAACTGATCGGTCGCAGTGCTTTGTGGGGGGGCGTTGTTCATCAGTGCAAAACTTTTTCACATGGAATCTTAATGGAAATATGATTCTGGAGAGAGGCGTAGGTATAAAAACCTGTATTTGTGATTTGGGAGAGTAATCGGAATATCCAGATTATCTCTCCCAAGTGCCGACTTACTGAAGAGATGGTGGTGTGCGCGCGGCTGCGGCGGTGGGGGGTCCGTAGAGGTGGTGTGGGAAGAGTGGTAGAAAAAATGGCCGTCTCGGGCAGAGGAGATTAGGGTAGCCTTTCACAAGAGCAGTGATGTACTGGAAAACAGAAGATTAGAAGACTGGGTTGTAATCAAAATTACACATGGAAATGGAGAAAGTTAAGCCTTTTCCTTTAGGTCTTACCGTCCTATATAGCACGTCTGTACTGTATTGTTGGTAGAAGGGTCTGTCCTTGTATGGGGGCAGGACTGCGGGCAGTTCATCCGTTAGTCTCTTAAATACTCTTCATGGCAGGAAGTTGCTAAAGACAGCTGTTACCACCTGAGTTCAGGGCAGCACGCTTACTGGAAGGGTTTGGTGACAGCCTGCTCTGAGTGCAGTGTAGAAGGAGAAGAAAGGAAGCTTTTAAACTGCTTTAAACTACTAAACAGTTACATTTATAGGTGGTAAAGTCGTCCTTACAGTGGGATTGCAAAGTAGGCGAAGATGATATTAACTGTTAAAACCATTTTACAGATGTAGAGCTGAACTCCAGAAGTGCAAATGACTTTTGTGGGGGTCAGTTTCAATAATCAGGGGCTAGTAAGTTGCAGAACCGTGACTACTTCCCAGGATTTCTGACTCCCAGACTTGTGCTTTTTGCATTATACTGCACTCCACCGTCCACCCATCTGAAATGCTGCTCCCTACCCCCCCCCACATCTGATCCAGCAGGCTATAAAACTCAGTCCCCTTGTTACTCTTGAAGGATGATTTCCTCGATTATGTCCCTACTCAGTGTTGTGTCACTCCTTGTAGTTAACTTTCACCATCTGAGTGCTGATCCTCTGTTCGCCCCTGAAGGGCAGAGGCTGCTTCTCCCGAACACCAAGCACGCTCTAAAGATCTTCTTAAATAGGTTTCGAATGAAGGAATCCCTCCCAAATAGTACATTGTTTTGTCAAAAAAGGGAAAAAAAGTTTAGTATATTTATTAAGATCGCTAAAAACTATGATCTTAAGAATTTCCATTAAATTAAACATTATTCTCTCTAAAATTTGATTTGTCTTACCCATTCTCAGAGTTCGTCAGGATAGAGTAAACCAGGGTGCCTGGCTGGCTCAGTCAGTTGAGCATCCGACTCTTGATCTCGACTCCGGTCTGAGCCCGCTTTGTGCTTCGTGCTGGGCGAGGAGCCTACTTTAAAAAAAAAAAAAAAAAAAAAAAAAAGTAAACAAGCGTTTCTGACTGATGGAGGAATCCTGGGGCCATTGCCCCGTTCTCCCTAGATCTGTGTCTTTTCCCCTGATGTGTGTTGCTGATAGAAGTCGCGCCCTCACGCGCAAACACTTCACCTCGCATGCTGTCCCTGAGGTGTTGCCTGTGGTTGTGTCTGGTGGCCTCACGTACAGAGCGCTTTTTGCTCATCTGCATTCGGTGTTGCTTTTTTCCCCCCCACAAATGAATATACATTGCTTTTTGAATGAGAAAAGTACATTTTAATGTATTTGCTGTATTTTCATCAAGTGTGTCCTTCTGGACTATGGAATCCTTATGTAGATCTTCATTGGAGAAATCTTTGAGAATAGGTGTTTGTCGTGCTTAGAGTGTCGGGGGGTGGGCGGGGGGACGCGGCAGCAGCGTCAGTGTGTCCACATGCGGGGACTGGCACCGGGCTGTTCGTCAGTAAAGGAGACGCAAGTGAAAGGAGCAACCTGTGTGTCCAAAATGGCATTTTTAAAATTAAGGTTTGGCAGATTCTTAAACAAGAAAGAAAGCCCATGGGAGGAGAATCGTGTTGGGTGCCGACAAGGTCTGAGAGGACCAGACAGAGTGCTTTTCCAAGTCATCGTTTACTTTTGTGGGAGGCTGTGTTTCTGAGCCGCGAAGACAGATGCTAGAAAGTGAAGACCATTAAAGAACAAATCGTCTTAGGAGAGATGACTATGAGGGCAGCAAAGAGGTGAAGCGGGACCCGGGAATAGTTTGAGAATGAAGTCCCTTCCCCCCCCCGCCCCCACATTTTCCCTGAATGCTGGAAATGCACGCAGCAGGGTAAAGGTGGGGGATCTTGGGGCAAGGGCTCATCAGCGAGCAAAAAATGAAGTGCAGATCTGAGTCAGTAAAATTGTGGGAAGTATGTGAAAAAGTTTGTCCATACTGCTAGAAAGTCAGAAAACCCCTACATTTTAGGACATACCCTTTTCCCCTTCCCATCCAGGAGTACAAATTTGTTAAGGGCAAGCTACATACTGGCTTTGAAGACGTTCAAGATTGAACTAAACACCTTTTTTTACAGATTGCTATCGTCTCATATTATGAAGTCAGTATATAAGCGGGCTATATGTAGTGAGTAGTAATTTATTTTAAACTAAGCTACAAGTACGCGATTTCTAAAATTAGGTTTGTTTTTTTCATTTCCAGTAATGATGTAGACATGGAAACAGAGCACTACTCCAATGGGGTTGGAGAGACTTCATCCAATGGTTTCCTAAACGGTAGCTCTAAACATGACCACGAAATGGAAGATTGTGACACCGAAATGGGTCTGCAGTGATATTTCTTACATTTTTAATAAAAAATGATGACTACAAGGTTATGTTTTTACTTGTATTGATTCCCAGCTGATGAGCATAAATCAGATTTAAAGATGTATGTGCCATTGGATTTGACAATCGTACATATAATACATATTGCCCAAAGTGTCCCGTGGATGTGGGCTGCTCGAGGAGCAGAGGCGCTTCTCAGTTTCCGGTGTGGGATGGTTTCCCTGACTTCAATGCTGTCATTAATGCAGCCGCACTCTTGGTAGTGTTAACTGTTCTGTAGCATGTTTGGGGCTGGAGGTGTGAACGGTTTCTATACTTACTTCAGTGTAACCAGTAAAGGCCAGATGGGTAGAAATGATTTTATAAATTCTAATCAGACAATTTCTTATGTCAATTTAATGTGAATGTACGTGCCTTATGCATAGTTCGGTGCCCGGCACATAGTAGGTTCTTAAGTGTGACCCACCCTTCTCCTCCCTACCGCCCAAAAATGATGTGGCTGAAAAGCACATTAGCATATATAGTTCTGTTTTGTTGATAACTTGTGTAAGTAAATCGTGCCACAAAGTTAAACCATTGGCAAACTCTCCCATCAGTTGGAGAATGAAAATTTGTTGGAGCCTCAACATTCTTATTTATCTGAATTGCATGGCAACATTAGATTCTGACTATTTTGATGTTAAAAGGTCTGTATTGAGGATTGTTGTTGAGGATTATGTGTTCAACATAGAATTCATTTTCTCAGGCAAGGGGTTTAATTTAAAAGGCAGCCTCGTTTTCCTGTGTCAGATACCAACAACTTCAACATTCAGAGAGTAACTTAAGCATGGTGATTTAAGAACAGGGGCTCTAGAGCCAGATGACCTGGATTCAAAATCTGCAACTGCCACTTACTAGCTGTGTAACCTTGTGCAGGTTACTTAAGAGCTCAGTGCCTCAGTTTCTTCATCTGTAAAATGGGTACAGTAATAACAACAACGCCTGTAGGTCATTGTGAAGATTAAATAAGCCAATCTGTGAAAAGCTAATAAGCACAAAGTAAGTGCTCAGTGAATGTTAATCATGTCATCGTTAGTCATCCATACAGTTACATTATTGATCAGTGGTTGGTGTCCACCAAGATAAATATATGCCATACAATTATTTTGTAAAAGTATGTGATTAACCCTTTCGATAAGGTGGTGTCTTCTGTGTTTCTTTGGAGTCATTCAGCTTTTAGCCAAGAGGCACCCTTTCATTCCATCTCTGTTTGGTCAGAGTAGCCTGAGAGGCAGTTACTGACTTTGTTCCTTTCTTCTTAATGCTGCTTAATGTCGTGTTAGAGATTTGTGCTTAACTTCTCATAAACCTTTCCCTGATACCCTAGGTGCCCACTGCACAGGAAGGTTGTCACCGGACTTTCAGCTGCGTGCTGGGTTTGGAGCCTAGATTCTTGAGACTTAGAGGAAGTAGCCCTTTTAGCTGCAGCGTTTCACACTGAATTAAAATAAAGCCACGTGTTTAGATAAACTATTAGGTAGTAGTTCCTAAATGAAATGTACAGACTGTTATAAGCAATTTATGTTCATTTCTCCATTGTATTCCATTTATTAAGGTAGTAAAATACTCATTTGTTTCGCTTACAGAAGTTGATTCGAGTCAGTTAAGACGCCAGTTGTGTGGAGGAAGTCAGGCCGCCATAGAGAGGATGATTCACTTCGGAAGAGAGCTGCAGGCCATGAGCGAACAGCTGAGGAGGGAGTGTGGCAAGAACACAGCGAATAAAAAAATGTTGAAGGTAGATTTGTTTTTCCTTGAAACATTAGAAACGTGTCAAAGGAATTCAATTGTCATTTTGTAAAACACTGAGTCGTGCTAGGAATTCCATTTGGACTTCCAGTAACTAATGCGGATTAAATCCCCGCTCTGCCACCCATCGGCACTGTATACCCTCTCTCGACTAACTTGTCTGGTTCTGTTTTCTCGGCTGTGAAATTGGCAGAGTTGGTAGAGGTGTGGGTTTGCTGGTAAAGATATAAATTTGAGATTATTTTTATTTCTGCAAACGCCGCGCAGGGCTGCAACGCCTTGAATGTCTCCTGCAGGGTTTCCGTTTTGATGGCGATTGCTGCGGCCTTGGGTCATCTTTCAAAACGGGGGGGGGGGGGGGGGGGGGGGGTTGAGATACATTCTCAGATCTCTTCTGGATTGATGTGTGTGATGGGTGGATGGCAAGATGGGTAAAATGTCAGCACTACAGGATGATAGCCAGTTTCACAGATCGGTTGCAGATGGACGAGTTTTCCCCTGCCTTAAGTCAGCATTACAGTCCCTTGTAGGGATGTTAAGATTCTTTAAAAGACTTCTTTTTTTTTTTAACTCTTAAAGTCCCAATAACCCTGTGAGTCTGTGAAACATTAACCTAGCCATTGTGATTTTTTTCTTTTTCTTTCTTTCTTTCTTTGGTAATCCTGCATTAGCATTAGGTTGGGCTCAGAGGTGATTCGTTGTAAATATTTTCTCTGGAATGTTCTGTAAGAAGTCCAAAGGACAAAGGGGAGATGCGTGCGGTGGCCCTGAGCCCAAGCCTGGGCTTGGTGGGAAAGAGCAAGGCCCGGGCCGCCCTTTCCTGCCCCAGACTGAGACTTAGCGCGCCAGCCAGCACTGCCTGGTAGCACCAAGCCTGGCATGAGGGCAGCAGACAGGGAACGGCCTCCTGTGCTGTGGCCTCGGTGTGGCACCTGCTGTATAGACAGAGCATACCTGCTTAGCCTCTGAGCGGATAAGGAGCCCCTTATCTATAGCGCCAGCAGCCCAGGTGGGAGGGGCAGTGGCTTCCCTGCACATGCGTGGGGACAGCCCACCTGCTCTTTCCAGTGGTGGGGGGGGGAGGGGCTCAGCCAGAAACTGGGGTTAAATTATGATTTTTATGCTAAGCAAAAGAAAATCAGTGGAATATGTAATTTAAACAATTTTTTATTTAAAATGGTCAAATCCTATTTTGATTTGGGACTGCAAACTGGTGCAGCTACTCTGGGAGACAGTTTGGAGGGGTCCCCCAAAAGGAAAATACAACTGCCATATGATTCAGTTATTCCACTGCTGGGTATTTACCCCAAAACTGTGAAAACAGTAATTCAGAAAGATACATGCACCCCTGTGTTTACTGTAGTGGCATTTACAATCGCCACATTATGGAAGCAGCCCAGGTGTCCCTTGGTAGACCAGTGGATAAAGATGTGCTCTGTGTGTGTGTATATATTTGTGTTATTTATATATATACACACAGTGGAATGTTACTCAGCCTTAAAAAAGAATGAAATTCTGCCATTTGTGACAACATGGATGGACTTAGAGGGTATAATGCTGAGTCAAGTCAGTCATGGAAAGATAGATACGTGATTTCACTCCTATGTGGAATTCAAGAACCAAAACAAACGAACAAAGAAAAGATAAAAGGGCTGTTAACTACAGAGAACAGAGGGGAGGTGGGGGCGTGAAGCGGGGATGGGGTGGAGAGCGCACTTAACGTGATGAGGACTGAGGAACACATAGGGTTGTTCAGTCTCGTGGTAACGTACACCTGAAACTAATGTAACTCTAATTATACTGGAGTTTAAAGAACACAAAATAAATAAAAATCAGACATCCGTATGTTAGGGAAATGGCTGTCCACATTTGCCCTCTGAGATGAAGAATTCCTTGAGGCCAGAGTGGGTCTTCGTTCCTCGCCCTTTAACTGTATCTAATGCAGGTGGCACCTAGCTATTTAATGATGATTATTCAAAAGAGTTTTGTTCATATGAGTGATATTTATTTTTATCATACTAGAAATTATAACTGTAATCTATTGACAAATAATCATAAATCCATTGGATATTTTTATGAAAAATAACTTTCAGAAAACAAGCACAGTGGCATTGCTGCATGTTTGTACGCGTCTCTTTAAACGCTGGGTATGATGGAGGGTAAGCTGCGTTCTCCTCCCTCCCTGTACGTCTGCACCGGGAGCCGGGAGCCTCTGGAAACCCTCCACCGTGTGGTTGTGGGAGTGTGAGAGTGAGACGAGACAGAGTATCTTTGTTTCCTTATGAAAGCAGTTCGGAACTTACAAGACATCCTGAGAGGGTCCCCGATGGGACCCCGGTGTCTCTGGAGGGTCCTGGGAGCGCTCCTGTTGGAGGGGAGACTTGGAGATATGAAATGTTTTTAGGATTTCATACACTTTTTTACACTAGGTCATGTGACGGTTTTCTTGTTCAAACTTCATGCCAAAGGCACACGACGAGGGACTGGGATTTCTGTGGTGTCTTTGGAAAATGCAGGCTTTCACTTCATCAGCTGACTGACTTGGGTTCCAGTGTGCACAGAGCTCCCAAAATGGCATCAGTGGCCTCTTCTCGAAGAGAGTCCTTGATTATATGTTGAATTATGTGAAGCTGTAATTCATCTTCTTCATCTAAAGCATGTGGATGGCTTTGATTTTGCACTTCTGACTTCGAAGCAGATGCCAGCTGCTTCAAGAGACTTCCTCAGTATCCTGCACGCTTTCCTCCCCCTCCCGCAGCTCCCCTTGATGCACAGGGGGCTAAGCTCACTGATCCAGCTTGGAAGCCCCAGGAGAGCAGCTGGAGGATTCGAGGACAACACGCAAAGTTTCTTTACCGCCGTTCAGAAGGTTTAGAAATTTCTCTTTTTCCTTTTCATTTTTCACTTCAGGGCACACGTGATCGTAGTGGGTGTTTTTTTATCTTTCATTGTGTGTGGATCTGCGTAGATATCTGAATCACTGCATAGAGCAAGATTTGTTTAAATGCAGAGGTAAGAGTCCCCGAATGCTTTCCCGGGAGACCCTTCGCGTTCCACTGGCCTTGAGTCCTGGCGGAGCGGGCCTGGTGCGGACTGAACCCGGGGCAGGAGCGCCCCTGCCCGGGCTCTCCCGCTTTCTCACCTGCCGACGCCTGCCCGCCCGCGGCTTCCCAGACCGCCACCTGCATGGGTTCCGCCACCCTTGATGGAACCGCGGCGGGGCGGCCAGGCACGGCAGCGGGGCCGAGGCCAGCAGGACCGAGCAGCCCCAGCTGGCAACCGAAGCAAAAATAGAACAATTTGGACTCACCCTGTTTAGAAACTGCTACCGGTTTTAAGCCAACTGTAAGTACAGTTTGAGAATCCTACCTAACTGGTGTCACACTGGCCTCCGAGATTCTTCCCACAGAGACCTGTTCTTCTGAGGTAAAAAGTAACCCCTCGTCCCATGATAGTTCAAAGATATTTTCAGTTTTGTGCCTTAAATCCCGTGTGCGTGCATTTTACCTAGTGATTGTAGTTGTGCTGTTTGGTATTGTTTCTGTTGACAGCCCTAAACGCTTACCTCCAGTTTCTGTGCCTCAGTTATTTTAAGTGGCCGCGCGCACTGCTCTTCGGTGCTGGCAGGTCGGTTCGTGTAAGCTCTGCTCCGTTAGACTTTTTGCTTTTATTCCAGCGCTGTAGTGAACGCCTTTATACATGTGTCTTTGTTTCTTCCCTAAAATTGTAACGCTGGGAGAAAGTCCTAGAAATAGAATGATTGGGTCAAAGGATAGGATTATTGTGGCTTTGCTATGTATTGCTGTACTGCTTTCCAGAAACCTCTCCCGGCTTACCAGCAGTAGAAAAGGAAAGTGCCAGAGGCACTACTGGATTCTTCTACTCTAGTGGGTTCCACATCAGACCTTAACACCGCTCATTTGCATTTCTTTGGTCACCAGAACTTCACCCTCAGTTGTTTTACTGCAGGATTTAAAACATTAATGTTGCTGCCCTGACTTCATTCCCTTTGTAAAGAAAGATAAAATAGATATTCAGGGAACCTGGTGGTGTAAACCTTTTTATTTCTCCTTTTAAGGTTTTATTTTCGCCTGACTTCCAGGCTTTGTTCTTTGGTGTTGCTGCGTGAGATTTCTAAAGTTCAGTTTTATCCATGTCGATCCTTGATTTAAAACTCCATTGCCATGGGGCGCCTGGGTGGCTCAGTGGGTTAAGCCTCTGTCTTCAGCTCAGGTCATGATCTCAGGATCCTGGGATCGAGCCCCACATCGGGCTCTCCACTCAGTGGGGAGCCCTTCCCCCTCTCTCTCTGCCTGCCTCTCTGCCTACTTGTGATCTCTGTCAAATAAATAAATAGAATCCTTTAAAAACAAACAAACAAAAAACTCCACTGTCATATTGGAAAAAAATTCAAGCTTTTTAGTGTGATTAGAGGCATTTTAGGCTCGAACCCCTTACCTGTGGTTCCATCCAGGCCTGCTTTTCTCTCAGCCTGTTTCCATGGAGCTTGGGGCTCTTTCTGGGATTGGGTCAGTGACACAACATACTCTGTTAACAAGCGGCGCACCGCACCTTGTTTATTTACGTGTCTGACTTTCCTCTAAGACCGTGGGGGTCCTCGAAGCAGTGGCGGCCCTCCCTGGGGATTGCCAGCTGTGGCCTAAGCGTCTGGCAGCTTTGTGCAATACTGTATTCCACAGTATTGAAAATATTAGAGCAAAATTTTGGACTTTTTTTGTCCTAGTATTTAGAGTGGCAATTTAAAGAAACCGCATCTTCCTAAGTGACTTCTGCACCAGCTGCGTGCTCTCAAACTCTCTCGGCCTCGGTTTGCTTCTAAGTTGGGCACAGCAGTATTCCCGTCCTAAGGTTATTGTGACGATAAAATGAGTCTGTCCATGTTCGTGCTTACAAAATGCCTGCACCCGGTATTAGTGCATGACACATGATCGCCATCTTCCACGAGGTTTTGTTTTAAATACTAAGGAAGGTGTAAACACGAGGATGGTCTGGATTTGAGATTAGGGGGTGCACCATTTCTTTTTGGTAGCATGTCTGAGTCTGTAGCCCCAACGGGGTAGTCTCGTGCTTAAAGGTTTTCATACACCAGTTGTTCCTGGGCAACTCTTCGGTGTACTTGAAAAATGGATCCGTAGTATGGGGATGGTCCTCCATTAGGTGGTTGTTGGGTAAAATAAGTCTTGAGCGAAGATCAGTCCTTTAGGAATAATGTGATTGATCAGAGTTGGCTTTCCAGGTGGTAGTACATGAATCGTCTTTCCAAGCCCAGAGGAAGGGAACTGGGATGGGGAACTGAGCAGCTCCGCGGGGCGCACCGGAAGCAGCCGCTCGCGTGATTGGCGGGCGTGGGAAGCTGCTTCCCTGAGCCCCGCGTGCGCCTATGGCTGCAGGGGACTCGGAATAGGGTAATACATTTTTGTCTTCAGAGACCTTTCAAGCTGTCTGGCACGAGGGAGAGATTCATCAGTGTCAGACCGTGGGCGAGCCGCACGTGTGTCCTGCCTGGTGGCCTCGGGGACAGCTAGAGCCGTGCGGGCGGTTCTCTAGCTCCGCAGCGCGGAGGCCGGTGTGCGCGACGCAGGCCGGCCCCAGCCTTTCCCCCGCCTGAGCGCCGGGGAGTTCAGTAGAGGAACGTCAGTGCGGCTGTACCTGGGAATACTTTGCTTTAGCAATTTCAGCCTTCCGCGTGTCCGCAGCCAGCGTTTCGGAAGTGTCGTTACCGAATTCACTGATGAATGGTTTCCGCAGCACTTTTCCACGTATGCCTTCTGAATGGGAAGGTGTCCTGTTACTTGTCTCTCTGGGTCTATACTGGTGCTCCACATGAGGGCACTGACTGGTGGCAAAATACGACGACGTCTGGGTGGCTTATTCGGTTAAGTGCCTGCCTTTGGCTCCGGTCGTGACCTCAGGGTCCTGCGATGTAGCCCCAAGTCAGGTTCCCTGCTCAGCGGGGAGTCTGCTTGTCCCTCTGACTCTCCCACTCCCCTTGCTCGCTCACTCCCTCAAATTGTGAGGGAGTAAAGAATAAAGGTTTTATTCTTTAAAGAAAAAGAAATCACGTGTTGAAAGGTTAGAATGAACTGACATTGCTAACTTCACTGAGCTGTTCGTCCTCACGACCTTCTCAGGCTGGACCTCTTCTGTAGAGATGAGGAAATGGACACTTAGGCCTTTGCCCGCCAGAGGCCACACAGCAGCTGATAATGCAGCTTGAACTTGAAAGCAGTGTTTGAAACCACGGTCCTATGCACCTCCCATAGAAAGAAGACAAAGAGCGATTGAAAAGACCGTGTGTCACTTCCTTTGGGAAGGGTGGCTTGAGGATAGTTGGAACTACTGAATGTTCGGGAAGGGGAGCCAGTTTAATTTTTTTGATTCCTGAGTGAGAAAATGATATCCAGTGAGTTGTAGCGAGTCCCCACATCTGTTAAAAAAAATACACAGGGAGGTCCTATCCTTTTAATGTCAAATTTGTATCAGTGGTAATAAATTATAGAGCATCTGCATGTTTTTGTCTTCCTCTTTAAGTAGCACATTCCAGAAGAATTCGTTTTAATTCTACTGTTCCGCATGTGTTGTAGGGATGGGGGAAGATTAATGAGAATGGCTGTTTACAGTAAAGAGAAATGAAAACAGCTTGGGCTTTGTTGCATAATCTAGTTGTTAAAAAACATACAGCCTAAGCATAGGGGTAGGTGGGTTGTGACAGTAGTCTAGGGCCATGAAGCCGTGTATTTTACTTGTCTCTCAACTTCGTAGCTGTGGGGGACCATGGTGGTTTAAATGTTTGAATTAAAAACCAAACTCTGTTTTCAACAGGACGCATTCAGTTTACTCGCTTACTCAGACCCTTGGAACAGCCCAGTTGGAAATCAGCTTGACCCAATTCAGAGAGAACCCGTGTGCTCAGCTCTTAACAGTGCAATATTAGGTGAGTAAAACCACAGCTTCAACGAGACTCTCTGAATATTGGAGGTGATATTTGTGCTGGGATTTCTGTTTTGGTAAAGCCTTGAGGGGAAATGCTTTCTACATTTTTTAAAAGTTAGAATTATTTTGGAATACAGAAACCTTCCCCTCCATTGTCTCAGTTCCAGATGAAGTGCATTCAGATGGACTGAACAGTACTTTGGGGGACACCTGGGGAAGTCGCGAAGTTTTTGTGCGCAGGTTGCAGAAGCATTTCTGGACTGAGGCTGCAGGGCGCGCGCCAGGCAGCAGCCCCTGGAGTAGCACGACGTTTGCACTAAAGTTGAGTGTATTCCGCCGGGTGCCCTTACCGCGCACAGAGGTTGGGCAGGGAAGAGCGGCAGCGTCAGGAGCGAGGCTTGGCTGAGGTGAGCCCGAGTGACAGGCCGCGAGTCGCTGTTGCTGTGGGCTGCTCGCTGCGGAGACTCGGGACGGCGTTTGTGTACTGAATAGTCGCACTAGGTGTGTGAACTCGGCGACATCCTGTGCGTTTACGTACAAATTCTACAGGGTTGTTTAGGTAAAACGGTCTTCTAATTTCCGGATACTTCTTTTCAAATGTAATTTGTAAGAGTGATTTTTCACCTGACTTTAGAATCTACTTCCTCTGCTAAAATGAGACTCCACTCTAGAAGTGTTTTCCTACAGCTTGGCCCTGTCAGGTGTGGAGGCTTAAACATGTTTCAGACTGTTTTTTAGGTGCAGGAGAGCAGTGCCGCAAAGAGTAGCTTCGAGAACATTTAGACAGGGAGACATGTAGAGGGCCAGGGCTCTTGGCCACAATGTAAAGGAAGCAAGTAGTCATAGTTGAGCCTTAATCCATTTATTTGCTCTTATAGAAGTTAATTACAGTTGACCCTTGAGGAATGTGGGGTTTGGGGTACCAGCCCTGCTGCATAGTCAAAAATTTGCACGTAACTTTTGACTCCCCCTAAACCTAACTACCGAGAGCCTGCCGCTGGCTGGGAGCCTTACCAGGAACAGGAACGCTTGGTTAACGTGTTCTGTGTTATATGCCTCCTGTGCTGGGTTCTTGCAGTAAAGCTAGAGAAGAGATGGGAAGAAAACCTAAGGGGAAACACACTGCTGGATCCAGAGAAGCGCCACTTGGACGTGCACCTGTGCACTTCACAGCCCTGCTTCTCAGGGCCAACTGTTAATTTGTTGTGTGTTAAGGTATCATAGTGGGGTGTTTGGGGTAAGAACAGTTACTAAAAAAAAGTCATCTTTTGTGCTGTTTCCTTAAATTTAGAATTTGTATGTAATAAATAATGTGAATTTTCTTTGATTAATGTGTTGTGTTCTTTGGTTATAGGAAATTCATTTAGCTCTGTTGGTAGAAATAGAATTTAATAGCAATCCTGGGATTATAGGGCAAATTATGGTTTACTGTAATTGTCTTTTTGAAATTACTACATGATAAGTAATCATGAAGGCTTAATTTCAGCTACATTTATAGGTAAAACTCAGACTTGGAAAGAATTTCCTTCTGTTTTTATTTTTTCCTCCAAATTTTTATTTCAGTTCCAGTTAGTTAACATACAGTGTATCGCTGGTTTCAGGAGAAGTCAGCGATTCATCGCTTACATGCAACACCCAGTGCTCATCACAAGTGCTCTCTTTAATGCCCATCCCCCCGCTAGCCCACCACCCACCCCCCTCCGCCTCCACCAACCCTGTTTGTTCTGTCTTTACGGGTCTTGTGGTTTGCTTCTTTTTTTCCCCCCTTCCCCTGTGTTCATGCTTTGTTTCTTAAACTACACGTGAGTGAGATCATATGGTACTTGTCCTTCTCTTACTGACTTCACGAAGCATAGTACGCTCTAGCTCCAGACCACAGCGTTGCAAATGGCAAGATTTCATTGTTTTCTTTGCAGCCGAGTAATAGTCCATTGTATATATATGCCACATCTTCTAGAAAGAATTATTGGAGTAACCAGTTTTTTCGCAGTTTTTTTTTTTTTTTAATATCTTGGGTTCTTTAAGGGAATTCAGATATTAAATATTAAATTTAGGACCACTATGCAAGATATACATATTCTTATATACTGTGCTACATATTATGTAGTATGTGGGTTTAGCTATATTGTACTTAAATTTATATTGATAGAATTCCTACAGAATGACAAGATTAGCAGATTGCTATAGGTCAGTGTACAGATTTATAAATATGCTCTTTTATGTTTTAGTTTCATCTCTAGTGCTTAAAGTTGTTATATTAATTGCATGTAATTCCAGTAAGTTCTATATCCAAAAAAAAACCCCTTAAAAATGTTTTTTTTTTTTAAAGATTTAATTTATTAGACAGAGAGAGATCACAAGTAGGCAGAGAGGCAGGCAGAGAGAGGGAAGCAGGCTCCCTGCTGAGCAGAGAGCCCAACGCGGGACTCGATCCCAGGATCCTGAGATCATGACCTGAGCCGAAGGCAGCGGCTTAACCCACTGAGCCACCCAGGCGCCCTTAAAAATGCTTATTAACCACATGCCCCTGCCCCTCACCAAAGTAGAGTACCTCCAGATGCTTACCTTTGAGCAACGTTACTTCCCTATACAAGAGAAAGTTTGGAGAAAATGTTTCCTTTTCAGTTTTTATTCTGTTACACTGATTTTATATAAAAAATTGTTCTCAACTCACAGCAGAACTCTAAAAGTCGGTCCTGCTTGGATTAGACTTGGCAAAAAATGTTTATCATCATCCAAGTTTAGCTAAATAGTGTTGCCAAATAATAGCCAGGACCTTACTAACCCTAACCCACAGACCACTTTTCAAACCATACTTTCTCCCCAGTCTGTGTGCCTTTTCTGCCATATTTTGATTCTTGTATTCTTGATCCTATTTTCTCTTTTAAATCCTGAATTTCTTCCCCCTCGCCCCCCCGCCGCTTTTTGGCTCCATTCCTTCTGCATCTTTTCTTTCTCCCACCACCCTGCAGACTTGGAATCCAGAGTTGAATTCAGTCATAGGGAGCCTAACCAGCCAGTATCATGGTTTTTGCCCTTGGTTATCAACTGTGCTTACAAACGACTGATTAGTAATCGTATTAATTGTGAATCTGTATAAACTTAAATTGTGGACATCTCCACCGAGATCACTAGCTTCTAGCTGGTTGGCCACTTTCCCCAGTAGTTCATTTTTTAAATCTCTGATAAAGAACAGATTTTGATAATTAACATCTGTACTGTAGTTGACCATTTTGGGGTATGCATGACCCTGAAAACTAATTTATGGGCAGTTATCTGTCAATTATAAATTAACTCCAGGATCAGAGGGTGATTTTGCTTTTGTCATCACTCATGGCCACCATCACCATTAGGCCCCCTAGAAACCCAAGTTAACACTCGCCTGTTAACACTGTGCCTTGGAGATACTTAGCCTCAGTTGGGTCCTCTACCCAGAAGGGGAAGAATCCAGCACTGAAACTTCTACTGAAAACCTGGTGTCTTTTTTTGGTAAGTCAGCTGACTTTAGTGAAGCTGAAGAGAAATACTAAATCTTCCCTACTCCCCACTGTAGGTATCAGGGAAGAAATTACATCTTTCCAGTCGTAAGTTTAAGTACCTAAAGGTTTAAAAGTCTAATTCTGCAAGCATTTCTCTTAACAGATGAATACCTACTACCCGTACTATTACCTAGTCAGAGCAGCATGTCCAAGACAGTCCGCATTGGCTTAGAAGTTACTACCCTCGCTAGTTAGGTCACTAAGAGCAGTGTAGACGTTGGCTAATTTTTAGAGAAATGCAGTATCTTCCCAACAGAGAGTTTTTAGAAAATGTCTTGCTAATTGCTATTTCCATTTTTAATCATTTTTCCTCAGAAACCCACAATCTGCCAAAGCAACCTCCACTTGCCCTAGCAATGGGACAGGCCACACAGTGTCTAGGACTGATGGCTCGATCAGGAATCGGATCCTGTGCGTTTGCCGCAGTGGAAGACTGCCTGCATTAGCCGTGCATTTCGGGAGCGCGCACGCGTACTGTGGCATATAGTCAACATGGAAGTAGACCAGCTCTGCTGATTTGAAATTTAGATTTTTTTAATTATGTACTGGGGACAGGTTTTTGTCGCTTTACATTGCTTCCTAGTTTACAGCATGATGCAAATGATTTTCTAACTTGGTGTTAGGAGAAATTATTTTCCATCTTTAACCTCTTAGTTGTCTAAGAGTTAAATATTACTGAATTTCAGACATTCAAATTGATCATCACAAATCCTTTAAAACAATTATCTAAAAGAAACCAAAAAATCCTGCCGCCTTTGTTTGGGGGAGAGGGGGGAAGGAAAACGGAACAAGTTGTGTTTGTGTTAGCATGTGGGTGATGTAAACTTCAAATCGGGAGATGCTCCGACCCCCACTCCCATATAAGCATTCAATCAGTGTAACTTGCAAAACGCATAAACATCCGACAGTTTGAATTTATAGTGTTGATGGAAGAAATCATTTTTAATGTGTACTGTAAAACTTGAAATACTCAGGAGCTGAGTGAATATGTTTGTTGCTACTTACAATCCCGACCTGTTAGTCCCAGTAGTTTTGTTTTAACATGGTCTTTTTCAACTTTGTTTCCTGTTTAACTACAGACGACTTCTGTTGTAGACTCACAGTTTAACTGTTGTATTATAACAGTATTACATGTCAACAGTGTGGTTATGACCTTTATTTATATAAAAACCAAATATTTAGTCAATTTACCGTGTCTTAATTTAATCTTTGTACACCTTCCATTTTTAAGTGCTTAAATGAGTACTATATTGCAATAAAAATGTAGTGATATAATTAACCAGCCATTAAAAATTTACTATTACAGATACTAGAGTGTCAGTTGAGTTTATATATCAGGTACCTGCATATTCCGATTAATAGAAAATTAGAGTAATTAAAACAAATGGTTTATACTATAAATCTGAGTTCTACAACCCAAGACTGCCTTCAGAGCATCAGCCTCCGGATCAGTCAAACCTGATAGTGGGGTGCTGCGGACAACAGGAAATCTGTTTCTGTAAAAACTACAGTGTGGCACACGTGGCTTGTCCGTAAAGTAACCAAGATAACCATATCCCTTGGCTGACTATGAACTTTGTGTGTACAGACGCCTGAATAATGATACTTAGATACTGCACTGAGTGACTTCTTTCCTTTTCTGTGTTCTACGAAACAAATTCTCACCAAAACACCTGCAAGGCGAGGACATCTGAGAGCTGCAGCTGGGAACCCCTAGCTGTCCATGCCTCCTCTCGCCCTGCCACTCCTGCTGCGCGCCCAGCACTGCGGGGAAGACCCACTTTCAGTTAAATGCATAAACGCTCATAAAAAGGAAAACAATTCCTTTGAAGTTGCTTTTCCCTTCCAGTGTAATCCTCAAAGACAACAAGGCTCCAGAAGGATGAAGTGAGGTGGTGGGGCTTCCCCCAAAGATCTAGGATTTTTGCAATGACCTTTCAAAATGATTTATAAATGATTTATTAGATTTTCAGAAAAACTAATTCTCTAAACCACGTAACTGAATACTATACATACAAGTACATACAAGTTCTCATTCTTCATTTAGCTTTACTTCTTAGAAGTTTTCATTTTCCTGACCATCCACCGTCTTTTAAACCTCTTTGCATTTTGTTTTTTCTGGGTTCCTAAAACAGAAAATTTTGTGCAGTAAGAATATTAGATATAAAATTCCCAAGAAATAATTCCAAAGTTTAAGATTCTATGAATACTAAAATTACGCTTATTAAATCAGATTGTATAGATGTATGTACATGTTGATCTATTTTTCAAAAGAAAGCAACTTTAACATACTAATACAGAAGCCATTATAAGGAAAACACTGATGTTTTGTGCTTGTTTACTGTCTCCTTAAAAAAGAACATTTTTCAATATATAAAAGAAGAAAACTGGATCTTACCCCAAGCATTATTCAGAAACTGAGCTGCAGCCTTTTTCACTGGTAACCTCTTATTTTCAAGAGACAGGAACTTATTTACTAGAAAAGATAATTATTTCTCATTTCTTTGTTTAATTTGCAGTAAAAGTGAGAGAAACAGTCTGTGAAGAACTTACTAGTAGTTCTGTTGGTTCCCGGACCATACAGAGAATTCTGTATGAAGGCCTTGGCCGCTTGCTGACGCGCGTCTCTTAGATCTTGATCTTTGAGCCTTAGAGCCACGTAGCTTTTATTCTGGCTGGTGACCAACACAAAAGGTCAAAATGAGCAAGTCTGAAAACGTGTTTACTTCGAAAATTTGTTAGTTATTTCAAAAAGCGAAAAAATCAAAATCCTTTTGTATATGCACAGATGATGAAGAAAACGAAATCACAGAACTATTTTATTTTACTAGAAGTGGACTAACAATTATGTCTTAGTAAACTGATATTCTTATGTAAATATCAGAATTGGTTTTCCCACAGTCTGGTCACCTTTACATTCTAGGTGAAAAGAAAAACGACTCTTACCCAACAAACTGTACTTTTTGTACTCTCTCTTTAGCGTTCTGAGAGTCACTGCCTTTTTCATATTCTTCCTTTTTCTTCTGCAAATTAGCTAAAAAAAAAAAATTGAGTTTTATTTCAGGTTAGTAATTAGGTAAAAGTAAAGCAGAAACATTTACTGGAGTTCACTTTAAACATCCACTCATACCAATTTCAACGCAATTCTTATTTGTAAGAAACAGAACAGGTCCAAGCTACACGCTCTCTTAGGGCCAGGAACATGTGGCTGCAGAGATCTACAAATGCACTTGACACTTCTATGAGAAGTTATTTAAGTCAGAACAGTTCATACCTTCTTTCAGCTTTCCTGGTGGTTTCTTTATGCTAAGGAAGAATAACGAAAACACGGATTGGTATGGCAAATGGCAAAGACTACTTCACTTACTACACAATTCCATCTGGCTTTACAAATAAGATATCCCCCTTTCAGTACCACCAACCTCAGTTTTTACTCAGGATCATTTTTGGAAAGCAGAAGTCCCTCCTGCTGCACTGCTACCAGTTCCCAAACCAGCATATACTCGGAGGGACTACTTCTTAGAATTTAAGTTGTGAAAGCATATTAGCAAACTTCGACAGAAGCAGACTGCTGTAGTTAACAGTTAAGGACTTAAGAAAAAAGTGAGTTATGTAACAGTAACTCAGAATACGAAGTGAAAGGTGGCAGGACGGCATCCTTTTATCTGGAGAAATCACAAAGGATTCATCAGCAGTTCAGGCACAAACACAGGGATGGAGACAAGGACTAGCCTCAAGGAGTACTGGTTGGAGAGACTTAAATGTAAGCTGACAAAATACAACAGGGAGATTCCCATACAGAAGCACTTGCACAGTAGAAGGGCTACACAGAGGAGGAAGTGATGGGGTCAGGGGAGTAGGAGAAGGAAGAGGTGACATTTGAGCCTGGTTTCTAGAGAGGGAAGGGGATATGCCACCAAATGCATCTGAATGTATTATATTCAGGATCTGAATTACTTTGGAAAAGTTCTTTTGCTGAAAATTTAAGAACCAGTGGCCTAGATAAGAAATACGGGACGAAACTTCTGAAATGAAGGTAGTTAGGAGGGACCCTGGGTGACTCAGTTAAGTGTTTGCCTTTGGCTCAGGTCATGATCCCAGGTTCTAGGATTGAACCCCACACCAGGATCCTAGCTCAGTGGGGAGCCTGCTTCTCCTCTGCATGCCGCTCCCTGCTTAAGCTCTTTCTCTGACAAAAATCTTTATTAAAAGGGCGCCTGGGTGGCTCAGTTGTTAAGCATCTGCCTTCAGCTCAGGTTATGATCTCAGGGTCCTGGGACTGAGCCCCACATCAGGCTCCCTGCTCAGCAGGAAGCCTGTTTCTCCCTCTTCCACTCCCCCTGCTTGTGTTCCCCCTCTCGCTGTGTCTCTGTCAAATAAATAAAGTCTTTAAAAAAAAAAAAATTTTTAAATCTTAATTAAATAAAAGCATTTAGGAGAAGCAAAGGGGGGCATAAAAAATTACCCAACATTCAGAAGTCTAAGTTTATTAACATTTGATTTCACGGGACAGATGAGAAAGAGGATGACGGCATTTGCCTTTAACCATTCAAAAGAGGGCAGAGCTGCTAAATGAAATGAATGAAGCCATAGCAGCCAAGGTAAGTACAGGACAGGACCTTCGGGAGCCTGTGGACAGTGTCTCCTACTCCACTAAATGCTAAGTCCCAAGACATTACTTTATTCCCCACCATCTATCCTGCCCCTAGTACGAGGACAGCAGCACAAGCATTTATTGACTGAACACCCTGGGATCAGTAACTCAGAAGCCAGAGTTAGCTACAGGAATGAACAAAGAATCGGCAAAAGACTGAAAATTGGAGTTAATTTCCTTCACCTTTCCCACCAGATTCAAATATCTGCTATGTAGCCTTTTATTACTTACATTACTTGGATTCAAATAAACGTACCAATTCGTAACTCACAGGTGTCTGTAACAAGATCCATTACTTACTTCGTCGGTCCAGCTGTAGTTAACTTCTCTAGAATGTTATCTGGAAGGAGTTTTCTTTTCTTAGATAAAAACATTAAAACACTGATCAGCAGGGAGGTGCATGACAGTACGCCCCCACTTGCTTCTGAAGTTGCTGATTTTAAGGGCAGCTTCACACCGAGACAGAATGAATGAACTGGGCTGAGCCCTGCCCCACGATCTCTGAGCGGTGGGACGGCGGGGCGCACGGAGCTCAGCACCTATTCCACATTCTCTGGAAGACCTGGTGAAGCCTGGCAAGGCTGCCCACCGTATGCCACCCCAAAGGACCCAGTTCTGCACTGAGCGCAATTAAGTCCCGTCCCCCTCGAGTCCGTTCTGTGCCGCCCATCTGCCAAACGTCCGAGAGCAAAGCAACCATACTCTGCTGTACAGCCCTCGGTTTACAAAGCACCTTATAATTCTCACAGCGACCCAATTTCGGATAGAGAAACGACCTCCGCGAGACTAAATGACGAGGCTGTACTGTCCCAGGTGGGAGGAACCCTCGAACCTCGAATTCACGACCTTCCCATTCCCGTTCTCAAGCGGACAGCAAAGAGCTCCCGCGCCTTTGTTTTCGCCGTTCTGAGGCACGTTAGCGACCTTCCCCACCCCCAGGCCCCCCAGCTGTGGCGCCACACAAGGGCACTCAACCCCTGCCGGCTTTAAAATAGGGAGACGCCTCCCTACCCTCTAACCTTTTGTTCAATGAACAGCTCCTCGCGGCGCTTCCTCTTCTCCTTCAGGAGCGTTTTATCCCTGAAAGAGTGACAAGTTAGTGCGGGGCAACATGCGCGGCAAGGGGCGGTTCTCCCGGCCGGCGGCGGGCTCCGAACCTGCGCACCGACTCCCGAACCCGCCGCTCCTCTTCTCGCGCTTCCGCCTGGGCGCTGGCGAAAGTCAGCTCCTCCGGGGCCTCGTCGTCAAACTCGTCGTCCCCTTCCTCATCTTCTTCCTCCAGCGGCTCCGCGGCCGCGCCGCTGCTGGGCTGCCCGAGCAACAGGCCGTGCTCCGCCTCCTCCTCCTCTTCGGAGGGGGGCTGGCCCTCTTCTACCATCGCCGAGGCCGGGATGCGGGACGCGCGCGGCCGGAGCTGTACCATAGTCCGCGTAGCGTCCGACCGTCTGGCCTCTGACCCGGAAGCAACGCGCAAGCGCAGCGTGACGCAAAGTGCAAGCGACGCGACTTGCGTCGCCCCCTGCAGGTGCAGTTGGGGGGACGGCCGCGGGACGGCGGATGCGCATGCGCAGAGCCGGAAAGGGCGTGGCCTACGGAACGGACAGTAGAGCAGTTAGGATGTTGTTATCTTCACTCCTCAGGGAGCTTTCTCCTGCCGGGACGCCCTCTGGATTTCTCTCCACTTCAAATAAGCGACTAGAAGTTCCGCAGTGAGAGCAGGACGGAATGAGGCTTGTTTCTAGAAGGGGAGAGCCATCGTGAGACCGCGGGGAAGCTGACAGGGTTGCCTGGGTCCCCCCTCCTCCAGTACGGCTGCCACGGGCTTTGGCGTCCAGGAGCCCAGGAACGTGTGACCACAAGCCCCGGTGACTCTACCTAACACCGGGATCCACTTGGTCCTGTTAACTTTAAAAAACAAAACTGCCAGTTGCTTTATCAGCAGGAAAAAATGGGTGTATTCCGGAACAGCAGAGAGTTGCCAGGCAAGCAAGCTGTTGGCAAAACCATCAGCAAGTCCCCCAAACTAAGGGCTGCATGATCTTTTTTAGAGGAGAGGGGGAAGTTGGAAGAGGCTGTCATAAAAAGTCCATTCTCTTTGGCTGGCTGTTGCTGGGGCGGGAGGAAGGTCTTCCGCGGAGGTAATGAAGCCTATTCACCTCCCAGGTCCACCGTCTCTTCCTGTTGGATTTGCAATTAAGGACACGTGGGATTTGCAATTAAGGACAAGTGGTAGAGCGTGAGACCCGCCCCTGCTGAACCTCCCAACTCCATTTTAGTAAGATTTCCCTTTATTAACTTTCACATCGGATCCAAGTGATCAGTATTTGTAGATTCAGTTCCATTCACTCCCTGACCCCAAAGACGTGACATCTCCTTCCAAGGGCAGAATTGCACTGTAGCAACAGGACGTGATGCCTTTCAGTCCTGGCACTGACAGGAACAAGTTGACAGATGCAGGCTTAAATCAATGGTCAGCACCAGACCTGTGCTTGGCGACCTCAGCCGCCATTTCCCAGGCTTCCCTGACCACCTGCCCCTGGAGTGTACACGCCTCTATCACCGACACCACTCCCCTAACAGCTTATCATCTAACTCTCGCATTAGGATGTAAGCTTTGCGAGAACAGGGTCCCGGCCTGGTGCCCTGCTCTAACCCCAGAACCTTGAACAGTGGCTGGTCCAGCGCAAACCCTGAATCTGGTGAAAGAATGACTTCACCACTGCTTTGTGAAAGCAACCCTAGCACTGCTTCTATCCCTCCACTCCCCAGATCTCTGATCTCTGGGTTTATCTTCTCCCACTCATTATACAACACGAAATGACTCATCACTGGCTGAGCAAACCAAGCTGTTGCACACTTGCTAGGCATTGGTACATGCTATTTCCTCTACCGATACTCTTCCACGTGGAACTATTTATACTTCCAAAACTGCCACTGGGGCTGACTTCCTCTTAAAGGCTTTCAAACACCTTAACAATGACCCCATCTCTACTCCACTCATCTCTAATTGCATTCTCCTCTGAATCTTGCACAAATTTCTTTACTGTGGTTACTACTCTGTAAAATAGTTCACAAGACAGTTGTCCCAACCATTCTGTGACCTCCTTGAGGGTAAGGTCCATATCTTACTGATCATTTTATTTCTAATGTCTATCATAAGGTAGACATTGAATTAAATGTCACATACATTTTTGTATTTTCAAATTTTTCATCTTCCCTAACAAAATCAAAACATGAACAAAAATGGCAAAACACAAAACCAAACCAAAACAAAAGCTGCTGCTGGTACCAAAGGCCCAGGATGAGTGGACAGGAGTCGCAAAAAACAGTTATGAAATATCAGGACCGTGGTCAGATGGAAATTACAGAGTAAAAATAAAATCAGACTCACTGAGACAATGTGCCAAATTTCATAATTCCTAACACTAGGAAAATGTATGAATTTAACTTTGAGAAGCCCAACAACAAACCTATTAACAATAAATGATGGTATTTCAGGTAGAAAAACTGCATTATATGAGACCCCCTCTGTGTACATCCTTTGACCCACTCATGCGAAGTGTGAATTGGGTCCTCAAGAGCCCTACGCCTTATAAGTTTTGAACATCCCTCCTTGCCCATGGAAAGAACCTCTGGGATTTATTTAAAGTTATGACTTGTACAGGAATAACTTTTATGTGGGGGCGCCTGGGTGGCTCAGTGGGTTGAGCCTCTGCAGCTCGGATCATGATCTCAGGGTCCTGGGATCGAGCCCTGCATTAGGCTCTCTGCTCAGCGGGGAGCCTGCTTCCCCCTTTCTCTCTGCCTGCCTCCCTGCCTACTTGTGATCTCTGTCTGTCAAATAAATTTTTAAAAATATATTTAAAAAAAAAGTTTTAAAGACAACTATCATATGATCTCCCTGATATGAGGGAGAGGAGATGCAACATGGGGGGTTAAGGGGGTAGGAGAAGAGTAAATGAAACAAGATGGGATCGGGAGGGAGACAAACCATAAGTGACTCTTAATCTCACAAAACAAACTGAGGGTTGAGGGGGGGGGGGGGGTGGGGGGGGGGGGGATTATGGACATTGGGGAGGGTATGTGCTATGATGAGTGCTGTGAAGTGTGTAAACCTGGCGATTCACAGACCTGTACCCCTGGGGATAAAAATATATGTTTATAAAAAATAAAATTAAAAAAAAAAAAGTTTTATGTGACCTGGTCTTGCCTGTTTCTACAAAAGCCAAGGGTGTAGCATTAAATATAATTTTGTTGTAAGGGGCTGAGGCAATGTGGCCCAGGGGTGTAACCACCCGGGGAGCTGACCTGATCCAAGGGACCTATGCATGTAGGACCTCCCTACATGCATAAGGGCCACTCCTGCTAGTCAGACCACACAGCAGGCATTCCAAGGGCCCTAGGTGGTAAGGCTTGAGCAGAGAGCTGTAATCTTATTACCTGACTCCAAGGTAATATGAGCACAATTTCTTAAAGTCCATAGGGGGGGAAAAAAGCCCAAAAAACCTTCAGAATTCACTGTCTGGGAAAGCTTGGTGGGCCCCCACAGGGACCATAATGCTTCTGTGTTTATGATATTAAGAAACAGTCAACCGTCAACTCTCCCTTTCCCCCTCGACTGCTAAGGAGGCCAGTACTCAATTTTAGGCAGCTGTGTTTATCCTGGGAGTCCATATATTTGCACCGTTTATTTTTCTCATCCTGATTTTCTATCTTGATGCTACTTTTCTCTTCCTTCCTTGCATGAGTTCTTGTGGTGAGCTATCCCACACACTGTGAAGTAAGGCAGCCAAACACAGTAAACACTGAAAAGGAAAAGCCCCCAACAAAGACATCTCTTGGGGTAAGATCTTTATACAATAAATGACCTACTATAGAGAGTAATTTTATTTTCCGCCAAAACTTGGCAAAAATCAGAAATACCAAGGTTTTAGCCCTCTTCTTCTCTCTGTGTCTAGATGGCAACAATTCAAGCAGGATAATGACTTTTTTTTAAAAGATAATCTAATTACAAACAATTTTCCCTTTCCAGGACCAACCAAACACCCATGAGATATCTTATGTTTAAGCCCACGCAAAACAAGACGTATTAACTTGACGGTTTGCTGATTTCTAAGAGTGCTTGCCATTGTTGCTTCTAGGCCCCCCCTCACTTATCATCAGGTGGGATTCCAGCCAGGGAATTGGAGGGTATTCTGAGACCTCCAGTCTTTAGCTCACCGTCCCACGACTGGTTCTCCTCTTGTCTCTCTCTAAGTACTTGCCAGGTACTTAGTACTAGGTACTATGATTTCTTCTTTCCGCAGGGCAACTAAGAAACATTTTCAGTTTCATGAGGAGCAAGGGCTTCGGGAAGAGTAGTACCACATGGTCCCTGGAAATGGAACCTGCAACAGGACAGAAAAGCAGAGTTAGAAAAATCAACGGACCACTTCAGCAAGTCACACATTTCTGAGTTACACCCAAAGCAAAATCCCAGTTCTCACAAATACGGTATTATGACCTTCGTTCTCCCTTTTTTCATCTAGTTTCGGATAACTCTAGATGTAGACATTTCCTTCCTGGTTGGTCCCAGGAATCGAGGGAATTTGGGAAAGCAACTGCCTGGAATTTAGGTGCTAGAAACAAGAATTTTATTTAAGGGATAGGGGAGACATTCGCTGCAAAGTGCATTTTAGAATGGTATGGCCAACCTCGTAACTGAAGCGCTAAGTTTTACGAAGTCTATATACTAAGAAAAACAGGATTCTGGTGCACGAAGGACACAAGAAAAATACCCGCAGGCACCACACAGACCATGAACATCGCAGCTGAGCGAAGAGCACACTCAAGCCATCCGTTGGACCTTACGACAACTGCCTTATAGTCAGTAGAAACAAGCAAAAAGAGGAAAGAGGAGAGAGAAATAAGAAAACTTCATGTCTGCTTCCTTCAAGGGAAAACACAACAGGAAGGAAAAAAAAACAACAACTCTGAATGCAGGATTTAGAGAATCCTGGAAGAGCAGGATTTTCTAATGTATTCAGAGGAAAACCAGTTGAGCACAGTTAAAAATGAAAAAGCTTATGCTCAAGGTAATTCAATATTCATATTGTTTATTCCTTTTTTAAAAGATCTTATTTATTCATTTGAGAGAGAGTGACAGAGAGAGCATGAGAGGGGAGAAGGTCAGAGGGAGAAGCAGACTCCCTGCCGAGCGGGGAGCCCTATGCGGGACTCGATCCCGGGACTCCGGGATCATGGCCTGAGCTGGAGGCAGACGCTCAACCAACCAAGCCACCCAGGTGCCCCATATTGTTTATTCTTTTTTTTTTTTTTTTTTATTTGAGAGAGAGATCACAAGTAGGCAGGGAGGCAGGCAGAGAGAGGGGGGGAAGCAGGCTCCCTGCTGAGCAGAGAGCCCGATGCGGGGCTCGATCCCAGGACCCTGAGATCATGACCTGGGTCGAAGGCAGAGGCTTAAGCCACTGAGCCACCCAGGCGCCCCCCCATATTGTTTATTCTTGACACAACCCAGATCATGAATGCCTGAGCCCTCAAATACTACTCTCTCTGAATAGAGTGTGGCTAATGGACATCCCCAACCAGATGTCATCTCCACTCCTCCTGCCACCAGAAAGCTCCCCAGGTGCAGTTACAGCCCCTTGAGGACTTCCCCAAAATTACAGCCAGTCACAGAGAACTTCCCGGGAATTCTCATAGCCTCAACTTGCACATTTTCTCCTTCCTGAGAAAGTGACTTTTGAGTGTTCCCTCCCACATCCATCCTCCTCCTACTTTGCAAGAGCAAGCTGGTTCCCCTCCAACCCCCAAATCTTACCCTGTTGCCTTATCACAGAGTATGAAAACATAGGCAGGGCCAGATAAAGGGACATTTGAAATGCTGGTTTGTATCTCGGGCAGCAAATACTTTCTCGAGATTGGGTGACAAGGCAAGGAAGGGCCAGCCCATTCTTGCTTTCAATAAAACACTTTGAAAGAGGGTCTGTTCTGATAGGACTGTCAATGAAAAGACGGCTAAATGTGATACAAAATTCCAGCGTGTATTTTAGCATATAACTCTGGAAAAGATCCAAAATCTGAGTGGCAATGCCATAACAAAATTCCTTTCATTCCCGGGGAGTTACGTGTCTCACATTCTCAGGACCTACATCTATAAAAAGTAAAAGCTAAGAATTACAATTGACATTGGAAAGGTGAAACTTAGCTTGGCCAGGAAAAATCTGGTCTGTCCTCCCCAATACTAGGTAGAATAAGAGACACAGATGAAGCCAACTGCAAATAGGAACAAGATTTTTTTTCTCCCAGGACAATTGCACAAAGTATGAAAACAACTCCCTTCTTTGAGGGACTACTGCTTTTTCACTCCCCGAGGAATTCTGTACTCTAAAATCCTAAGCTATCCAGAACTGCTGTTAGAAATTACAGCGGTAGGAAACCTGGGTGGCTCAGTTGGTTAAGCAATTGCCTTAGGCTCAGATCATGATCCTGGGGTCCCGATGGAGACTCGGCAGGGAGTCTGCTTCTCCCTCTGACCCTCCCCCCGCCACTCATGCTCTCTCTCGCTCTCTCTCTCTCATTCTTTCTCAAATAAAATCTTTAAAAAAAAAAGAAAAAAAGAAATTATAGCACTAAAGGATAAATGTGCTTGAAGGACCCAAGTCACTGCCACATAGCAGCAACCTTGCTTTCTAACCCCGGAACCAAGCTTCACATAGCGGCGTCTGCGCAGTTATCCATCTGCCTTCAATTTGCGGTCTCCAGGGAAACAGGACTCTGTGTCCACATTTCCAGCCAGACTGCACTTGACTCCCGCACGGCGCTGCTGGCTGCTCAGTCTACCAAAAACAGCTTCACTTAAATTTCACTTAAACGCCACCCTCCCCCTCCAAATCCTATAACAACTGCACCTTTTCCTTCATTTGGGGACATGCACCCCATTCCTCTCTCATTTGCAGAAAGCCAGTGACCCCAATCTGACTACAGGTTAGTTGCTGGTGACTGCAGGTACACTGGGATAGAACACTGTGAACTCGGTCTCCTTCCAACACTCGGCCAGGGGCACGGGGGCTAACCCGAAAAATTCATGTCCTATGCATCTATGAAGACATGCATTTCCAGTAAGATTTCATTTTTATGGAATTACTAACCAAAATGAATTATTCATTTGTTTACTGTTTTCAATAGCTATACCACAAATTACTGTTAGTGATCATTCAATCCGGAGGAATTTTTTAATAAAACATTTCTTAAGTTTTCAGGAAACTGAAAACAAATGATTCATACCACATTTTGCTGCAGAAACATAATAGGGTAGTCAAAAGATTTTAAGCATAAAAATGTATTACATGAATATGAATTTCTGGGGTGAAAGCAGAATGGAAATACAAGTTCAAGGAGGAAAACGGTGAAGGTTGTTAAAAAGGATTTGTATACAGAGCGCCTGGGCGGCTCAGTCGATGAAGCATCTGCCTTTGGCTCAGGTCACGATCTCACTCAGGGTCCTGGGATCAAGCCCCGCATTGGGCTCCCTGCTCAGTGAGGTCTGCTTCTCCCTCTACCCCTACCCCCACTTGTGTTCACTCTCTCTCTCTGACAAATAAATAAATAAGATCTTTAAAAAATAATAAAAAAATAAACTAACGTGGCTGGGAAAGACTAAGGGAAAGGCTGCTTCACAAATTTCTTTTCATAAGCTCTTGTTGCACTTTAAAGAAGAAAAAAAAAAGTAGGAAAGTATCCAAACCAGAGGTCATAATCCAGTGTTCTCCCAGAATCCCAGGTGATGAGAGTCACCTGGGCCACTTGTAGAATATACAAACAGTCCTCACCCCCTGGAAATTCTGATTCAGGAAGTCTAGTGCCTTGGGACTGGATTTTTTTTTTTTTTTTTTTGGCTGCCTGCTTTGTTTTACAAAATAAGGGCTGGGGTGATCTTTCTCTTCAGGGGCATCTGGGGAACACCGAGAGGATTAGATGCATCGTCGATGCACGACAGGTGACCTGCGGAATCACAGAAAAGGCCTTCAGCTCTATCAAAGCAAAACAAAATAAATGAATGGAATTTTGCTATAAATGAACTTTTAAAAAAATAAGTAAAATTAAATCTTTAAGTATATTTTGTTAAGGCATCTATGTGTCCCTTTAAAATTATTCTGACTTTCCATGACTTTCTGATAAACAGACCAACCAGGAGCCTGGCTGTACGAGCCAAGAGTAGGGCCCTCGCTGCCCACCCTCGACACCTGACAGTCCCGCCACGTAGGCGGCCCAGCTGGGCATCAGACTTCCTATCAACTGTGGTCAACTGTAAATTAAAAGTAAACTCTTGGGCACATCGGTGGCTGAGTCGTTAAGCGTCTGCCTTTGGCTCAGGTCATGATCCCAGGGTCTTGGGATCGAGCCCCACATCGGGCTCCCTGTTTTGCAGGAAGCCTGCTTCTCCCTCTCCCACTCCCTCTGCTTGTGTTCCCTCTCTTGCTGTGTCTGTCTCTGTCAAATAAATAAATAAATAAAATCTTAAAAAAAAAAAAAAAGAAACTCTGGTGGCACCTGGGTGGCTCAGTCGGTTAAGTGTCTGCCTTCAGCTCAGGTCATGATCGCAGGGTCCTGGGATGGAACCCCATGTTGGGTTCCCTGCTCAGTAGCGAGTCTGCTTCTCTCCCCTCCCCCTCCCTACTCATGCTCTGTCTCTCTCTAATAAATAAATAAAACTAAAAAGAAAAAAAGTAAACCTTTTAGATTCTTGACGAGCAAATACATAGTCAAAGCAATCTATAAAACCATGTCTAGGAACTTCTTAGGCTTACAAACTCTGCTGATAGTTCGCTTTCTTTGGGGGCACTTCTCCTGCAGAAACGTGTTATTCCTGACCTTACTGACCGCCTCTTCTGGGACGTGCCCCCTCCCTCCCTCAACTCTGGCCACACTGACCTCCAGTGCTGTCCCTCCCACTTCCCAGGCCTGCTTCGGCTTGGGGGCCTCTGTTCCAGGTGATCCTGTGTCTGGAACACTCTTGGTCAGACAATTCTCCTTAGCTAACTCCTTCCCCTCCTGCAAGCCTGCTCAGACGTCTCTTCAGTGAGGCCTACCCTGACTACGCAGCTGAATCCTACAGCCTGTCCGCTCTCCTCTGGCTCTGCCTTTGCTTTTTGCCATAGCGGGCTGCCCCCCGTCTCGGCTGCTCTAGCCTTCGCATGTTTATTATGCTTCCTGCACACTGTTTGCCTCCAGCACCAGAATGTCTTCTTCACATGGCAGATTTTTTAGTTTGCTGGTACCTCCTATCCTGAGCATTTAGAACAGTGTACCTAGCACCTAGTATAGAGTACCAAGTACCTAAAACCGAGTACCTAGTACATAGTAGGTACTTAGTAGATATCTGTGGACTTCAACTGAATTCCAAAGTTTAGAGAAATTCAAAGATAAACAACAAGGTGGACACAGGGCACAGGAGGGCCGGGGTGCTTGGAAGGCCCTGTGCACCATCTCTGGGGTGAGCACAAATCCCATTTCTGCCTCAGCAAATGCACAGACCCTCATGTACCAAGGACCCTGGGGCTGAACAACAGTCAAAACCTTGACACCCAATCTGCAAACACCTAGGATCTACTCTAACCGTAATGGCTGATCGAACTCCCCCGAGACAACGAAGGGGGATGGGAAAATGACAAAAGCCAAACCAGAACTAATTAACACCTTGAAAATATCAATACATTTCAGTGGGAGGCAAATTCTGTGACTCTGTCTCTAAATTAGAACTGGGGCAAGGAATCTATAAACAATTTGAGCAAGGGTCTCGGATGTCCAGTGAGATCCAAGCTTAAAGTGTAGGCAGCATCCCCGCTCCCTGTTCAGGTAAAAAGGAAATTAGGTTAAAAAGACGTATTATCCCATTTTCATTGCTCTCATTAACCTAGAGCAGTTGTTGGCGAACTGCATTCTCTAAAGAGCCACAGAACACATTTTAGGCTTTGCAGGCCCAGCAGGGTATGTTGCAATGACTCAGTTGTGCTGTTGCAGGTGCAAAAGCAGCCGTGGCCAATACAGGTATGCGTGGCTGTGTCTGAGTACCAATAAAACTTTATTTACAAACACAGATGCGGGGGGTGCCTGGGTGGCTCAGTGGGTTAAAGCCTCTGCCTTCAGCTCAGGTCATGATCCCAGGGTCCTGGGATCAAGCCCCACATTGGGCTCTCTGCTCAGCAGGGAGCCTGCTTCCTCCTCTCTCTCTGCCTGCCTCTCTGCCTACTAGCAATCTCTGTCAAATAAATAAATAAAATCTTTAAACAAACAAACAAACACAGATGCGGGGTGAATTTGACGTACAGGAAGCAGTTTGCTGACCTAGCGTAAATTTCAACCCAAATCTAGCACACGAGATGGAAGAGAAAATTCTGCCCTTGTTAGGCTGTGTGTTCAAACAATTGCTCTGGGCCTGGTTCCCTGTCTGAAAAGTTGAGACAGGTAAGAGGATCACCTCCATCTCTTGTAAATGTCAGCTTTGATGACTCCTAGATAAAAGCACGACTGTCCTTGCTGGTCAGTTACACTCATCTGGGAAAACTCCCAGACTTAGTGGTAAGGACAGCCGCAGCTCCCCCAAGAAGCCAACAGACAGAACGTGGTTCATGTCGTTGGTGCCGGGTCAATGAGTAGCTTGTCAAATTTGATCAAAGTTTCTAACGAGCAAGTAGCCGGTCTGTCTGAAAGGAGACACAGCAGCTTTTCAGGACGTGAAGCTGAACAGTTTTGGCTGAGAAAGAGAAGCGGCTGGGTCAGGTCTGTAGTTTCAGGAGGCCAAACTTACGAAATGATGTCCTTAACTGCCAGGATTCTTTTCTTAACTTGCAGGAAAACTACCAAGTTCAATTTCCTCTGAAGACACACACAGCGGACGCCCAGGAGCTGCTGCTCAGTCCAGGGCATGAAAGGCGGATTGTAGAAGGATGGGGCTTGTAGAAGGATTCTGCTCTTATTTTCTTCTTTTTCCCCTACCTGCGTTTTGTTACTTTTCTACCGTGATGATTTGTTTTCATTACTTAGTAGAGGAGAGCTGGAGAACACAGGACTAAAAATAAACCACAGGAGAAGGGACTAGGGATGTAGCTCATTCCCTCCTTTAGGAAGTTGATGCCGTCCCACTCTTGGAGGATTCTGATGCTCTTTCAAACAGATGAGGGGCTTGAGTTGCCTGGCTATGACATTACTTTTACTTTATTTTTAACATAAGCACACTAGTCTAGCTGCCACAGTGCATATTAGAGGCCTCATGTCTATTTTTCAGGGGATAAGTTAGAAGAGAATTTAATTTTTAACAGGACACCTTCATTGAGATGCCATTCACATATAATCTGTTTAGAATGTATAATTTAATTTTTTTTTAGTATACTCACAAAATTGTACAACCATCACCACAATCGACTTTAGAACACTTTCATCACCCCAAAAGGAAACCTGTCCCCATTAACGGCTACTTTCCATTCCTCCCTACCCAACCCTAGACAACCTCTCATCCACTCTGAGTCCCTGTCGATATCTGGATATCTCATATAAATGGAATCATGGGATTTGTGGTCTTGTGTGTCTGGCTTCTTTCACTTAGTATAATGTTTTCAAGGGTCATTCATGTCGCATGGATGAGTACGTCATTCATTTCTGGCTAATACTCCATTGTATAAATACCACATTTCCTTTATCCACTAATCAGATGAAGGACATTTGTATTGTTCCCACTCTTGGATTATGATGAACAGTGCTGCTATGAGAATCATGGGTTCTTATGTTAGCTCTGCATGTAACCTTTGGAGGCACTGCCGGACTGTCTTCCAAAGCACTGGCATGATTGTACCTTTCCACCAGCAACGGATCAGGGGCCAGTTTCTTCACCAACACTTGTTGGTTTTTTTTTTTTTTTTTTAAATTATAGCCATGCCAGTGGTTGTTAAAGGGTATCTCAGGTGGTTTTAATTTCCACTTCCCTAATTTTAACAATGTTCAGCATATTTTCAATATGCTTATTGACTGTGTTATATATATTTGGAGAAATGTCTATTCAAATATTTAGCCCATTTCTAAATTGGACGACTTCTCTTTTTATTATTGAATTGTGAGGGTTCTTGATCTATTCCGGATGCGAGTCCCATATCAAATATTAGGCTTGCAAGTATTTCCTCCCACTGAAGCACAGAGGTTTCTAATGCTGACGGAAAGCCAGGTTGCCCATTTTTCTTATGTTACTTGCGCTTTTGATGTCACGTCATGGAGGCTTTGACTAACTCGAGGTCATAAGGACTTACTCCTATATCTTCTTGAAAGTATTTTATACTTTCAGCTCTTATATTTAGATCCATGATCCACTTGGGTTAATTTCTGCACGTGGTATGAAGAAGGAGTCCAGTTTCATTCTTCTGTAGGTGGCAATTCAGCCATTCCAGAACCATTTGTTAAAAGGACTACTCTTTCCCTGAATTGCCTTCAGATGCTTTCCAAAAATTGGTTGGCCATACACTGAGGGTTTATTTTTTTTTTTAAGATTTTATTTATTTATTTGACAGAGATCACAAGTAGGCAGAGAGACAGGCAGAGAGAGAGGGGGAAGCAGGCTCCGTGCTGAGCAGAGAGCCTGAAGCGAGGCTCCATCCCAGAACCCTGGGATCACGACCCGAGCAGAAGGCAGAGGCTTTAACACACTGAGCCACCCAGGTGCCCCACACTGAGGGTTTATTTCTGGACTCTAAATCCTGTCTGTATGTCTATCCTCACACCAGCGCTATGCTGTCCTGATGACTGTAAATTCGTAGTAACTTTTGAAACTGCAAAGTGTGAGTTCTTCAACTTCATCCTTCTTTTTTGTTTTGGCTCTTCTGGGCCCCTTGCATTTCCATATGAAGTTTAGGATCACCTTGCCGGTTTTAGCCAAGAAGCCAGCTGCACTGTGGGTGGAGACCAGCCGTATCTGTAAATCAATTCAGGGAGTACCGCCCCCTTGACATTATGATGTCGTCTGGTCCACGGACACCAGTGTCCTTCCTCGTGTTCAGATCTTTTCATTTATCTCACTGTACAGTTTTCAAAGAATCTGTTTTACATAGAAGGCAGTCGTCTAAAGGGATGTCCTCCTCGTTCCTACCACTTACACACAAATGAAGAAGCGGGCCAAGGACACAAACGGTACTGATTAAAAAGACGCGGAGGAGATTAGACTCAGCCAGCTCACCCAAAGGGGGTCATCGAGGGCATTTCCAGAGTCTGTGGCACATTTTTTATCCCTGTGAAGACTCAGGATGCTGGGCCTCATCCTGGCTGCATGGTAGACTCATCTAGGAAGTTCCTGGAAATTGTGATGGCCAGGTTCCACCGGAGGAGTTACATCAGAATCTCACACTTGGTACCCAGCCATATTTTTAAATATGTAGCTGAGGTAACAACCACTGCTTTACGTAATGATAACAAGTTTCAGTCAAGACTTACATTTTATTGATAATAATTTCAAACTATACATTTTTATTATAAAAGTATTAAAATTATAAATTTAAGTTTATAATATTTAAAATGATATTTATACTATTTATGATATTCACATTTCTTTATGAGTTATTTATATTCTACCTTAGAAAGGAAGTAAGCAGACTGATAAAAATATATAAATGAAATTAAACGGGAAGATAAAACAACCAGGGTCCAAAAAGTAAGCAAAATGAAGGGGACGATAAAATCGAACTCAGAATGAGACAAAAAACGCATAGTCTGAGGGTCTCCACTTTCCACACAAATAGGAGAGACAGCATCAGCACCATGACGCAGCCCCAAATAGCGATCCTGAGGCTATCTGGTAATTCGGCGAGTGTTTGGTAATGAGACCAAAGAGGCGCTCACCGGGCCACTGCCTGGGGGCACAGCGGGTGATGAAGGAGGAAGGCCCACAGGGACATCACCCCGGCTGTGCGCTGGGTATTCAACTCACCCACACCTAATGCCGCTACCAACTCTTGCTGAAAAATACAAGTGAAATGTTCATTCCAGAAGAACTTTCCAAGTGTGAACAAGAGCCCTAAGGCAAATCCCCTGGAAAAAGACATGGCTGCCTTCATCTATAGTTACCGATATTTTGTTCTTCAATCAAAGCACCTATAGACCAGGGATGCCTGGGTGGCTCAGATGGTTAAGCCGTTGCCTTCGGCTCAGGTCCTGATCCCAGGGTCTTGGGATCAAGTCTTGCATTGGTCTCCTTGCCCAGCAGGGAGCCTGCTTCTCTCTCTGCCTCTGCCTGCTGCTCTGCCTGCTTGTGTTCTCCCTCTCTCTCTGACAAATAAATAAATAAATAAAATCTTAAAAAAAAAAAAAAAAGCAGCAGCACCTATAGACCAAATTAGAAAACATAAACTTTGTGTCTTTTTTTTTTTGAACGAGAACAGTAGGTAACATCTGCTCAGACGACATATCCAAACCAGCTCGGTGACTTCTGTCTCCCACCTTGGTATTCCCCGTACCTGAATCTGTTGGTGGCCGGGGTGGTTTCCATGTTGAATTCGGCCACTGGCACTCCCCGGGCAGACACCTGGGGCGCGAACATGGCGGCAGGATAAACCACGGAGGAAGTTCCCACCTACAAAGCAAACGAATGGAAACGGACAAATGACCACATTCCAGGGAGAAGGAACATTCTTTCAGAAAACCTGACAGAAACTCAGGCCAGTTTGTGGTTACAGATGTGAGGGAAGCTAAGCTGGGTGGGCTCAATGGGGAGCTTCCAAGGGACAGATGGGGAAGTTGGAAGGCATCCTTTCGGCTGACCACTAGACGAATGTGCTAGAAGAAAAGCAGTACAAATGGAGAGAATGGCAGATGAATGACTCAGTTTTGTTTCTGCTCTGGGAGGTGATGGCAATAATCCATGTTTTGTTTTTTTTTAACATTAGAAAATGCAAAGAAAAAATACATACATGTCATCCTCCTGCTACCCCAAGATAACCATGGTTCACATTTTAATATATATTCTTTCAGGTTTTTCCCTACGAACACGTATTTACAAATGTGCTTTCCAAGAAAGGAAAGACCAGAACATGCTGGACAAACCAGCTTTTCTCAAGTGACCATCGGTCATGAACATGGCCACGACACTGGCATGAGCTCAACAGTACCGGCCAGGTGAATCCATGAGAAAATCCTTCTGCTTCTAAAGACACGTTCTAGAAATTCTGAAATACGTATACCCTTTGTCCAATTAATTCCACTTCTAGGAAAATGTGTCCTAAGTAAAGGATCTGAAGAACATGCTAAGAAGTTATGTCTACGACAATTCACCCTAGCATTATTTAAAATATAAAAATGGAAACGGCCTAAATGTCCAAAAACAGATAACTCGTTAAATATCTCCTTTTATATCAAGCAACAGGACACCATGCAGCGAGTTAAAAGATGATGAGGATTTGTGAACGGACTGACAAGGAATATACGTGTGTAAAGTTGTTTCAAAACAGAGCATATAAAAATATTTTTGATTTAAATACTGGCAGATGACTCCTCCCATCTATAAATGATCCTGGTTCATTTAAATGCAGAAATTATAGGACTAAATTCCTATTTCAATTCTCTAAGTTACTTTTGAGATGGGAACATATTTTCAGAAAAAAAATACAAAGTATGATAGAATTTTAAAAAAACAGAGCATATAATCTGAAGCCATTTTTTAATTTTAAACTATATGCATACATCTGCATAAGAAAATATCTAGCCCAGGGATGGGCAAGGAAAGGGCCGGATAGTAATTTTTTTAGGCTTTGTAAGCCAGAGTCTCCATCACAAAGAGTCAACTCTGCCGTTAGAGTGAAGGCAGAAGGAGATGACCCAGAAGAATGGATATGGCTGTGTTCCAATAAAACTTTATTTACAAAAACAAGTGGTGGCCCAGATCTGGCCCACAGGCCGCAGTTTCTCACTTCTGATCTCGAGAAGAAATATACTAAGATGCTAACTGTGGCTATTTCTGGATGGTAGAGTTATTGGGGATTTCGAATTTCCTCTTCACAATTTTGTGCTTGTTTGTATTTTCTCAAATTTAATAATGAGCATGTAGTACTTTCAAAATCAGAAGTAATAACATGCTTTTTTTTTTTTTTTTTTTGGTGGAAAGAGGTTTCATGAAGCCTAAGACACAGTCTTGCATAGTTGTGCATTTAAGATCAATTCGTATTCTTTGTTTCTTCATTTTTCTGTAGGGTACCACAAGACCTCTCAACACACAAATTCAGAGGGGAAAGGAAGGAAAGGGAACAGAGAAGGAAGGGAGGAGGGGGAAGGCGGGAGGGAGGAAAGAAATACCAAACTCCACCCCAGTACTGGTGTTCCAGAAAATCTCAAGGATCGGGGAAGGGAATGACCTACCACTAGACACAAGTCGCAGAGGTTCAGCTCTCTGTCAACCTCTTCCAGAATGGCAGGATCCAGGTTTTCTCCAAACCACACCACATGGGGTCGCAGCAGACCCCCGCACCCGGCCTCTTCGCACCTGTAAGAACATCGTCCTTCACCCAACCCCAACACCTGCCCCGCCAGGTCTGCCTAGGTGGGTCACAGGAAGGCTAGGGGCTACTCCAAAACCAGGCTGTCCAGCTGGGTGGCTCTGATCCTTCTTATCCTCTGTTCCTCCCCTACCAGACCATGTGAGCTTATCCTGGATAGAAATTACTCATTTTAATGGCCCTCATCAAGTTTTTATTTTGTCTAGATGCACGGGGCTCATGTGTTGACACATGTATTTTGGCCAACTTTCACATTCCCTTTCTAAACAGTGTTTCAAAAGATTAACAGGCCCAAAAATGGAGTCCCTTGTGCTAAGCCCCACATCAGCAAACCAGAACTTACTACCTAACCTGTAGCTTCAGACTCTCCAGGGAATGTGACCTCTCACCAGTCAGTGTGGAACCACCCGGTCAGCACTAGCGGGGTAAGCCACTGAAACACCCCTGGGTCCCCTGAAGGAAGGTGACCTCATCTGAAACGGTTCCCTCCTTGCCAGAAAAACTTCCTCGCCCTGCCTCCCTCGGCCTATAAGAGTCTTCCATTGTGTGTGGCTCCTTGGAGCGCCTTTCTGTCTGCGAGATGGGATGCTGCCTGATCCGCGAAGCTCGGAGAAAGCCAACTGATCTCCAACATTGACGCAGCTGGATTTTTTTTTAAAGATTATTTATTTATTTGTCAGAGAGAGAGAGGTAGAGACAGCATACAAGCAGGGGGAGAGGCAGAGGGAGAGGGAGAAGCAGACTTCCCGCTGAGCAAGGAGCCCCACGCAGGACTCGATCTCAGGACCCTGGGATCATGACCTGAGCAGAAGGCAGCCGCTTAACCGACTGAGCCACCCAGGCGCCCCTGGATATGCGGTTTGCACAGCAGCTTTCTCTTTCCCAGCTACTTCACCACACGCATCGGTGTGGCTGCCTGGGTGGAACCAGGCTCAGACCTGCCTCTAACACCCCAACCACCAGCTGGTCTCATCGATGACCTCCTTTCCTGTTTCCCCAGATTCACCTTTTTCTTGCCCTGACCACAGCCAAGTTCTCCAGCGTCCATTGCCAAAACCTTCTCATTTTTCACTCCCTCCTACCTCTAGGTCATCTTATATAAACCTTCTAAAATAATCCCCCAAACATCCTTTTCATTTTAATAATCTCCCCCAAGAACTGCTCAGGGTTCCCCATTGTTTTATATCAAACTTTAGAATTCGGTAATAAAAATCCTGACTAAGAATCATAAAAAGGGTTCTGTAGTTAAATAAGCTGGTAAAATATTAATATATTATAACCACTTTTTAAGGAGGAACAGTGTACTTCACATATTAAATGTTCTGAGAAGTCCCACAGGAAAGCAAATTTACTCTTTGTTTAATCTGTGGCTTCCGTATTTATTGGAGCACATAATTTTTTTTTTTCAAGTAATGCCTATCAACGTCGCATGGATCTAGTGCTCTATGAAACACTTTAGGAACCACTGTGGTAACATCTGGTTTGGGAAACCTGAGAGAATAAGTCTCTCCAGGGTTTATCGTAATGTGAAAATCCTGTCTGGTCCTGTAATTTCACCTTCTCAAGACCTTTTTTACTACCTCCTTTTCCCCTGGATTGATAACACTGAGGACGACAAGAAGGATGAAGATAATATGCTTTACACACACCAGATATGTATCTGCAGCCTACCAGCTCCAGAAACCTCCCAGACCTCAAATTCTCCCACCACAACACAAAGCAAAAAGAGACCAGAAAGGAGTTCTCACCCTGCTTTGGTTCACCTTTACCCTTTTACTATTGGCCTCATAGGTCAGGGCTGGTTTCTGCACTGGCACCTAAAGGTTAAAAGAAGCACCTCACAGAGCACCTGGGTGGCTCAGTTGGTTAAGTGCCTGCCTTCAGCTCAGGTCATGATCTCAGGGTCCTGGGATCGAGTCCCACATCAGGCTCTGGGCCCAGCCAGGAGCCTGCCTCTCCCTCTGCCTCTGCCCCTCCCTGCGCTCATGTATGCTGACTCTCTCTCAAATAAACAATCTTTTAAAAAAAAAATTAAGAGGCACCTCACAAAATGAACTTAGATTTTGATTCCTTTCTTTCTTTTTTTTTTTTTGCACTCTGGGAAACCCATGGATCAATGTTGTTTTACCCACCGGGGAAGTTTCTCCACTGGGATTCCGGCATCTTGAGCTTCGGGGTCTGGAGCACTGAAGCAAGCGGTATTAGAAAGAAACAATGTCATTGGTATAATCAAAGAACAAAGAGATAATATAACCCAATAAATCTGCATATTTTCCCGGCAGCATACAGTTCAAAACCTATAATTAGTACATGCTGACTTAGAGGGGCCCAAGAAGGACAGACAACAAACAATTAGCCACTGGAGGTTTTACTCAAGAGAAAGAATTTGCATGTGGGGAGGGGGTGAGCCACCGGGAAGCCAATGACATGCATTGTATATGTCATCATGACTTGACTCTTCCACACTGATATGTATTAATATATTACTTTTATGATTTATACTGACTTAAAATGGCCAGGTAAAATTTTTCTCAATATTCCAAGTATATTCTTATTTTTCCCCTTAATTATAATAATAGTACATGTTCATCACAGAATTGTTAGAAAAGTCTAGAGAGTGGTAAAGAAGAAATCAAAATTTCCCATAATCCCACCATTCTTGATAATTACTGTTAATATTTCATTGTATTTTTTACCTGTATATAGATATATCAACATGAAGGGTGTGTGAGTGTGTGAGTGTGTGTGTGTGTGTGTGTGTGTGTGTGTGTGTGTTGGGAACATGTGAGGTAACAGTGGGGTTGTGTGGTTTTTTCTTAGCATTGTAAACTTTGAGAGGAAGGTTTTTTTTTTTTTTTTTTTTTAAGATTTTTATTTATTTATTTGACAGACAGAGATCACAAGTAGGCAGAGAGAGAGGGGGAAGCAGGCTCCCTGCTGAGCAGAGAGCCCGAGGTGGGGCTCGATCCCAGGACCCTGAGATCATGACCTGAGCTGAAGGCAGAGGCTTAACCCACTGAGCCACCCAGGTGCCCCAAGCAATTTATCAGATGGCTGTACTGTGTCTAGTCTTATTTTTCACAAATATCCATGGGAATCCTAGGCTACCATTCGATTTCCTTACATTTATGTTCAACTGAAAAGAGAAAACAACACACACTCGTCCCGGAGAGCAGTATAATTACCCTTTCCCCGATAAAGCCGCACAAATGGGACTCTTGTAATTCTCAGCCACAACGCCACAAGAGGTACAGCGGGTTTTAAATAAGCTACCTGAAAAACACGAATTAAATGAGACCAGAGTTTAGTATAATCAACAGCAATTGTCTCTGTGAGGGGATATAAAATAACTGAGTTTTTATGGGTCCACATTAGCAAATGGGGCTGCCCTAGGTTTCGAGGGAAACACAAAGGCGGGCAGCGGTCCTAAGCCAGCCGAGGGCACCTGCCTCCTGGACCCTGCAATCCGGAAGGGAGAGACATAAAATCCCTTACTCCATGATGAAGCGGCTCCTGAATGACCTCAATGCGCAGCTGCATTTGAAGTGGTCGTTATGGCACATGAAGCTACAGTGAACCCAAGGGCGTGGTTTACCAAGTACATGGTTGATAAAGGTCCCCTACCTTGGATGTATTTGCAAACTTTTCATTTCGACCTAACAAATTTTGACTTTTATACAAAAGCAGCTCCGTGAATACATAAATCTACTAGTATATAAGCCAATAATTGTTAAAACCAGTGACCATTTCTTGAGGAGCCGGTAACGTGACCGTAATTCACCAGATGTTCGCCTTGCGTCCAGCGCCGCGCTGAGCCCGCCACACGCCAGGGTGGACATGTGTCGCTCCATTCCGTCCACCATTCCCTCCTCGGGGAGCCATTTCTCTTCTTCCCCATGCTGAGCGGAAGGAGCTGTCCATCCCATCCCAAGATACAAGCTTAGGCCCTGGCTCCAGACTGGCCCAATCATGGTACCTAATCCGGTAGTCTCAGGGGCCTGATGGAACAAAGGCCAGCCCCGGCTGTTTCAGCCAAAGAACCACTGAAGGACCATGTGAGGAGGACAAAGAGTTCTGGCTGTTGTCCAGAACCCTTCCACCTTCCATGGACACATTTGGGTAAGAGCCAGAGAGGCCCGGGATTGGACTCTGCAGGATGAGTGTCAGCAGCTTGGAAGGGAAGCTGGAGACAAGAGAGGAGCAGCCTTTTGGGGAACGCTGCGTCACAGATACCCTGGATGGCACAGAGCAAGGAACACACGGTGTCACCGATGCCTTGGAGTTGTTTGCAAGAGAAGCCAACGAGCTGGCTCATGAGGCACACCTGCCCACTTTAATTCACTCGTATTTTGTGGGTTTTTTTTTTTTAATTTTATTTTTGCTAAAGAGAGAGGGAGAGAGTGAGCACAAGCATGGGCAGCAGCAGAGGCAAAGGGAGAAGCAGGCTCCCCGCCGAGCAGGGAGCCCAATGCGGGGCTCGATTTTAGAACCCCAGGATCACTGCCAAGCCGAAGACAGAAGCTCAACAGACTGAGCCACCCAGGCGCCCTTTTGTATTTTATATGCACAAGTGTGATATAGTTTTTTAAACAGTGTCTAAGGAGACGTGTCTTGAAAGAAGTTGCTGTGGCCAAGGTCAACGAGGTTATTGCCTATGTTCTTATCTGGGATTTTGATGGATTCCTGTCTTACATCGAGGTCTTTCATCCATTTAGAGTTTATCTTTGTGTATGGTAGAAGAGGACAGTCCAGTTTCGTTCTTCTGTATACAGCTGTCCAATTTTCCCAGAAAGATAAATAACTTCTGCACAGCAAAGCAAACAGTCAACAAAACAAAGAGGCAATCCACAGAATGGGAGAAGATATTTGCAAATGACAGTACAGACAAAGGGCTGATATCCAAGATCCATAAAGAACTTCTCAAACTCAACACACAAAAAAACAGATAATCAAGTCCAAAAATGGGCAGAAGACATGAACAGACACTTCTCCAAAGAAGACACACAAAAGGCTAACAGACACATGAAAAAATGTTCATCATCATTAGCCCCATCAGGGAGATTCAAATCAAAACCACATTGAGATTCCACCTTACACCAGTTAGAATGGCCAAAATGAACAGGACAGTAAACAGCAAGTGTTGGAGAAGATGTGGAGAAAGGGGAACGCTCTTACACTGTTGGTGGGAATGCAAGTTGGTGCAGCTGCTCTGGAAAACAGTATGAAGGTTCCTCAAAAAATTAAAAATAGAGCTACCCTATGACCCAGCAATTGCACTACTGGGTATTTACCCTAAAGATAGAGATGTAGTGAAAAGAAGAGCCATGTGTACCCCAATGTTCATAGCAACAATGTCCACAATCGCCAAACTGTGGAAAGAGCCAAGATGCCCTTTAACAGACAAATGGATAAAGAAGATATGGTCCATATATACAATGGAATATTACTCAGCCATCAGAAAGGATGAATACCCAACTTCTGTATCAACATGCACAGGACTGGAGGAGATTATGCTAAGAGAAATAAGTCAAGCAGAGAGAGAGTCAATTATCATATGGTTTCGCTTATTTGTGAAGCATAAGGAATGGCATGGAGGACATTAGGAGAAGGGAAAAATGAAAGAGGAGAAATCAGAATGATAGTCGAACCATGAGAGACTATGGACTCCGGGAAACAAACAGAGAGTTTTAGAGGGGCAGGGAAGGGGCGATGGGCTGGCCCAGTAGTAGGTATTGAGGATACAGACTACACGGAGCACTGGGTGTTAGATGCAAACAATGAATCATGGAACACGACATCAAAAACTAATTTGTATGGTGTCTAACAGAACAAAATAAAAATAAATAAATAAAACTGTGTCTAAGTAAGTTTGAACAAACTGTTTCTATAACTACAAAGTAACAATTCTAAGGGATAATAAAACATCATGGTTTGGGTAGACTATTCTCTTTGTAAGGGTCACATTAAAAATGTGATGTATCTTGGGGCTCCTGGTGGGGGGGTGTCAGGTGGTAGAGCATCCAATCTCAGCTCAGGTCCTGGTCTCGGGGTTGTGAGTTTGAGTCCCGTCTTGGGCATGATGCATCTTAAAAGTGGTAGCATCTTTAGTTTGATGGAAGACAGGGCTTTCTTTTGTTTTTACCTAAATTAGAAGAGTTCTAACAATCTGCAACCCCCAATGTTCCAACTAATGCACATATTATCTTATTTAATCCTTGAAACAACTCTAAGAGAGGTGTTAACATCCCCACTTGATACATTTATACCTGGCAAGGGACACCACGTGCATTCTGCACCTGCACAGAAACAAGCCGCATGGACAGACCCTGTAGAAGAACGTGCCAACAAGGCACCCAGTCAGTGGGTGGCCAGCTACTGCTGGGACACAAAAGCGATACTGGACCCAAGCGAAGGCTGCTTCACCGCCATTATCCCAGGCAAAAATGGGCAACTTCACTGCATAGCCACAGAAACCAGCAACATTCCCCATGGTGTCACTGCTTCTGGAAATTCCACAATTAGAAATGCATTCCTTGGGATGGAAGTTTTGTAGGCTCTTAAACACAAATGCCCTTGGGAAGAAATCTTGCATACCCCATTTATGCCCTTGTATGAATCAATTTATTAGATGTTTTGGTGAGCCCCAAGCAGGGAGAGAAGATGAAAGAGGACATGAGGGAAAAGGAGGATGTCATCAAGGGCAGAGAAGGGAAGCCAGACAGGATATAAGACAAACTTGGTGGGCTGGCTACAGTGAAGGTCACTGATCTGGCAGCTTCCCTAAGTGCTCACCAGCTGAACGGAAGCCCAGCCTCAGGGGAGAGAGCCAACTGGGGACAAAGGGAAGGTAAATGGCTACCTCCAGGGAATGCCAGCATCATCCCCGGACCCCTGCTGTTAAAGGAGGTTCCCCAGCCTCCCATTTCCCCTCAGCCCAGCTGGGCACCACCCCTGTGTAATACACACACCAGACCCCTGGGCATCTCATCAAAATGCAGATTCTGGGGGAGCCTGGATGGCTCAGTGGTCTGGGCCTCTGCTTTCGGCTCCGGTCATGATCTCAGGGTCCTGGGATCGAGCCCTGCGTCGGGCTCACTGCTCAGCGGGGAGCCTGCTCCCCACCCCCACCACTGCCTGCCTCTCTGCCTACTTGTGATCTATCTCTCTCTGTCAAATAAATAAATAAAATCTTAAAAAAAAAATGCAGATTCTGATTCAGTGGGTCCCTGGAGGGAAATGGCAGGACTTGTGGTTTGAAATCTGGTTCCCCTCCTGGCATGAGGGCTCCTCACCATGGATTTCCAGAAGGTTCTTGGTGCCAGCCCTGCGGTGCAGCTCATCGATGTTCTGAGTGATGACCATGACCCGTCGGCCCTGCTCGCGCAGCCGGGCCTCACATTCAGCAATGGCAAGGTGCCCCGGGTTCGGCTCCTTGCTCAGCATGACCTCCCGCCGGTAGTGGTAGAACTCCCACACCAGGGAAGGGTTTCGTGCAAAGGCCTGCGGGGTGGCCAGGTCCTAGGAGTGGGGAGGAGAGAAGAGGCGGGAATCAGAGACAGAGGCCAGGATGCACTAATGCTCTGGGACACGGAAGCAGGCGGCTTCTGGAGGGAGCAAGGGGGAACGCGGCTGCCAGAGGCCCATGCGGTGCGACAGATGCGGGACAGGGGCCCGGGGACAGCCTGAGTCCCAGACCTGGGACTAACAAGGGACCGTCGGGAAACCAGCTTTAATTTCTCCACTTCCAGGGCGGGGATATTGCCACTTGTCCCACTCGCCAGGCAAGGAAGTTATGGACAGGAAGTCAAGCAATCTGTAAGAAAGTGATTCAGGTTGAAGCCGCTTTTTCATGGAGCCCCACACTATAGGAAGTCGATTCATTTATCCAGGAAAAAAAGCAAAATGCGAAGTGCCTGCTTGAGGTATAATGGCCGTAGTTGACAAACTCAGTTTTTTGTAACAGTAAGTAGAGCTACACACATACACACAACAACGCTTATAAAAAACAGGATATATATTAACAGAATATATAAAATATATTTTTAAAGGATGATTTCTCTTCTAGGATGGACAAATCTTATCCACAGCAAAAGAGAGGAGCATCGTTGTTGTCTGGGGCTGCCAGCTGATGGGAAAGGCCACAGGGGAACCTCTGGCAAGATACAGTCTATATCTTGGGGCGCCTGGGTGGCTCAGTCAGTTAAGCATCTGCCTGCGGCTCAGGTTACGATCCCGGTGTCCTGAGATCAATCCCCACGTTGGGCTCCCTGCTCAGTGGAGAGTCTGCTTCTGCCTCTCCCCCTACTTGGGCTGTCTCTCTCTCTCTCTCTCCCTCTTTCTCTCAAATAAGTAAATAAAATCTTTTTTTAAAAAAAGAAATAGTCTATATCTCGATGGTGGTGGTGGTGGTATTATGCATTTTGTTTGGCTGTAAAGGTCACCCTTCTATCCAGCAGTAGAGTCAGTCTTCCCTTGGGGAGTGAATGGGGAGCAAACGTGTATGCTGTGGATTATTGTACGTACGACCCCGTACGACCTTCCTGCCTTCCGTGCAGAATGCGAGTGGCCTGAAGCAGTTTTGCAGGAGCCACGGGAACGTGTCCACGTGTGTCCTTGGAACACGGTGGTGTCAGACATAGTCTATGGACTTCTTCGCTTCCCCACAAACTCTGAGCTGCTTTGACACCACTGACTGCCTCTCTCTTCTTGAAGCACCCACTGAGCTTCTCTAATTCGGGGACTGCTCTGTGTGGCCCCTCTCTCGTGGGACCCTGATGGCCCTCTGCACTCCTTCCTCCCCTCCTTCACCTTTAAGGCGGCAATGCCCACCCCTACCTCCATAGGCTGGAGGGCAGCAGAGGAGAGAAAACATCCCACACGTTGTCAGCCTAATGCACTTAATAGGGCAGGAAAGGTTCACTAACCCTTCATTAACAAGAAGCTACCTCCTAAATTTGGAATTCACGTACTGAAGTAACTATTTACAGTGGCCTTCGTTCAGACATCAAAAGTCTAGCAAGCACTTCCATGTGCCAGAGTTCTGGGAGCTGGGGACAGAGCAACGGATAAAACAGACAGAACCTTCCACATTCCAATCCTAGGGATTTCCTAGGCCAGGGGTTGGGGGGAAGCAGAGTGCCTAAGGCCAAAAGTACATTCTGGGCCCAGGATGGTGGGTGGTGGCTCCGTCTGTTAAAATGGATTGAATGGTACACTTCAAAGTGGTGAGTTTTATTGTACGTACAGTTAACCCTTGAACGATGTGGGGCTTAAGGGCACCGACCTCTGTGCGGTCAAAAATCTTTTGTGTACCGGGGCGCCTGGGTGGCTCAGTGGGTTGAGCTGCTGCCTTCGGCTCAGGTCATAATCTCAGGGTCCTGGGATCAAGCCCCACGTCAGGCTCCTTGCTCAGTGGGGAGCCTGCTTCTCTCTCTGCCTCTGCCTGCCTCTCTGCCTGCTTGTGATCTCTGTCTCTCTCTCTGTCAAATAAATAAATAAATAAAATCCTAAAAAAAAAAAAAACCTTGTGTATACTTTTTGATTCTCCAACTTTACTATGAATAACCTCCTGTCAACAGAAAGCCTTACCGAGAACAGAAACCGTCAAAGAGCACGTATTTTGTATGTCATATGTAAAAGATTCTATATTCTTACGATAGAGCACACTAGAAAAAATGTCATGAAAATCCTAAGAGAACACACATGGACGGTGCTGTCCAGTAGGGATCGACCCCAAAAGCACAGTGTCCCTTTACAGCAGGAACCATCTGTCAGTGCCTACATCAATATTCTTATACAGGATACAAAACACTGTAGACGTTATACATATTACTAACAGCAGACATCAAAACAAATAAAAGATAAGGTGAAAAAAATTCCTACGTATCTATGTGTGAAAATTCACATGCTGCTAACGAAGAGGCTGGCTTTCTGGTACCTGGTACAGTGGGTAACCTCGCTTCAAGGCAGCTTGTCTTGTACGCCCGTGAACGGTTACGGTATCTTTACGGCATATTCGGTATTATGGTCATATTTGTCATGCGGTATTAGAAACACTGTTACAGTTTTTTAAAAACCACCTACCTGTGATGATGGGTTGATACAGTTTCTCCATTTGGGAGAAAGAGAGGTTGACTGCACTGTAGCGTAATTCTTTGAATGCAAAGTCATAGAACAGTAAGAAAAGGGACACATTATTAATTTTATATTAAATATTATTCGCTTTACGCCTGTGTGAGGGTAAGCTGGCTGCTTCCGTCCAAGTCTTGCTTGTGACATACACAATGCGTTCTTAGGTGATGCCGGTGATGGGGATGACACGGCTTCTTGCCAGACGGCTGTTAGAGTCTCACGTTTACGCACACGCACGCACAACGGACCAGCGTATCAAGTATATGGCACGATCCTTATTTATGACTCATGAAGTGGACCAGCACGGAGTCTTCAGCCCTGCTGCCTTCACGCTGAGAGGGCTGAGGAGGACGAAGGGCTGGTCTTGCTGTCCCGTGGGCGGCAGACGCAGAGGAGGTGGGAGGGGAGGCAGGCACACTGAGCATAACTTTACAGAAATACACTGAAACTTCGGTCCAGCTTCTTTGCCGTCTCCTTTCTCTGAAAATGGTTCCATATGGTACCAAGCCTTCTTCCACCATTTGCCTTAGTGTCAGTGCCTGAGCCCATGTCAGAAAAGAAGTCAGAAGTCATCCTAGATTGTTGGAACCCTTCTGCCAGGCCATCTACTGTCCCTTTGTCTTCTGCGCAGCTTCCAAGTCCTCCCCGCTCTGTCTGGCACTGGTTCAGAAGCTATCGTCTTCATCAAGTCATCTTCTGTTCATTCCCCTGCCGTGGTGTCTGCTAGCACTTGAATTTCTCCAAGATCTAAATCTTTTTTCTTTTTTTAAAGATTTATTTATTCTAGAGAGACAGAGAGGGAGCCTGTGCATGTGGGGGGGGAGGAGCAGAGGGACGGAATCTCAAGCGGACCCCCCACTGAACGTGGAGCCCAATGCGGGGCTCGATCTCATCACCCTGAGATCACGACCTGAGCTGAAACCACGAGTCGGATGCTTCACTGATTCAGCCGCCCAGGTGCTCCCAAGGCCCCAATCTTAAAGCCCTTAGTCCCCCACCTTTTCTGCCACACCCACGGTCTTTCTCATGGCTTCCTTGATTGCCTGTGTTGTAAATCCTGAGAAGTCACGCACAACATCGGGAAGCAGTTTTCTCCTACAGGAATTTGTTGTTCTGGGCTTTACGGTTTTAGCAGCTTTGTCTCTAACAACAATTGCATCTTTACTGGTGTAATCCGTGCAGACTTTCACGATGTTCTCTCTGCCGGGTTTCCCTTCCACAGCACTGGCAATCCTTTCCCTTAGAGCACTGTGTGTCATGAGCCTTAGCAGTCCTTATGACCCCCTGAATTATAGGCTGAATTAGAGACAATGTGTTTGAGGGGCAAGTAGACCAGTTTGACAACTTCAATGTTGAACTCCTGGGCTTCTGGGTGGCCGGGGGCGTCGTCCAATTTCAAAGGAATGTTAAAAGGCAGTCCCCTTACTGGCAAGGTACTTCATCGACAGGACCCACCCAGAAACAGGATTCTTGCAGTCCAGGCCTTCTTGTACAATCAAAGGATTAGTGGCTGGTATTTCTCTTTTCCCTTCAAAACTCGGGGGTTATCAGCTTTATAGATAAGGGCCGCCCGATCAGAAACCAGAGTGCATTTCTATCAAACCGCAGAATTGGCCTTTCCCTTCTTGCTTTAAATCCCAGCCATCACTTCTGTTTCTTACTAATCAACATCCTTTGTAGCATTTTCTCCCCCAGAATGGGGCACCTGTGTCTGTATTAAAACCCTGTTCAGGCAGACACACTCTCTCCAAAGCGATCTTCTTAATGGTACCTGGGAACTGATCTGCTGCCTCTTGGTTGGTAGAAGCTACTTCTATTATTATTATTATTATTTTTTTTTTTTAATCCAAACCTCTTTCTAAGATTATCCAACCATCTTTTGCTGGCCCTGAATTCTCCAGCTTTAGATCCTCTACCTTCTTTCTGCTGTAAGTTCGCTCTTTCTCAAATCACCTTAGAGTCTGTGGGTGTACCTTTCTTATAGCAATCCCGAACCAGCATCAAAGCTGCATTTTCAGGATGAGATAAAAATGCATTTCACGGGGCGCCTGGGTGGCTCAGTGTGTTAGGCCTCTGCCTTCGGCTCAGGTCATGATCTCAGGGTCCTGGGATCGAGCCCCGCATCGGGCTCTCTGCTCATGAGGGAGCCGGCTTCCCTTCTCTCTCTGCCTGCCTCTCTGCCTGCTTGTGATCTCTCTCTCTGTCAAATAAGTAAATTTTTTAAAAAATGCATTTCACAATATGGTGAGTGCTGTGAAGTGTGTAAGCCTAAATATTCACAGACCATTTACCTCTGGGGCAAATAATAAATTATATGTTAATAAAAATAATTAATAAAGAACTTTTTTAAATGGCAGGTCATTGCACCTGCTGGTATAGCTATGGCAATGACTTCATGAATTTGCTTTTCTTTTTTTTTCCAATGAACCTTACTGGATTCATTTATCTTGAAGTGGTGGGCAACCACAGCCGCAGACCCCAACCCACAGGTCACATCAAGCAATTCAACCTTTTCTTGTGATGTCATGACTCTCCTCTGCTTCTTAGGAGCGTTTCCTACATCACTACTGGCACTTTGCAGGGCCCTCCCCACGGTATGATTCAGGGTTGACCGTATTGCACTATCCACAATGGAAAAATAAATGAGAACCCCAAGAGATCACTCTTTCCTACAATACGAAATTTACTGGAGGGACAAACAGCTCACATGGAGATGACAAGTGTCACACCGTATTTTAAGCAGAGACCAGCAACATTTGAGCTCAGCGCAGCAGCAACTGGAGGCAGCTATGGAACCATTCCGGTAGTTCGGTTTATGTAATTATGATTTAACACCGCATCATGACATTTGTTTCCATGTCTCTAGCCTTGGAATGATACCACTGTGTGCATAAGTTTTGATAAATTTTAACTTTCTGCAATAAATCTGTAAGGCAGTAAATGATAAAAACAGACTAGTATCTACATATATTTCACGCATTTGTGACATACCTTTTTCTTAGATTTTTAGATAGTTCAAGGTTACACAGCTCATTTGTGAGTTTTTTCAAACTGTTTCAAATCTCTTTAAAAAGTTTTGTAATATATATAGAAAAAAACTCCATGTGTCAGTGGACCCACACAATTCACACCTGTGCTGTTCAAGGGTCAACTGCATATTATACCTCAATACAAACTGAATTTTATTTATTTTACTTGTTTGCCTTAATACAAACTGAATTTTTAAAAAGTCCATGCCCGGGGCACCTGGGTGGCTCAGTGGGTTAAGCCTCTGCCTTTGGCTCAGGTCATAATCCCAGGGTCCTGGGATCGAGCCCTGCATTGGGCTTTCCGCTCAGCAGGGAGCCTGCTTCTCCCTCTCTCTGTCTCTACCTGCCTCTCTGCCTACTTGTGATCTCTGTCTGTCAAATAAATAAATAAAATCTTTAAAAAAAAAAAATAAAAATAAATAAAAAGTCCATGCCCATAGAGGTTTCATTCTAATGGCCTTCATATAAAGTTCTAAATGTGAAACCCTAAGCCTCAACAGTGCATCTGTGGTTTTATTTATTTAAATTTATTTATTTATTTATTTATTTTTAAAAGATTTTATTTATTTATTTGACAGGGAGAGAGAGATCACAAGCAGGCAGAGACAGGCAGAGAGAGAGGGGGAGGCAGGCTCCCCACTGAGCAGAGAGCCCGACATGGGGCTCAATCCCAGGACCCTGAGATCATGACCTGAGCCAAAGGCAGAGGCTTAACCCACTGAGCCACCCAGGCACCCCTCAACTGTGGTTTTAAATATGAGAAGTTCAGGGGTACCTGTGGGGCTCCATTGGTTAAATGTCTGCCCTCGGCTCAGTTCATGGTCTAGGGTCCCGGGACTGAGCCCCACTTAGGGCTTCCTGCTCAGCGGACAGTCTGCTTCTCCCTCTGCCCCTCACCCTGCTCTTGTTCTCTCTCAAATAAATAAATAAAATCTTTTTTAAAAATATGAAAAGTTCACAGAAACTTTAAAAAAAATGTGTAATCCTGGGCGCCTGGGTGGCTCAGTTGGTTAAGCAACTGCCTTCAGCTCAGGTCATGATCCCGGAGTCCCGGGATCGAGTCCCGAGTTGGGCTCCCAGCTCCCTGGGGAGTCTGCTTCTCCCTCTGACCTTCTCCCCTCTCATGCTCTCTCACTCTCTCTCTCTCAAATAAATAAATAAAATGTTTTTAAAAATGTGTAATCCTGACTTCCAATATCTGTAGAAACGTGACGAACTATGCTAACCAAGATTTATCTGACTCTACTTTAATTACTAGAAGAAATTTAAATTGTTATGTGAATAAATACAATCTATACAGATCTAGAAAGTAAGGAAAGTGGCTGCTTTGCTTACATCTGAGACCTTGATCATACACACTTTGTACTGGTGCCTAAGTAACCAAGACGGGAGAGTCATGGTTAATTTCGGAACTTTGCCCCCCACGACATGCTTCGGGCCCCAAGTCAGGCTCTGCCATGGATTCATTCAGAAGAACCCCAGGGTGTTCCGGAAACATGGCTCACCTGAGCTTGCCATCTTCTCCAGTAGCCCCCGGCTCCTCGGAAAGTCGGGACTCCGCTCTCAGCACTAACGCCAGCCCCTGAAAGGATGACTATGTGCTTTGCTTTCACAAAAAGCTTCCGAAAATCAGCCATATCTAAAGAGAGAATAAAATCTTCCTAAGTCCCGTGTACCATGTGGACATTTATATCCTATATCAGTTGTTCCTTTTTTGACATGACCTTCCATGAAATGATACTCTAGGATCCCCAAATAAAAATCATTGCTGTACCAGGGGCACCTGGGTGGTTCAGTTATTTGAGTGTCTGACTCTTGATTTCGGCTCAGGTCATGATCTCTGGGTCGAGAGATCAAGACCTGCAACAGGCTCCACACTGAGCATGGCATCTGCTTGAGATTCTCTCTCTCTCCCTAAAATAAATACATCTTTAAAAAAATAATAAAATAGATACAAATCTTAAAAAAAAAATCATCCCTGTACCATGAAGATGCCATCCCTGGGCCTGATGGACGACTGTGTAGCATCTTAAAGAAGCAGGACACACGCCATTGGCTTTGACACTCAGCTCCACCTCTCGTCCATCCACCGTGAGAAGTGATGGAAATGACTGGCCCTTTGCTTTCCTGTCTGTTTGATGTGCTCGATAGAGTTTTCCCGAGAACAGGCTGCTACAAAGATTTTTAAAAGCTAATGAATGGGAAAGCATCTTCTTCCTGACAGTAAAAACAAGCTACTGTGGGGGGATGGGGGCAGGGGCCAGTTAACCTCATGCCCAGTGGACTCCAAAACCTTCCCTTCCTTCCCAAATCCTGTTCCCTTTGGGGATCTTGCTAATTTCCGCTTCCTTTGGCATCATTACAAGGTGAGAGTGAGAACCCCTCCCCCGTGAACAGATGCTCTGCTCCAAACCTGGACATGTAACCTTCTCCTTATAACTCAAGTAAGAGTTGGACCCTTCAACAAGACGTCACCAGAGACTTGGGGTAACAGAAGAGAGTTGAACACAGAGAATACAGTGACGGCAGGTAATGATGGTTGCAGACTGTGGCTGGCTCCCTGGGATGGAGCGCCTAGTTCTGCATCTGCGGGCATTGTCCCACTCGCTCTCTAGCCATCAGGGGCAGCAACCACCATTTAGTGAGGGCTCCCTGTGCCGCAGGCTCTGCGCCAAGCACTATACTCCATAGTATAATGTAGAATCTGCCCCTGCAACCAGTGTCCTCATCCCTGGTTCAGAATGAGGAGCTAGACTTGGAAATGCCATTGTTCCTCCCGGACAGAGATTCGGGTAGGCCAAGGCATGTGGCTGAGCGACACCCTTCTTTCCCAGGCACTGTGGCTCTGCAGGCCCTCATTTGGGGGCTACGTAAGTGCTATGGCCCCAGCAGGGCAGGCCCAAGAGTACAGAGCTGAGTATAGCTGCCAGGAGAAGAGACTCCCTCTTCTGCTCTCCTCTGGGAGAAGCAAATGCCGAAGTGGTGTTGCCCGTGGCCCTGACACAGACATCCTCTAACCTATGCTAATGCACTGCAGATTTTGGCAAAAATACGAGTGATTCTTCAGCTGATGCAGCAGGTTTTCAGGTCCCCCCCAACCCCGGAGGCAATGGCAACCAAGGAGAATCCCCAGAATGAATGAGCATCCCGAGAGATGGAACCCAGGACAGGCAGGATGGAAAACAGGAGAGAGAGCGGGATGGGGGCGGAGGGATGATGAACTCAGATATAAACGAGAACGTGACTTCACCTGTATCCTGAGCTGGTAAGACAGATCCTGTCAGTCTCCCAGGAGACCTCCTCCCTTCTGAGGCCTCATCCTTGTAAGCTCAGAGTCACTTCCATGACTGGCCCATGACTGTGAATCTTAATAAAGGCCCCACCCCTTCTCCCCTTCCCCTCCTGTCTGGCTGCTGGTGAGAAGGCACAGGGAGTAAAAGCAGACTCTGAGAGACAAAGAAGCAGAGGCTCCAACTCCCTCTCCCACCACATTCTTGAAGCTCCCTGGGATCAGGATTCCGGCAGTGTAAGTCCTAAAGGACTGAAGATGGGTGCAGGCACACTACACCCTTGTCCTTGGGCCATAACTAGCCCAACCATGTGCCAGCCATGGCAAAGCTCCGCCCATGCTTACATCCCCTTTGGAGATAGGCCAGTGTGATAAGTGAGGCACACTAAAGCTGTCCCACCAGGAAGAATTTGAAAAAAGAAACCCAGTCTGGGCGGATTGGAGTGTGCAGTCTGATCGAATCTCCTGAAAGGACAAGATGCTTAATAAGAAAAGGTACAAGTACTTGACCAGGGACTACGTGTGTGTCTCCTGGCTTCAAACCCTACAAATGTCCTTAAGGACTTTGAAGTTCACCTATAAAGCTTTCCCTAGCCCTAACCATCTTTTTTTTTTTTTTTTTTTTTAATCTGAAATGTAAACTCCATCATCCTACTGAGGAATAGGTCCTAGGTCAAAGTGACCTGTATTAAGATCTCACTCTATACAACTTCTAGAAACAAAAAGGTCAACTCAGGTTTGGTTCTTGGAAAATGGGTTGTAAATATAATAATGTTAATGTGGTAGAAAATCTTTAAGAAGGGGGTGGGGAGAAGAAGAAAAGAAGAAAAGAAAAAAAGGCATTTCCCAACTACTAAGCGAAAACACCCATATGTATTATAGTTTTAAACCCAGACGGCCCGCTCTGGGTGGAAGTCAGGCACACACTTAGCCTCGAACAGCCTGCCCTGTTCTCCACAGCCAGGAACACCAAGGGATTTGGTTGTTTGTCATCCCTGAGCTTGGGCAAAATGGAAGGAGGAGCTGCTACGTCTTGAGCACAATTGCGGTATTAGAAAAAGTTATCCAGGGGCGCCTGGGTGGCTCAGTGGGTTAAAGGCTCTGCTTTCGGCTCAGGTCATGATCCCAGGGTCCTAGGATCAAGCCCCACATCGGGCTCTCTGCTTAGCAGGGAGTCTGCTTCCTCCTCTCTCTCTCTCTGCCTGCCTCTCTGACTACTTGTGATCTCTGTCAAATAAATAAATAAAATCTTTAAAAAAAATTTTTTTTAAAAAGAAAAGAAAAAGAAAAAGTTATCCAGAAGTTGAAAAAGAGATGAGCTTGGCCTTTCAATGCCATCGTAAAGCACGTCTCATAGGCCCACGGTAGATCCTTTATTATACAAATCTGTTAGGCTCTGTATTCACTACAGACTAAGGGCCCAGGTAGAGACAGGAATAGTATCCGCACAGTAGAACATTAACTCTGTATTACCCTTTAGGACAAACTCCAGCTCTCCCCTCTTGCTGAGAGGGGAGGGCTTTAAAAGACAAATCCAGGGGCACCTGGGTGGCTCAGAGGGTTAAGCGTCTGCCTTCAGCTCAGGTCATGATCTCCAGGTCCTGGAGGCAGCCCTGCTCAGCCGGAAGCCTGCTTTTCCCTCTCCCTCTGCTCTCTGTCTCTGTCTCTGTCTCTCAAATGAATAAATAAAATCTTTAAGAAAATAATAATAAAAAAAGACAAATCCCATGTGAGAAGCTTGAATGCAAATATTCTGGGAGAAGCAATAAAATGTTTCCAAAGGACTTCAACTTGACCACAGAGAGATGATCTCAGACCTATCCTGCAAGGGGTTTGCCTGAGGGGAGAACACCAGTGTGGCTTTCTCTAAAATCTTGCCCAGGACCCACTCCGCTATCCACATTCCCCCTCAAAGTACAAGAACTCTCAGGTTCTTCACATTCTACCAGAGACTAGGGGTGGCAGGCTGAGGAAGACCTACTTGAACTTGGTCGAGCCATTGTTGGGCAAATCCGGGTTCCAGAGGAGGCTGGAGACTTCAGTCCACAGTACAGCCCGGAAAGTAATCGGCGGGGAAGGATCTGAAGAGGTTGCATCAGGTTTTCTTTGTGGCACTAATTCCTGAGTTGGGCTTTAGGAAAAAACCACAGAAACAAACAGAATCAGCTTGTAGTTGTACATATATATGTAAGGATGCCCTTTACAAAAATCATGAGTAACAGATAGGGATGGTATTCCTCTTCTAAACCAACGGTTTCCCAGGCGCCCTGGGGCAGTGGTTCTCAAACTCTGGTCCCCACACCACCAGCAGCCTTGGTTGGCAACCCCTGAGATCTTGTTAGAAATGCAAGGTCAGGGGCTCTACCCCAAACCCACTGAATTAGAAACTTTGCAGCTGGGGCCCACGTCTGTCCCCATTGATTCTGATGAATGCTCAAGTTTGGGAAACACAACCTTACAGGCTGGGGAAGGCGTGAGATGCGAAAAATCACTTGAAAAACGAGTTCTGCTACTTCTTAAAAGGTATGAAAAAGGTAAGAAAAAGGTATGTCTTCTCAATTTTTGGCCAAAATACAGTTTCTATGAGAATGTAAATTCTGAAAACGGAGCCGGGCAGAGAAGACATGTCTGTCCTAGGACAACAAATAAGATCTAGAAGACATCAAGTCAAAGGAACCTGTAACTTCAAGCACATTTAGTAAATTTTGATCCATCCCTGAGGAATTTTATGAAAGAAAAACCGTCAATATTTGGATCAGTGACACCAACAGGGTAATTGGCAGGGCTGACTTCTATCTGGTGGGTAAATTGTTGTAAGAACTCAGAATTAAAGGTCTGTAGATCTAGAAAACAGAAAAATAACACATTTACCAAAAATTTACAATCATGTCTGTCAAAATCTACAGAACACCACACTAAAAAAGGGTTAATTTTCCTGCATGTGAAGTGTAAGATCGTTTAAAAAATAAAATGGGCAAAAAAAAAAAAATTTTTTTTTTTTAAATGGGCATAGGGTTTCAGTTCTGTGAGATGAGAGTTCTGGAGATTAGTTATGCAACAATGTGAATGTACTTAACACTACAGAACTGTCCCCCTAAAAATCATAAATTTTTAGGTTATGTATATTTTACTACTATTAAAAAAAAAAACAAATGAACAAAGTGATTCAATGTGATTTGCTGGCTAATTTCAGTATTTATAAGCAGACAGCTCACTGACTTCAGAAGTGACGGCAGGTATCCACAGGGTAGAGGATATTGAGAGAAGTTAAAATAAATGTCTGGAAGACAAGGCTGAAAAACCTGTTATGAAAAAAAATTAAAAATGAAAAATAAATAAAACAAAAAATTTTTAAAAAGCCTATTAGTGACAAGTCAGGTTCACTCCACAAATCATTCCACTGTGCAGATGTCACATGTTTAAAATAAAAAAAATAAAGACCTTCTCTCTAACCTTTAATTTTTTCACTTTTTTTTTTTCTTTAATGAAGCTCTACGCCCAGCATAGGGCTTGAAAATACAACCCCAAGATCAAGAATTGCATGCTCTACTGAGTGACCCAGCCAGGCATCCAAAGACATTCTCTAGAACCTTGACAGTCATTTCCAGAATAAAAGTTGAGGGGGGAAAAGCCAGATGCAAACCGTGTTTTGTAAGAGAAAGGGAAGGAGGTAGAAGTATATACCATAGTACTTATCTGCATTTGCATTAAAAAGGGGGGGAATTCCCAATTAATTAGTAAAAAGAGTTGAAGGTGGGGTGGGAAATAGGATGTTAGAGACTTGAGAAGCAGCAGAGATTTTCAATACATGCGTTTGTACGTTGTTTACAGCATCCGCGTTCTCCAGCTAAAGACCACAAACACACCTGTGGTCGTGGTCGAGCAAGTTGCAAGGACAGAGAACCGCAGTATGAAGACGTGCAGGGTGTCAGAACAGTGACAGAAAGGATTTATTACAGGATCGGGGCTTGGGTTAGCAAGGTGAGCGAGATTTCCTGGGGGCCAGGCTTCCTTATGGACTGCAAGCCGTCAGGAGACAGGATACCTTGGTTATCCCAGCGTGTCTTACCTAAAAAGTACAATGAGTAAAACAGGGTTTGAGTTGGGTTCGAGAGCAGCAGTCGCTCCTCGCCAGGAGAGGAGGATGTTTTTGTCATTTATTGTGGTTTAGAAAATGTTCTTGTTTTTGTCTGGGTTCAGACCTAATTACGGAGTTGTCTTGTTTTTACGCTGATTCACTGTGGTCATGGGGGGAGCCTTGTCTGATGTCGGTGTCCTGTGAACACTATGTTCAACAGAACACCAGGGTCCACGGCATAGCACCAGGACAGAAAATACGGAAGCAAACCACACGTTCATCGACTTATAAAGGGGTTAAAGAAAAAACACACACACACACACACAAAAGAACTGTGGTTCATCCATACGACAAAATACTATTCCATAATGAAAAGAGCAAACTGCGAATACACACAAAAACATGGGTGAATTTTTAAAGTATTATGCAATAGTAACTTGAAAGAAGAAAAACCTAGCAGACCCTACCTTAACTGAGCGATCAAAATGAACATCACCAGTAATAAGACACACTGACTTCCTCTACTTCCTTAGAGGATACAGTGCGAAGGGCAAAACCTCACTTCTGTATTCTCCCCCAAAATGTATTAGTTCTACTAAGAATACATCAGAGAAACTCCAATTGAGGAAGCATTCTCCAGCAAAATTGGCCAGTACTCTTAAAAAAAAAGTTACCAAGTTTATGAAAAATAAAGACTGGGCACTTGTCCCAGGTTGCGGACTAAAGAGATATGACAAGGAAATGCACTGTGGGATCTGGATTGGATACAAGACATGAAAAGGGACACTAGTGGGAGAAGTGGCAAAATTTGAATGAAACCTGCAAATTAGGGTACAGTACTGAGTAGCGAATAGTCTATGTCAATAGTCGGTGTCAATGTCCTGGTTTAGATCCTTGTTTTCTAGATTGGTAAGATCTTAATCTTAGGGGAAACTGGATGAATAGTATACGGGAACTCTGTGTACTCTTTTTGCAACATTTCTGTAAACCAAAAATTATTTCAAAGCAGTAAGAAATAAAGAAAAGCATTATGCTAAACAAAAGAAGCCAGAACCAAATACCCACACATATTTAAGACCATTTATATAATATTATGAAAGAGCAAAACTATAGGTACAGGAATCACATCCAGAAATCATATCCATGGTTTCCCGGGACTAGGAGAGGGGCGAGGCAGGGAGGGCCAGGGAACTTTTTCAGGCAGTGGAAAATCCTGTGTTGTTATTTTGTGGTGTTTTCAAAAACTCATGGAACTGTATAAAAAGAAGGGTGAAATTTCATAACACCTAGGTTGTATTTCAGTAAACCTCACGTAAAAACAAGAAGCAAGCATGTTGACAAATTTTCATCAATATTTGTCTCTGCTGTAATCAAAAAGACTAGATAAGAAGTTTGGAATTGGGAAAAAGAGAGTAGGTTAGGAAAAAAACGTTATAGTTCTGGTTTCCAGAACAACCTTGTGGGACAAGACCCTCTGGCTGCCAGGAGGCTCTCTGCAGAGAAGGAACGCAGGTCAGAGCCAAAGGGAAGACCAAAAAAGGCCCCTAGCTGACTGGCTGCTGAGGGAGCAGGTGAGCTGACTTGCGGGGCAGCCTGCAGACCACAAAGGGATTGTTGGACCATCACAAAGATCACCTCAGTGCCCTTTTGAAAGGATGCATGGGGAAAATGGCTTGGCATGATTTTCAACCAGCATGGGCATCACAGGCTTTTGACAAACTTCAATTTATCTGGAAAAACTAATTATTTGAAACACCTTGGTAAGGAACAAGAGAGGTATTATGACAGTTTATTTTTTTTTAATTATGGGAAATTTTTAATATATACAAAAATAGACCGGCATAGTGAACTCTTAGGCTCCCATCACCTGGTTTCAGTAATCAAGAAAAGATGCATTTGAGGACCTCAGATCCATCTGAGGCTTTAAGATACTGTCATAGAGGATCATTGTTAAACTTGCACATCTTGATAAAAACTGGGAAAACTGAAGTTCCCAATACTGCCTAACTAGACCAAAACCTTCTTACATACTGCTTGAAATTATTTATGCAATCATTTTTAGCTTAATATATGTCTTTAGCTATTTCTCTCACAGATGAAGATGTCTGATTCCATTGCTGCTTTCTAGTACTTATATTTGGAGACATCAATTTGTTCCAGAAAATTCTTTTCTTCTTCTGTAGGTTTTTAAACGTTTGCAAACATTCCTACTTCCTGTCAAAGGCTTCTAGATAACTCCTGAATAAACTGCCGTATTTTTTTCAGACAGGAAGGCAGGATTTTAAAAGTCATTAAGAACTTTAAAGAATTTAAGGAATCAAAATCCCATCAACAGAGGCATCAACAAAAAGCAGCTAGAGATACTGCTCTTTGTCTAAATTTTTCTGCAAGAGGTCTCAATGATGGGTCTTCTACTGAATTGCTATGAAATGAAGACAAATCTTCATTCTGTTTTGAGCATGAATATTGAATTTGTTGCTAATTATGAACAGTTGTGAAAAATTTGAGAATACTGGAGTGCCGAGCTGGCTCAGTCAGTAGAGTAGGCAACTCTGGATCTTGGGGTTGACAGCTTGAGCCCCACGATGGGTACAGAAATTACTTAATAAAATCGTTAGAAAATTAAAAAAAAAAAACTTAGGAATATTAGGGAATTTTTAATTGTATGATTGACCAGATTAGGATATATTATCTGGATAAAATGTTACTAATTTTTCACCTAAGTTTTTCTATTCAAATGTTTTCATTATTGAGTAATAAAATTACTTCCACCCTGACACTGAACTCAAAATAATAAAGCAGGAAAAAGTTTTACTTGCTCATGTTTCAACATTTCCAAAAATCAGTAGTTTCTAGATTCTCTGCCTAGGAAATGCAATAGCCAAGTACTTCTTGGGAAAACAGCTTTAGTTCTCATCTCATGGTGAATTATGTCTAATGACACACATGTATTATATAGATGCATGTATCCATACACTCATGGACTATATAACAATTAAAATGCTTTCTAAACATTCATTATTTGTATTTCAAATCTTTTATCATACTAACTTATTATTTGTAGAATCTAAGTTTCTCGTGTCTATCAGAATCAGAAAATTTCTGGTCTCACAAAACCATTCTATTTCCTGTTTTATTAGTGAACATTTCACATGATTTTTTTTTTAAAGGATGTGGGAAATGTTTTGCTAAATTTCCCATTAATTTAAAAGATGTTATGCAAGTCCTTCATTGAATGTGCAAAGTAGAGATTAAATACTTTCAAAAATGTTTGGGGCACTTGGGTGGCTCAGTTGGTTAAGGGTCTGCCTTTGGCTCAGGTCATGATCTCAGGGTCCTGGGATGGAGCCCCACGTAGGGCTCCCTGCTCAGCGGGGAGTCTGGTTCTCCCTCTCCCTCTGTGCTACTAAACAAATAAAATATTTAAAAAAATAATAAAAAAATAAATAAATACAAAACGTTTACATGTTTTTGAACAGTGCCACCTAAAATGCACTCTCAAGTTCAGAAATGCTCAGAACATAAGACTATTTTCAAGATGTTCCCACAAAGTATTTACTGGAAGCATCTTCTGTGCCAAATTTGCTTTTCTAAGGGGGTCAGGGTGACCAGTGGTTCTACCTTCCACAAGCTTACAACCCTGTTCAAGTGGAAAAGCAAATTCCTCTGGCAGTACATTCACCACTCTGGGTGAATGACAGTCCCCTGTTAACCAGACTTTTGAAATCACCTACTGAATTAGAAAAAAAAAGGAAAATGTCTGTATGTTCCCTGTGGCACCCTACCAATTCTGAAAAACACAGTAAATGAAATGAAAGGTTGTATCAGAAACTTGAGATTAAAAAAAAAAAAAAAACTTCAGGAAAACCAGTGATTTAAAACAGGAAGTGCAAAAACTTACACAAATAAATACTTTTTTAACTCCCTCTGAGCTAAGTTAGTGCTCTGTACCCGTTCCTGGCTATGAAAGCTCACACACTCCTCTCTGCCCTCGTCAAGGTTACCAGAGACCAAGGTCCACCCTGCCAAACCCAGTGGTCGTCTGGATCCTCCTCCTCGGCCATGTCCAGCCTCTGACCCCTTTGATCATCTCTCCAGCAAACATTTCCTTCTTCTGGTTTCCCAAAACCACGCTTTCCAGGTTTTCCTCCTCCTTCCCTGGGTCTCCCATCCTCCCAGGCTCCAGACTGCAATCCCCCCTCCAATGCCCAAAAAACGGCTCCCACCTCACTCCGCCACGCCTGGGCTCCGGAACTCTCCCCACACCTTCTCCCCGCAAAGCCTTAGGCATCTTCTCCTTGAACCTGACCTCTCCCTCTCACAGCTCACACTCTGGCCAGACTCGTCGGCAAGTCCTTTCAACTCGGTCCCTGTTCCGACCCCTCCTCCCAAGCCCGCAGCCACCAGCCCGGCCACCATCATCTGCCCCCCGGGCTGCTGCCAGTACCCACACTGGCTCCACTCAGACGGGACGCTCCGCTCAGAGCCCTCCCGCGGCTCCCCCTTCACAGCGGCCTACCAGGCCCACCTGCTCCGGCCGCGTGACTTTGAACCTCGCTTCCTGCCCCCTCCCTCGTCTCTCGGGCTGCAGCTGCCCGCAGGCTATGCTCGGAGAACACCCGGGCTCGGGGCTCCGCACGTGCCGCTACCCAGCCCGGGGAGACTCGACTGGGGGCGCGGGTAATTCCCGCAGAAGCGGGGTCCGCTCCCCTGCCCCTCGCTCTCCCACCCGTCAAGGACCCCGGAAGGGGGGAACGCGCATGCGCCGGCCGGCCCCGCCTCCGCCCCGCCCCCTTCCGCGGAGGTCCCGGGGCTTACGGCTTCCGCGCACTGGCTGAAGCCGAGGAAGGCAGCCGAGCCCCGGGTGCTCGCGGAGACTCACCTGCAGGAGGCGGGACGGCGGCGGCACTGGCGCGGGGGCGGGCAGTGAGGGCGGAGGGGAGGAGCGGGGACGCGGTGGGCCGGCACACCTGCCCCCTGCAGCGGCCCTTGCCGGAGACTCAGCCCCGCGGGGCTCGCGAGCCCCCTTTCTGTGCCCCAGCGATGGTCTCTTTGCGGGACAGCGGAGGGACAGCGGAGCCGGGCAGGGGGCGGTGTCTTGCTGCGTCTTTGTGAGCATCCCCTATATGTCGTGAATGTTTACCTGCTCCGCACAGGATTGCACACCCTCAGGACACAGCGTTTCAAATATTGGGGCAGCTCTCCCTAACACGCTGTTTCTAGGGATGGTTCGTTGGGTTCCCAGGCACCACCACTGCGATCGTTACCTGCGTGTCCGAAGGGAACAGTTTGAGGGTCTCTAGGATTCGGTGACCCATGTGGCTCCACGTGTCTGAATCCCCTTAAAATCGCTCATCTTTCTCAGTTTTGATTCAGGCTTGCCACCTGCCCTTCTTTTCCTGCAGTGGAATTGCTCATGGGTGTGCCCATGGATCTGAACGGGAGAAACTCTGAGAACTTGGGAGCAAAAAATGTTTTCTTGACATTTGTTTTCCCCGTCTCAAACCTTCCTAGTCTGGCCGGAAATTCAGCCTACTTTGGGAACCCCTCTTGTTCCTGTAGGCTGTACCAGCCCCTCAGGAGCTTAGGGAGTCCAAGGATATTGGGGGAGGCCCTCACATCTGGCCATCTTTCCCTTCACGTGTATATAGCACAGACATTGTGGCAGACACTTGTAAGAACTTAACCTGCATCAGCCAATTTAAATCTTCCCCACCATTTGATAAAAGAGATACAGTAATCCCCACTTTACAGGTAGGGAAACAGAAGCCCAGGGAGGTCAAGTAACTGTCCAGGGCAGAAAAGCTGTTGACAGAGCTAGGATTTGCACCTAAGTGCTTGGGCTCCAGACACAAAGATCCAGGCTCCCACATCTCCTGCCTGTCATTAAGGTGTTGGCGCATTGCTTTTTGTGCGTGTGAGATTAGTCATTAGGTGTTCATCTTTCCCTTGATTCAGACACTGGGAGTGCTGGGAGTTGGGGAGGCACAGTGCCCCTCACTACAACCTTCCCAGGTCTGAAGGCCCCGCATATAGCCCTTTGCCACCACCCACAAGTTCAGCCACCTCTGACACATGGCATTCCATCAGGGTCCCAGAGCCTACACTACCTACAACTCGCCACCACACCACCCCACCCCTCCACCCCATCCCTTCTTCCAGGCTTGGAAGAGCTGACTTCCTCTCGAAGCATCAGGCACCCTCTCCATCTTTTAAGCAACTCCAGCTTAATTTCTTTTTTTTTTTTTTAAAGATTTTATTTATTTATTTGACAGACAGAGATCACAAGTAGGCAGAGAGGCAGGCAGAGAGAGAGGAGGAAGCAGGCTCCCCGCGGAGCAGAGAGCCCGATGTGGGGCTCGATCCCAGGACCCTGGGATCATGACCTGAGCCGAAGGCAGAGGCTTTAACCCACTGAGCCACCCAGGCGCCCCTCCAGCTTAATTTCTTGCTGACCTTGTTCTTCTGAAACAAAGACTGTGCCCTCTTCCTGGAATGTTCTTTCCCCATTCCTTCGAGAGCAACTCCTCTCGTCCTTCTGGTCCCAGGTCATTTGTCCCTTCCTCAAGGAAGCCTTCTCTGATACCAGCTCTGTCTAACCCCCCCATCATGTGAGACCCCTTGTTCTTGGTACACGTTCTGACAGCACCATGGCTGCTCTCCCAGGGAAGATTCCAAACGTATTTTTGCTTATTTGATTACATTTTTGCTCTCCCGCCAGGTTGTAACCTTCCCTGAAGATGACCTTTTCATCTCTGTTTGCTCACCAGGGAATTTCCAGTCCCTCACAGTGCCTGACAGTGGATGCCCAGTTTATTAGTTCATTCAACATATATTACATGAATAAATGAGCAATCTCTCAGGAAAGCAGCCTAGAATTCAGAGAATAATGGCTTGGCTATCTTTACCAAAATGAAGAAGCAAATTACTTTCTCTTTCATGTTGCTTCTGAGTCCCTGGCAACACAGAGCAAACCAAAAATAAACAAGCAAGAACAGTTTATCCGTAACTCACCCTATGGTGAGAAACTCTCCCCCCACCCTGACTTTTCTATCCTCTCAGAGTTACTCACTTCGCTGGTTATCACACTGCCCGTCGAGGCTGGACTGTCCTCTGTAAGCCTCTGCTATGAACGCAGAGAGGGATGTAAACATCCAACCTGGTGTCCTTTATCAACTGACTGATGTTGACATACTTGGGAGAAGGCCAAAGCTTTCCAAAGGCTTTACCCAATACTAAGGGAGAACAGCAAGAAAATAGACATCAAGGCTACAAACTAGAAGAGATACACGCACACACAGTCGAGAAATCCCAGCCCCCCTAGATTTTCCATCTCCCAGCTTCCACCTGTTTCCACAATAACCCACCAAGGTGACATTCAGCCCCACGCCCCCACTCCACCAGCCCCATGCATCCTGGGCCCTTCATGGAGAAAGACAAGAGACCAAGGCCCTCTCTGCCCAGGTTCTTCGGGATTCAGTATGAGGCCGGAGGACTGGTTAGCCCCAAGAATGACCCTCCCCTAAGAGGGACCCAGCACACACAGCATCCAAGGGCTGTGGCTTTCACCACTGTCAGCTGGTCAGCCCATCTGCACGGAATATGCCGCATATGATACCACTTAAGAAATAAAACTCCTGCTTAAGAAATAAAATTAACACAAATAACGGAGCTGTGAGCTGTGGAAGACAGGAAATGGGGGGTCGAGGAGGAGTTTGCATGCTCTGCAGTGAGGGAAGCGGGGTTACAGGGAAAGGCTGCATCAGACAGCGATCTGGAGTAGTGAGGACGCAACTTTTGACAGTTGGATGGTAGGGTGTAAGGGAGTCGGTGCCCTAATTCCTCATGTTTGTGATTATTAATAAAGGGAAACCTCACTAAAGTAGAGTCCAGAGGATAGAAGGGAGAGACTTAGGACTCACCGTCAGCTACAGGGTCAATTTTAGGCCCCCACAGAAGGATGGCCAATAGGAAAGAATCATCAATTCCCGGCCCAACAGGGAAAAGATGTACATTGCATCTTCTACAAGAAATCCACCAGCCCTGCAACCCAGCCAATGAGAAACCTTCATTACCCTAAATTCTCTTGCCTTTGTCCTACGGACTTTCATTCAGAATAATCTTTCCCAGCTTCCTCTTTCTTCTCCATGACACAACATTTTTTCCCCTCTCTTTTGTTGGACTTGCCTGTGGTTCGGCGGCAGCTGACGTGTCCTGAATTGCAATTCTCTGCTTCTATTCCTGAGTAAACCCATTCCTGCTGGTAAAATAACTGTTTTGTTTTTAAGGTTAACACATCCAAGAGCCCTGTTCTTTCTTCTCATGTTCAAAGCCTGCATTTTTAAAAATTATTTTTATTAACATATAGTGTATTATTTGCCCCAGGGGTACAGATCTGTGAATCAGGAGGCTTACACACTTCACAGCACTCACCATAGCCCATGCCCTCCCCAATGTCCATCACCCAGCCACCCTATCCCTCCCCCGCCACCCCCCAGCAACCCTCAGTTTGTTTTGTGAAATTAAGAGTCTCTTACGGTTTGTCTCCCTCCTGAACCCATCCTGTTTCATTTTTTCCTTCCCTGCCCCCCACAACCCCCCCCTGCCCTGCCTCTCAAATTCCTCATATCAGAGAGATCATATGATAATTGTCTTTCTCTGATTGACTTATTTCGCTAAGCGCAATACCCTCTAGTTCCATCCACGTCGTCACAAATCAAAGCCTGCATTTTTTTGTTTGTGTTTTGTTTTGTGGAGGCAACACCTTTTAACTTCTTAAAGCCATTGGAAGAATGGCAGTGTGTCTCAATGGCCCCACTGAGATCAGGTATCCCAGCTCTCCACACTTACTAGTGCTTACTATTGAACAGAGGACTATTCCCACTTGTTGAGAAGGGGGAAGAGTGGGGAAGGTGGGGAAGGTCCAGGTTCAAGGGCTTCTCTCCCTTTCACCCTGCTCCTTGGTCTCCAGATACTTCAAGGATAAGGATCTAAGTCCCAGCAGTGTCCAGATGTCCATTCATCCTTTGGTGGGAGACCTGTAAAGTTTGGGGGGGTTCTTTTAGCCATAGTTCCCCTGATGTAATCAAGGCCCCCTCAGTTTCTGCTTGAACCTCTGCTGGCTGAGGCCATCTCTCCCTTGGCAGAAAGTCCACGAAACAGGAGCGTTTCGAAGAAAACCACCAGCCAACCCCCCTTCCATGGGGCCATATCCAGCCCATGAAAAACATGTAAGTCCTTTGCCTACCAAACCCTAGAAATGAAGGCATTCTTACACAACCCTCTTTGTTGTGTCACCTCAAGCCTGTCTACCCTCATCTCCTCACCTTCGGGTTTTCTCAGGTATGTACCGAATATCGGTCCCAGAGTCTGTCCAGCAACAGGGCACACAGGTCAATCTCTGGGTGTGTATTGAAGCCCCCTCCTCGGTTGGCTGGAGGTGAGGACCGACTCCACTGTGCTGCCCCATGATGGTACCGGAAAGACACCTATATTTTAACAACTATACCCAAAAGATGTCTTTCCTTCAGTCCGCCTGCGGGCAGGTAAGCGGCTGATGATGGGTAACGGTAACAATGGCTGACATTCCCTGAGCTTTCCTAAGTGCCAGCCTCTGTTCAGAACACTTTGCATGGATCTTTGAATCTTCACGAAGACACTCTGAGAGGCTGCTTTGATGATCTACCTTTTATAGGGAAGGAACCCAAAGCGGGGAAGGTCAGCTGATCTGCCCGTGGTCACGAGCTAGTAAGGGCAGAGTCAAGATTTGGACCTGGGCATTCTAGCACCTTGCCCAGGCTGTTGTTGACCCCAATGCCCCTGCACACATGTGTGATCTAATACTTCTCTTTAAAAGGCGAGGGTGTTTGTTAGCTACTTTGTCCCTGACCTTCTGAATCTCAGCCAAAAGCTTGAGACCACCAGAAACCTTGCAATTAGTACCTTGATCCACGATTAGTGTGTGTGCATGTGTCTGTGTGCACACGCGCACGTGTTTTCTTCTGCTCCCTGCGCTGTCTCTATTTTCCCTGACTTGCTTTTCTGTTTTGGTCTGTCTTGCCTGTTGAAAACTTTCTGCAAATATCTGGCAATCCTTGACTACGTGTTCATAAGGAAGACTCCAAAAATGTGATAGGATACTTGGGGTGTGGGAGGAGGAGGTGTCCACTGTTGGGCCTCATTGTAAGGCCACCGGATGAGGACAGAGCTAATTCACTTGGGAGCGGAGGGGACAAAAATGTCCATCTCTGAGGCCTTCCCGGTCTTTTTTTTTTTTTTTTTTTTTAAAGATTTTTATTTATTTGACAGAGAGAGATCACAAGTAGGCAGAGAGGCAGGCAGAGAGAGAGGAAGGGAAGCAGACTCCCCACTGAGCAGAGAGCCCGATGCAGGGCTCAATCCCAGGATCCCAGGATCATGACCTGAGCCGAAGGCAGAGGCTTAACCCACTGAGCCACCCAGGCGCCCCCCCCTTG